>NC_057400.1:52422032-52742198 GCF_019320065.1 Cervus canadensis | reverse complement strand
GTGATTTGGGGCTCCTTTCTTCTGTCAAAATTTGTAATCACTTAAGTCAGAAAGAACGCGAGATTTTTCATTGCCCTTTGAATCGAACCTGACATTACGACGGGATCAAGTGTGAAGCTTTAAAACAAATGTTTGCAGAGAGTAGGAAAAAAAGTTGCTTTTAGAAGAAAAAGTTAAATAAATTGGATTGCTTTAAAAGACGCTAATTATAATCTTACATTTTAAAACAAATGCTTGAAATGAAACATCAGTTTTCTCCTTCACAACTTCTCTTGGGAATACTTCTTTGCAGGAAGAGAATGCATGAACATACTGCTTCCTCTCTGGGTGTACTAAAGACAAAAACTTGTGAACAAGCAACACACGAGAATGTGGATTGGAAAAATTGGAGGGGACTTGGTCGGAGTCTTCGAGCCTTTCTAATACACGCCGGCTTCATGGTCACTCTGCCACAGTGCTAGGGACAAAGAACTCCGGGTCTGGAAGGTAGGCGCGCCAGGAGAGGTTGTTGGTCTGTCCTTCGAAATTCCTTGGCAGTAGAGGGCCCTCAATAAATATTTGTTGAGTAAATAAATGACTGCATGAATGGTGAGTGAACTAAAATTGTCCTTACTGCTGTGCCCTTGGAAATGCAATCTTGTGCCACTAAAATTAAACATATGAGAATTTGGAATTGCTAAACTACTAAGAAAGGGGAAGATTAAGTCACTTTGCCTACTGGTTCTGATAAGAAGGGCTTTTCTTGTGGGTTAGTCAGTAAAGAATCCACTTAGTCCTCCTGGGGCACCATAATATAGTTTACATTATCTTTTAAGGTTAACAGCACTGGGCTCTTCTTTTTAGTAATCAGGAAAATGCAAATTAAGACAGATAGTTTCACTCAAACTGGCAAAAAAATTTAAAGCCTGTTAAGACCATGTGTTGGTAAAGATATGAAGAAATCCCTGCAGCGATGTTATTAGTGTAAATGTTTCACTTTGGAGAGCAATTCAGGAATGTTCAGCAAAACCACTTACAGGTATATACTCTAAAACAAAGTTTTTCACACTGTAAATTAGAACCCACTGGCAAATTGTGAAAACAATTTAGTGGGTTGCAACTAGCATATTTTCTTCTTTCTTTTTGAAATAGAATTTAAAAAATAACAGTAGTGTATTGTTTCCTGAAACTCTTGTGCCTGTCTGTGTGTATGCTGTATAAAATGTGTACTTCTTATTGTGCTTCAGCATCAACAAGTTTCCAAGACACTGTCCCAGAGAAGGTGCTCTGAGGCTTGTGCTGGTAACACCAGGCACTAATCTGAGAACTAGGACATAAAGCCCAGGGAGTTTACATTCTAGTGGAGGAGCAGAAGTAAACAATAAGATAATTTCAGACGTGATCACTTCTCAGAAGAAACTGTTAGTTGTTTAGTGGTGTCTGACTCTTTATGACCTCATGGACTATAGCCCACCAGGTTCCTCTGTCCATGGAATTCTCCAGGCAAACCTACTGGAGTGGGTTGCCATTTCCTCCTTTAGGAGATCTTCCCAACCCAGGGATCGAACCCAAGTCTTCTGCATTGCTGGCAGATTCATTACCATCTGAGCCACCAGGGAAGCAAAAAGCAGAATAAAGGGATACGAAATGAAAGAGGTACCAATTTAGAGAATAGAAACAGGAAAGGAGGTGTTATCTGATCAAAAACCCAAATAAAGACAAGGGAGGGGAACTTCCAGTGGCTGAGACTCACTCCACGCTTGCAAAGCAGAGGGCCCGGGTCCAATCCCTGGTCAGGGAACTAGATCACACATACCACAACTAAAGATCCCATATGCCACAACTTAGACTTGGTGCAGCCAAATAAATAAATACATTAAAAAAAAAAAAGAAAAAGGAATCCATAGGAAGATGAAGGAAGTGCTGGCATGAGACAGTGAACAGCTAGTTCACAGGCTCTAAGGCGGTGAGTAGAAGCTCAGTGGCAGACCATACTGGACTACAGAAAGCTAGGGAAAGAGAGGGCATGGGAGAGATCACATGGGGGCTCCCCGGCCATGGAAGAAGCTTGGACTTTACATCAGGTATGAGGGGAAGGATTCGGATGAAGAAAAGACCCAATCAGACTCCATGAGCTGTGTGAACTATAAACTAAACAGGGACGGGGGAGCAAGAGTGAGATACCTAGGAGCCCCTAAAGGAGAAAATGATGTTTTGGACTAGGGTGACTGTGGGACGAGGGAGAAGTGGTCAGATTTCAGGATATATCATTTTGAAGGTAGAGCTAACTGGACCAGAGGAATGGATTGTTCATTTATAGTAGCATCACTCCAAATCTTTGTTGTGTATCATAGTAAGATATTACAAACAATCTAAATGGCCCTCAGAAAGGAAATGGAGACAGGAACAGTGGTATATTCATACAACAGAATTTGAACAGTGTTCAAAGGAATGGCATAGCTTACGTGCATCAGTGTAGGTAAATCTTAATGTTGAATGGAAAAGCAAATTGCAAACATTTTGGTAAAGGATACCCCTTATGCAAATTTTAAAAACACAAAACATACATAAACTGTGAAAGTATATAAAGACATGAGCAATTAGAATAGGTAGAGGTGGAGAAGGCAATGGCACCCGACTCCAGTACTCTTGCCTGGAAAATCCCATGGACTGGGGAGCCTGGTAGGCTGCAGTCCATGGGGTCGTTAAGTGTCGGACATGACTGAGCGACTTCACTTTCACTTTTCACTTTCATGCATTGGAGAAGGAAATGGCAATCCACTCCAGTGTTCTTGCCTGGAGAATCCCAGGAACGGGGGAGCCTGGTGGGCTGCCGTCTATGGGGTTGCACAGAGTCAGACAAAAAAAAAGAAACAAACAAACAAAAAAAAAAAAGAATAGGTAGAGGTTAACTCTACGGAGGGAAAGATGGAGGACAGAGGGGAGGATGAGGTTTTCCACTCTATCACTAATGCTTTCTTTAAAAATAAACGGTATGGGGACTTCCCAGGTGATCCAGTGGCTAAGACTGCGTGCTCAGGGGTTCGATCCTTGGTCACGGAGCTTATTCCATGTGCCACAAGTAAAGATCCCATGTGCCACAACTAAGACCTGGGAAAGCCAAATAATTAAATAAATATATTAAAAAATAATAAATGGTACTAAGAAAAAATGGCAACGTGTTCAGTGTGAGTAGTAGATACATGAGTGTCTTATAATTTCACTTTTTGTGGGCTTTTCTGTGTCTGAAACATGATAAAAAATTTTTTTTAAATTTGAGACAGTTGTCCTGTCAATCAAGACATATATTGTAGTGTTAAATATGCAGTCCTGGGATTTCCTTGATGGTCCAGTAGTTAGGAATCCACCTTCCAAGGCAGAGGACCTGGGGGGAGGGGTGGTTTTGACCCGTTGTGGGGTAGGGGAAACAAAGTTCCCACAGGGTAACTAACCCAATGCACCACAACTGGAGAAGCCTGCCCACAGCAAAGACCCAACACAGCCCAAAATATATGTGTGTATATATATACACGCAGTGTCCTATAAAAGGGAATGCCAGCTAGTGTTGTAATTTTAGCTACTTCATAAAGGTTTTAAGTCACTATGTTAATCATATACTGGTAAAATGTTCATTTTGAATGAAAGACACAAATGAGTAAGAATGGAAATTCAATGAGCAGAGATGACGAGGCCACTGGCCAGAGCAACAGATAGTAGGCACATACCTGACATTGCATAAGCACATGACATATACAGACAGTATCTGATCTAAGGGCTGTAAATACAGCAGGTCCTCAGTAACTGCTTATTACCAACTAGAATGATTGTGGGAGGAATTTTAAATCTGTGAAACATTCTAAAATACCAATCTCCTGTAACAGAGCTTTGAACTCCTCAGGCTGTTATGAACTTTCGGGATGGTTGTATGCTGTCTCATAGCTTTTATTCACTTTGCACAAAGAATTTCATTTCCTATTAAGTTGGGTACTTGACCCTGAGGACCTGAGCACTCAGCACCTGTAGAATAACGAGATGAATTAAGTCAATCTCAACCTTGAGATGCTTGGTTTTAGGACAGAGTGCAAAAATTAATAAGAGGTATCCCTTTTAGATGGATTTCAAAACAAAGCTAATGTCCCAGTAGGCCTGCTGCTCTAGTCCCACCCACCTTTCCTCCTTTCAAGCAAGGTAACTTGAACCCAAGCTGCTCTGTAAATGAGAATCCCTCAATAGCCACCACACACGTGGGGACAAAGGGCTGGGAGAGTTGTCACTGTGTTTGTGGATATAGACAGGTTGCAGTCTGTCAGCTGACAAATCTCTATTTTAAATAACCCCCAATTATTGATTTACTTGCCCAGTGCCTGCTTTCAGGATGCACAAAGGCAAGAAACCAAAAAGCTCTAAAGTTACCCTTCTGTTGCCAGAAAACACTGTGCATGAGGGCCTAGCCCATGACCACCCTGGCTCAGTCAAATTCATAAATCCTACACCTCCAAACTGTATTGGTATGTTTGCTTTTAATCATATGTCAACACCATTTTAAATAG
The DNA here is from genome assembly GCF_019320065.1 of Cervus canadensis. Classification (NCBI taxonomy): domain Eukaryota; kingdom Metazoa; phylum Chordata; class Mammalia; order Artiodactyla; family Cervidae; genus Cervus; species Cervus canadensis. The sequence continues at coordinate 52,737,669 of NC_057400.1, read as the reverse complement.
GTCAGTTTACTGACATCTGATGCCTGATGCGAGAATGGAAGATGGAAACGTGAATGCAAATCTCGCCATTTTTCGCAAGAGGAAATATTTTGGTTTTTCATGGATAAGCATTATCTATTGTGAAATACTTGATTGCTAGTGTTAAGGCACCATTAAACACTGAATGAGATAAAGTCAAGTTTTAATTACTGAATCAGTCAGTTTCAACATTACAGAAGCTGAATTATAACTATAACTCTGCCTACATTTTTATGATCCAAACTTCCTTCTAACTTGTTCTCCTTCCAGAACTTTTAAAAAAATGTGTACTTAGCAAGGTTTCTGTTGTTTTTACTCAAGAGTTTTTGGTTTGTTTTTAATTTTGATCATCCCACCACCACCACTGGAGGGCTTCCATGGTGGCTCAGACGGTAAGGAACATGCTTGCAGTGTGTGAGACCAGGGTTCGATTCCTGGTTTGGGAAGATCCCCTGGAGAAAGGAGTGGCTACCTACTCCAATGTTCTTGCCTGGAAAATTCAATGGACAAAGGAGCCTCGTGGGCTGCAGTCCATTGGGTTGCAAAGAGTCAGACACAGCTGAGTGACTAACACTTTAGCACTTTCCCACCACCGGAAACAACTAGGGAGTACCCAAAAAAAAGGCGTGAAAAGTTTCTTTTCTCTGTTCGCTGCATAGACAGCTTATTGTAAACTGTCCTACTTGTGAATTTTCCAGGGCATTGATTTCTTCTTCAGATCGGTTCCTCTTAAGCAACTCTGTGGAAAGAGAATTGTAGAGAGAGGAAGTTTGACTATTAGCTAAAAGGAGACTTGAGGATTGACTATAGATTGGTTCAAAGCTCAAGATACCGGTCAGGACCCCAGGGAAGAGCCTAATCTGCACATTAATCTATACAACTCAAAACCAGTCCACCAGCAGACCTCGAAAAGTTAAACATAGAATTACCACATGATCCATCAATTCCATTCCTAGGTATATGCCCAAAGAATTGAAGCAGGAACTCAAAGATAAACTTGTACACCCACGCTTGCAGCAGTGTTATTAACAATAGCCAGAAGGTGTTAAGCACACAATGTCCATCAACAGATGAATGGATAGAAAAAAAAAATGTGCATATACATACAATGGAATGTTAATTAGCCTTAAAATGAATGAAATTCTGATACATAGATGAACCTAAAAAGCACTGTTAACTGAAATAAGCCAGATACACAAAATGACAAATATTACAAAAAATGTAGAATAGAAAAATTCAGAAAGTAGAATAGAGGTTACCAGGGACTGAAGGGAAGGAGGAAAATGACTCCTTAACACATAGAGTTTCTGTTTGGGACAATGAAAAAGTTCTGGAAATGAATAGTGCTAATGGTCGCGCAACATTTTAAGTGCACTTAACACCACTGAATTGCACACTTTCAAATGGTTAAAATGATAAATTTCATGTACATTTGACCACATTTTTTAAAAATAACAACAACAAACAGCTCACCAAAAATCTGGATTCCATAAGGACTCATGGGGTCAGGTTAAAGGTGTTCGAAGTGAGAAGGAAAACCACATTCCCACCCTATCCTCTCCCAGATTTCTAGAGAAGAAATTACTGCGGAAAATGTGATGGAACTATTAATAATCCAAAAAGTCATTGTAGTTCACAGTTCTTTTTTGCTGTAATATTAATAGATTCGTTTGGGGAAAATTCCCAGGTGGTTCAGTTGTTAGGACTCAGAGCTAACACTGCAGGGGGCACAGGTTCCATTCTTGGTTGGGGAATTAAGATCCTATAGGGTGTGTGACAGTAAAAAAAAGTTGCAATTTTTTAAAATAAAAAGAGTTTTCACGATCATGACTCATAATATCCATAATTCACAAACATGTCCTCCCTTCATGGGCCACCAGGAGTAAACAAGGAAAAAACAATCAGCATTGTCAGTCTGGCTCAGGTATACAGAGATCCAGCCTTGAGAGAACCAGCTTGGTGTGAAAGGAAATGACTGACAGATACTCAAGCTAGGCTGGGAATCTCCTGGACCACTTAGATTTTTGGTTCAAAGAGACGTTTTGGAGTGGGACACAGTAATTCCATTTAATGGTCTTTAAACAGGCTGATGAAACTTGTGCCTCCTGAGGGTGTAACTCAGAATGGACTGCTCCCTTTGACGTTTAATGAAAGAATTTTCTAAAGGGAGGAAGGGGTGTCTTTTCCTGTTTCAGCAAGACCAGCATCTGCAAGTACAAGTGCCATCAAACGTCCACATTAATGACTAAGGGGATGATGAGGTGGTGTTAGTAGGACTAGGAAGGAGCCTTACTACATAGGACTGCCAGGCAATGCAGCAGAAAACAGGTACCAACAGGTGCAATATAGACCATCAACCACAGGAACCCACTGGGCTAGAATTTGGAAAGGCCTAAGGAGTTTAGGTTGTATCCTGAAAGCAATAGAGTTTTGAGCAAAAGAACAAACAAAACAGTAAAATTTGAACTTTAGAAAAATCACTCTGGTTCCAGAATAAAGAATGCACAAGAGGGACTTCCTGGTGGTCCAGTGGCTAAAACTCCACACTCCCAATGCAGGGGACCCCAGTTTGATCCCTGGTTAGGGAACTATATCCCACATGCCACAACTAAGACCCAGCACAGTCAAATAAATAATCAATTAAAATATATGTATAAAAAAATAATGCACAGGAAGGGGGCAAGGAAGCTGGATGCTGGGGAAACAGGAAACTATCCCAGCTATCCAGGACACAAAATGAGGGCTAAATTAATATTGTTCTGGTGAGACAGAGGGAGGGATGAGTATAAAACAGAATGTTAAGAGATATTTAGAAGGTCAGAGAGAACAAGAATGTAACCAGCGGGAGAGAAGCATAAAATGGTAGGATTAAAAAAGAGATTTTGAGTGCTGTCATCAAAAGAGAGTAAATCCCATTGGGGTCCTCAAAAAAAAACAAGTCAATAAGCTACACCCATAATGCTCTGTAAATTTGGAGATATATTTTGAAAGCTACGTAAAAAGTTAAAAACCATGATTATAATACCAGTAATCAAATAGCAGGTAAATGTAAAAGTGCAGGGACTTCTGTGATGGTCCAGTGGCTAAGACTCTGTGCTCCTAATGCAGGGGGCCCAGGTTTGACCTCTGGTCAGGGCACTAGATCCCACATGCCTAACCTTAAGAATTTGCATGCTGAAACTAAGACCCAGTACCACCAAATAAATCATTTTTTTAAAAAGTAAAAATGCAACATTGTTCTCCATTGGAATTACATGGTTCCTAGGCTTATAAAAAAATATAAGAAAGATCACACATTAGCGTCCTCACTCTGTCTATAGGTATCCAGTATGTACCCAGCACTGTACTCATCAGTATTAACTTTAAGGCAGGAAACTGGGGGTCTGGTTTTCTTGGAGCAAGGGTCATGGTTAACTGAACTTGTCTCTGTAGTTACTTTATTTCTTAGAAATCTATTTTTTTAATTTCCTCATTAATTAATAGATATGTATATACTTAATATAATTGCATTAATACATTCATATACTTTAATATGTATGATCAAATTGCCAACATCCATTGGATCATAGAAAAAGCAAGAGAATTCCAGAAAAACATCTACTTCTGCTTCCTTGACAACACTAAAGCCTTTGACTGTGTGAATCACAACGAACTGTGGAAAATTCTTTTTTTTTTGGAAAATTCTTAACAAGATGGGAATACTAGACCACCTTATCTACCTCCTAAGAAATCTGTATGCAGGTCAAGAAGCAATAGTTAGAAATGGACATGGAACAAGAGACTGGTTCCAAATTGGGAAAGGAGTACATCAAGGCTGTATACTGTTACCCTGTTTATTTAACTTATATGCAGAGTACATCATGAGAAATGTCGGGCTGGATGAAGCACAAGCTGGAATCAAGACTGCCGGGAGAAATATCAATAACCTCAGATATGCAGATGACACCACCCTTATGGCAGAAAGCGAGGAAGAACTAAAGAGCCTCTTGATGAAGGTGAAAGAGGAGAGTGAAAAAGCTGGCTTAAAACTCAACATTCAAAAAACTAAGATCATGGTGTCCAGTCCCATCTGCTGCTGCTGCTACTGCAAAGTCACTTCAGAGTGTCCAACTCTGTGCGACCCCATAGATGGCAGCCCACCAGGCTCCTCTATCCCTGGGATTCTCTAGGCAAGAATACTGGTGTGGGTTGCCATTTCCTTCTCCAGTGCATGCATTCATGCTAAGTCGCTTCATGGCTGACTTTGTGCAACCCCATGGAAACAGCCCACTAGGCTCCTCCGTCCACAGGATTCTCTAGGAAAGAACACTGGAGTGGGTTGCCATTTCCTTTTCCAATCCAGTCCCATCACTTCATGGCAAATAGATGGGGAAACAATGGAAACAGTGAAAGACTTTATTTTCTTGGGCTCCAAAATCAATGCAGATGGTGACTACAGCCATGAAATTAAAAGATGCTTGTTCCTGGGAAGAAAAGCTATGACCAACCTAGAGAGCATATCGAAAAGCAGAGACATAACTTTGTTGACAAAGGTCCATCTAGTCAAAACTTTGGTTTTTCCTGTAGTCATGTATGGATGTGAGAGTTGGACTATAAAGAAAGCTGAACGCCGAAGAACTGATGCTTTTGAACTGTGGTGTTGGAGAAGACTCTTGAGAGTCCCTTGGACAGCAAGGAGATCAAACCAGTCAATCCTAAAGGAAATCAGTCCTCAATGTTCATTGGAAGGACTGATGCTGAAGCTGGATCTCCGATACTTTGGTCACCTGATGTGAAGAACTGACTCATAGGAAAATACCCTGATGCTGGGAAAGATTGAAGACAGGAGGAGAAGGGGACGACAGAAGATGAGATGGTTGGATGGCATCACCGACTCAATGGACATGAGTTTGAGCAAGCTCTGGGAGTTAGTGTTGGACAGGGAAGCCTGGCATGCTTCAGTCCATGGGGTCACAAAGAATTGGACTCGATTGAGCAAGTGAACTGAACTGATACTTTAATAAGTAGTTAAATAGGATCTAAATAGTATCAGCGACGCTGATGGTGGTAAAAGGTACCATTCATTCCATGTGCTAATGTGCTACGTGCTCGGTCACTTTGTGGTGTCTGACCCTTTGTGATCCTGTGGATTGTAGCCCACCAGGCTCCTCTGTCCATGGGATTTTTTAAGTCAAGAATACTGGAGTGGATTGCCATGCCCTCCTCCAGGGGATCTTCCTAACCCAGGGTTGAACCTGCGTCTCCTGCGCCTCATGCATTGCAGGCAGATTCTTTACCTTTGAGACACAGGGGGCTGTATTTAATAAAATGGCAGGAAGGGATTGCAGCAGAACTAGAGATAGGATGCTTAGTGCCAGGAGGTTGTGCACGCTTACGACTGAGAAGCAGCTTTGATACTGCCCCATATTTTCTCTAGATACAATAGTTAGGTATGATTTTAGGAGCTTTATTTTAGCAATGGAAATGTGATTTTAACTAGAAAAGTATTATCTGAATCATGTTGGCCTGGGCATCTTTGGAACTATAGAGTGGGAAAAGTTATGCACTTGGCAGGAACTCAGTAATAATAAAGAAAATGTATTGTGCACTGATTATATGCCAGATGTGTACTCATTTAATCCTCACACCAATCCTGTAAGGCAGGCTTGGTTCATTTTCTCTATTTTATAGACAAAATACAAAAACTGAGAGAGATTAACTTGCACAAGGACATAGAATACGTGGAGAGTGGCAGAGCTATTTCAATTTAGACTGAGTTCACACTCTTTCCTGTTGTATTGTACCAAACATCACCTGAATAACCAGCCCCATGTGGCTAAGCACCACATTTGATACCAGGTGATAATGTTCCCCTGCTCCCAATCAGATTAGACACTTGAGATAGGGGCCACTGATCTCTTACTACCTTAGTGGTCCAATGGTCACTTTCTTTCTCTTAACTTAGTCACTCCTTGTTAATACCAGAAGATAACACTGGCTAGTGGTGAAATAGAAAGCAAATAAATGATGCTCTGAATCCAAGGCAGACTAAGGACTACTGTAAGCTAATGTCACAAGGAAGCAGAAGAGACCAAATGGCCAGTAAGAAAACGGGGTTGCAGACTTCCCTCGTGGTCCAATGGTTGAGAATCCACCTGCCATTGCAAGGGGCATGGGTTCGATCCCTGGTCTGGGAGGATTTCACATGCCATGGGGCAACTGAACCCATGTGCCACAGCTACTTCACTTATGCTCTGCAGCAAGAGAAGCCAGCACAATGAGAAGTCTGAGCACCTCAACTGCACAGCAGGCCCCACTTGCCACAACTAGAGAAAGCCTGTGCAGCAAGGAAGACCTACTGTACCCAGAAAATTTAAAAAAAATTTTTTTAATAAAATAAAATTTAAAGAAAAGAAAAGAAGATTGCTTAGGGCAGCATGAAGAATTATCCAAACTTCCAAATTTTAGAAACTATAAAAACTGGCTGCTATTAGTTCAGTCTGCTACAACAAAGATACCATAGACTGGATGACTTTAACAACAAATATTTACTTCTCATAGTTCTGGAGACTGGGAAATGCACAATCAAGGTGCCTGGCAAGAGCATGCTTTCTGATTTGAGATGGACTTCTTCTTGCTATCCTAACAGGGGAGAGCAGAGATAGAGAAGCAATTTCTCTCATTATCTCTTCTTCTAAGGGCACTAAGCCTATTCATGAGGGCTCTACCCCCATGACCTCATTCCTTCCAGAAGGCCCCACCTCCACATACTGTTTCACTGGAGATTGAACATCAACACATGAATTTCCCAACATATGGGACACAAACATTCAGTCCATAACATTGGCTTTATAAGTTCCTAAGTGGAAACTGGTAAAGAATGGTTATTCTAGTTACTGTCTTTGATGAGTCTGAAAGATCTAGTCTAGTTTGTCACCAGAGTTGTAATGGTAGTCTAATCTCTAGGGTAAGAGTTTGGTCAAGCTGTGTCTCTCTGGACTCCTCTTTTTCAGATTAGAGCCTGGAATGCTAGGTATGCTGCTGTATGGTTATCCTGCGGCTGCTGTAAAAAATGATCACAAACTGTGGCTTAAAACAATAGAAATGTATTCTCTCAGCTTTGGAGGCCAGAAGTCTGAAATCAAGGTATCAAGAGGACTGTGCTCCCTCCAGAAGTTCTAGGAGCGAGTCTGTGTTCCTTGCCTCTTGCAGTTTTGGGCTGCTGTCCTCACTCTTTGGCTTACGGTTGCTCACCTCCATCTTTGCATGACCTTCTCCCCTGTGTCTATGACTCCTCCTCTCGTGTCTCTTATAAGGACAGTTGTCATTGGGATCAGGGCCTATTTGGGTAATCCAGGATGGTCTCATCTCAAGATCCTTAATTTAGATTACATCTGTAATTTCCAAATAAGGTAACATTTACAGGGCTTGGGTATCAGGAAAAGGACAGAATTATAGTTGGGAGATTTCAGTGCTCCTCACTCAGTGAGTGATAAAATTAACCAGAAAATCAGCAAGGGTACAGAAGAACTCAACACCACCGACCAACAGAACCTAGTCAACATTCATATAACACTCCATCCAGCAACAGCATGATACACATTCTTTTAAAGTGTCCAGAGAAACCAAACCATATCCTGGGTCATAAAACAAACTTTGAAATGAAAAAGAATGTGAATTATAGAAAGTGTATTATATAACTATGATGGAGTCAAACTAGAAACAAATAACAGAACTCTGGGCTTCGCTGGTGGCTCAGTGGTAAAGAATCTGCCTGCCAATGCAGGAGACGTGGGTTCCATCCCTGATCCGGGAAGATCCCACATGGCCAGCCGCTAAGCCCATGCACCACAACTATCGAGCCTTGGATTCTAGCTGCAACTGCTGAGCCCAAGTGCTGCAACTGCTGAAACACACACGCCCTAGAGCCCAGAGAAGCTACTGCAATGAGAAGCCTGTGCACCACAATAGACAGTAGCCCCTGGAGAAAAGCCCATGCAGCAACAGAGACCCGCAGGGCCAAAAATAAATAAATAAAATTATTTTTTTTTAAAAAGAGTCATAAAGAGGTAGCCTCAAATTCTGCGCGTAAGTTCTGCCCAAGTCTTTGGCTAATTCCTAAACTACATGTGCATGAGAGATCCAAGAAGTTCATCTATGGCTTTAAAAACTAAACTGAGATTTCAGCTGCTACCAACTGCAGGGGAGTCTTGAGTGTGGAGTTTGCAGTAGGCCTAGTTAAGTGAAGTCACTCAGTTGTGTCCAACTCTTTGCGACCCCATGGACTGTATGTAGCCTACCAGGCTTCTCCGTCCATGGGATTTTCCAGGCAAGAATACTGGAGTGGGTTACCATTTCCTTCTCCAGGAGATCTTCCTGACCCAGGGATTGAACCCAGGTCTCCCGCAGTGTAGGCAGACGCTTTACCATCTGAGCCACCAGGGAAGTCCAGACCTAGTTAACCTCCCGTCAAAACAAATAAGACTCTTTGGAAAAACAGAACAGAATCCAGAGTTTCTACAGTGATTATTTATGTTTTGAATAAAACCCCAATCGCTTCTTGGCCTTTTGGCTAAGATCAAATGAATAAAACCCCAAATCACTAGACAAAGGGGGACGCTCTCCTGACTCATACGTAATCAATGCAGACTAACTTCAAGATTCTGCAGATACTGAAGTTAGCAAAGAAAGATTACAAAACAGTTATTAGGACTAAGCTTACTTTCCTTTATGTCCTTAAACAAATAAGAGCTATCAGTAAAGAAAGCAAAAGTATAAAAATAGAACCAAATGGAAGTTCTAGATTTGAAATATAACATAAATAAAATATCTAATGGATAGACTTAAAAGAATATAGGTTATGATGTCATAATAAGTGAACATAAAGAGAGATAATTAGAAATTATCCAGTCTAAAGAACACAGAGGATAAAAGATTGGGGCGGGGGAGAAAAGAACAGAAAAGGGACTTAGTGACTTATGGGAATAATATAAAAAGTTCTAATATATGAGTAATTGGAGTCCTAGAAGGAAAGCACAGAGAATGAGGCAGGAAAAAAAATAGTTGAAGGAATAATAGCTGAAATTTTCCCAAATTTATAGATTCAAGAAGCTCGGCAAATCCTAAGCAGAACAAATACAAAGAAAACCACACCTGTGATATCCTTTGTAAATTTTCAGAAAACCAAAGATGAAGAGAAAAACAGTTAAAAAATATATATTATATACAAGAAAATACAAATGACCACTGACTTCTCTTCAAAAGTATTTGTGTTTCCAAACACAGCATAATTGTGTTTTAGCATAATTCAATTTTAGCACAGTACCAACTAGAAAAGACAGAGTAAAGATGTCCATGACACAAGGCCCTTAACAGAATTATCAGGAATTTTTTCTTCAGTCCATCCTTCAAAGTAGATCAAAGAACCAGTTACTCCACAGTGAAATGACTAAAAGCCTAGTTAAGAAAATAAAATTTTGCCTTCATTGTATAAATACAAATAAGCACTAGGTAGTCATACCAATCCTTAAAAAGCCAGGGTAGAAAACTGGTAGCAGAGTTTAGAAAAAGGAGAGCTGATTAAATTAGATCATCATCCTGACAGCCCCTTTTTCTAATCTCTAATCAATGCTGCCTCCCTGGGGGTTTATTTTCTTCATATTCTTTGGATAACAAAGGTATTACTTTTCAGGTACTATGGACCTGATCTAGGACTAGAGTTAGATGACTTAAAAATGAAAATTTTGTAACTCTCCTCAGGATCAAGATCAACATAGGAAAAAAAAAAAGAAAGGAAATAACAGACATTTCTGAAATTGAAATTTCATCAGAGACATTCAAACAAATCAACTTATAGATGTATTTTAAAACTACCTTCAAAATGTTTGGAAATAGAAAGCAAAAATCAAATAAAAAACTTTTATCAAAAGTGGAATTGAAGAGGTTATACTGATTCTTACAGAATTTAATAACGTATTAGGATAAAAACATCTTAGAGAACCAAAGATAGAACTTCTTAGAATGGCTGTATTCTCAACAAGCTTTTACATTAAAGTTACAAAAACTAGTTCTAACAATGGCACTGGATGAAGGTCTTAAGCCTTTGAATTCTCTAATCTCTATTCCCTGTCCTGACTTCTCTTCCTCACTCTTGATTTACATTCACCACTGTCTCAGGGTCAGAGGAAGTATGTTACTGAAAAGCATCTTTCTAACTTCAATATTCCCAGCACTGTTATTTCATGTTTTGCCATAACTGTATAACCCTGCTACTATTAGTGCTAATTAGTTTTCTTTACATGGACTCACACTTATTTTACTTGTATAGAACTTAAAATTATAGCTATAATTGGAAAAGCAGTATAATTGGCTGTCAATAAAATGATAGATGGATAAAGTATGAAACATGATTACTAAGTTCTAAATAGATTTTATTGTCTCCTAAAGTCTGAGACATGATCTCTTGGACAGAACAAAAAGTGATGTTAAAAACAGTATTAAACTGAGGTGTTCTCATTGATAATAAGAAAGACTTTTAAAGGATTAAGAGAACTGATAGTTATAGTGTTGATAATGGCAGAGTAACCACCACCGGAATAACTCACACTGCTAACAGTTATAAACTGTGGACAAAATGTAATCAACTATTTGAAGATACTGGAGAGGGGCCACAGCAGGCGAAAACTGGAGGGGCCTTCAAGCCTTAAAAAGGAGAACTACATTCACTAGATGAAATATACTCATACAGGATGTTCCCATGTCTAGGCTGCATGGGGCAGCTAGACCTGAAGCAGATATCTGCAGTTTTATTGGCTTGTGGTGTCAGGGCTAAAAAGCTAACAGAGGAACTAAAATTGAATAATAAAAAACATGATCTCCCAAACAGAAGGATAGAAAGGAGAAATAAAGGAATAAAAAATAGTTGAGACACAGAGAAAATAGCAAAAACAGTGGAACTGAATTGAACACACCAGGAATTACAGCAAATGTAAATGAATCTAACAAACCAATTGAAAGACTGGAATTGTCTGACTAAGTAAAAAAAGGAAGACCTAACTACGTGCTATCAACAAGAGATGCAAACTGCCCTGGTGGCACAGTGGATGCAAATCTGCCTGTCAGTGCGGGGGACGTGGGTTCGATCCCTGGTCTGGGAGGATTCCATGTGCTGTGGAGCAACTCGGCCCAAGAGCCACAACAGCCAAGGCTGAGTGCTGCAGCTGCTGAAGCCCATGCATGAAGCCTGTGCTTCAGGAGAGAGGCCACCACAGTGAGCGGCCCCTGCACCACAATGAAAAGTGGGCTGCACACACCACAGCTGGAGGAAGCCCGAGTGCAGGGGTGAAGACCCAGGACACCAAAAATAAACAAGTATCAAAAAAAAAAAGACCCACCTTAATACAGGACAAATTAGATTTCAAAACAACATGTATTACCAAAGATACAGAGGAATATTTTATAATGATAAAGGGATTGTTTCACCAGGAAGACATGTAATTCTGAAATGTATGAACCCTAATAGCAGGACTTCAAAACATTAAAGAAAAATCTGACAGAGCTAAAGAGAGAAATAGAGAAACTCACAATCATAGTCAGAGATTGTAATATCCCCATCTCAGAAATGGATAGAATTAGACCAACACACAACCACACTCAAAAAACTAGGATGTGAAGAATATGAAAAAACATCATCAAGTAACTTCACCTAATTACATAATTAACATTTATAAAACATGTTATCCAGCAACTATGGAGTAGCGGAATACATGTTCTTTTCAAGTGAAAATGGAATGTTTATCACGATACACATTATTTTAGGTCATGAATTCATAATTCCCAATGAACTTCAAAAGAAATTGCCATTTTACCTAATCTATTCCCTGACCACAAATAATTCAGTTAGAAATCAACAACATTGAGATAACTAGAGAAGTCTCAGATATTTGGAAATTGAACTGCGCACATATAAATAATCCATGAGTCAAAGAAATCACAAAGGAAAAAATACTTTGGACAATGATGAAGAAAGTACAATGCTTATTGTACTTATCCCCTTATTGTATTGTTATCCCCTGCTTTTCAAAAGTTTGCTTTATAACCACTTTGCTTTTACCTGTTTATCACACTAGAAAGAAAGCCAAAGAGGATTTTCACTTTTTACCAAAAAAAGATGAAAAATGACAATAACATTCAGCACGTACTTTGCAGCCAGCCACCAACCACCATTATAAAGGTGGCGAGCAACTGGAAGCAGCTAAAGTGACCCTACCCACCTTCTTCCCCGGGAACAACAGTCAGCACCTCAGCAACAAACCGCCAAATTTGAACTCTGTGCTGTATCTCAGCTTATTTTGTGCATCTTAGCAAGATGTGTCCTAAGGTAATTGCTTCTTCACACCATTTCAGGTTGTGAAACATTTCATAGGAATGCTCTACTTTCAGATAGTGAAGGGAAAACCTATATTAGAACAGGTAAAATGAAACAATGGCAATAGAAATTAGAATGAATGGTGATTGCCTGTGAAACGCGGGGATTACCTGAAACATGGCACTCAGGCATGACATGTTCTTAAGTTAGGAAAGGTTTGACTTTATCCGAATGTTTTTCAGGAACAGATCATCTGAGCCCATGGTCAGTAGTGCCATCATCTCCTGTGACTCCCAGTATTATATGGCCAAAACTTTTCCTCTGAACTTGAAACTCGTATGTCATTTTGAATATAACATATCATAATAGATCTCTGATTCCCTCTTCAAAAGCCACTCATCTCCAAATCTTTCCACTTCAGTAAACAGCATCATCTACTCCGTTGCCCAAGCTAAAAATAAAGTGTTATTCCTGATTTCTCTGTATCCCTTATTTCTCACATCTACTGTGTCACCAAATACTGTTGCTTCTACTTCCACACAAACATCACAAGCCCATCCACTTCTATGCACTGCCACTGCGACTGTTTCTTGTCTAAACTCTTGTCTAAAATCCCTCTGGATACTCCAGTGACTTCCTCAATTATATGTCTACATAGAATCAGAGCAGTTTTTTAGAAAATAACTTGGATCATTCTCCAGTTTAAAAATCCTTCCAGGGACTTGCCTGGTGGTTCAGTGGCTAAGATGCTGAGATCCCAAAACAGGGAGTCTGGGCTTGATCCCTGGTAAGGGAAAGTGTTAGTTGCTCAGTCTGACTCTTTGAGTCCACAACTGAGCAACTAACACTTTCCCTGACCAAGGATCAAACCCAGACCCCCTGCACTGGGAGCTCAGAGTCTTGGGGAACTAGATCCCAAATGCCGAAACTAAGAGCTGGTGTTAGCCAAGAAAAAAAGAAAAAGAAAATCCTTCATTAGCTTTCCCTTCCTCCAGTCCTGCCTACCTCCTCCATCTCATCCTAAACCAGTGACCGCTGTGCTCAAACGTGATCCAGCTACAGGAAACTCAGATTCATAACCATCTCAAAGTCTTTGCACAGGCTATTTTGTCTGCTTAAAAGGATCTTTGTACTCTAATTCCTTTTCTGTCTTCAAGTCTAAATTCAAATGTCACCTCCCTTGAGCCTGTATTACATTCAGAGGACTGTCCTCCACCCTATTATATTCTCAGGACCCTTTTGTCTTCACAGCCCCTCTCAGAATCTCAAGTTTTCACGGTTACTTGTTTACAGTCTGTCTCACTCACTGCTCCCAACATACACACGCACGCACTCATGAACACATGCATGTGCCCACCCAAATCCAAAACCTACCTAGAATGTAAAGTCTGGGAGAACAAAGATCCCATCTGTCTTATTCATGGTCCTCATCTTAGTACCATGGCTGGTACAGCGGTTCAGAATGTATCTCCCACTTTGGCAGTTATTTTGAATTAAAGGCACTGGAGAAACAGCCAGTTCAAGAAGGGCACTCTCACCTTCCTTTGTCCCCCTACTAAGCAGGAGATAAATCTCCCATGTGATAAACAACAGGAATGAAATAATGCCATTTGCAGCAACATAGATATACCTAGATCTAGATCATCATACTAAGCGGAGTCAGAAAGAGAAAGACAAATACCAAATATCATTTATATGTGGAATCTAAAATAAGACACAAATGAACATATCTATAAAACGGAAACAGACTCAGACATGGAGAATAGACTTGTGGTTGCCCAAGGGGGTGGGGGAGAGAAGGACTGGGAGCTTGAAATTTGCAGATGCAAACTAGTATAGAGAATGGATAAACAAGAGCCTACAGTATAGAACAGGGAACTATATTTAATATCCTGTGATAAACCAGAATGCAAGAGAATATGAAAAAGAATGTAAATATAACTGAGTCACTTTGCTCTACAGCAGAAATTAAAAAAAAAAAAACTCCCTTGTGAAAGGTGCCCGCAGTGTACCTGGAATAGACATCCTCACCACCAGATACAGGGAATTTAGGGCTGAAAAGCCTGGATAAACAAATCTTGTTACTTCCTCACCATTTATTGCTTCCAGCCCAAACCCCTTTGTCTTATCAATTCTTCACAAATTTATTGTTTCTTTGTCTAAAACTTATAAAAGCATCCTGCTCTGGTCATGTCTTTCTATCTCTTATCTTTGTGGGGCTTTTGTACAGGAATGGAATGAAATTTTCCTCTTGTTAATCTTTTAATTACAGGGGTTGGGAAGACCCCCTGGAGGATTCCAGTATTCGTGGGCTTCCCTGGTGGCTGAGACAGTAAAGGATCCTCCTGCAAGGTGGAAGACCTGGACCTTCCTGGGGCTGGGAAGATCCTGGAGTGAGGGCACGGCAACCCACCCCAGTATTCTTGCCTAGAGAATCCCCTATGGACAGAGGAGCCTGGTGGGCTAGTCCATGAGATTGCAGAAGTTGGACACAACTGAACGACTGACCACAGCACTCATTCAGGAACCTAGAAGGGTAGAGGCAAAATTGTTTTTCCTCCTCTACAGTGACATAAAGTGAATATTGAATGAAATAAGATAATGCCTGGGGATGCCAGGACAGCCAACTGAGAAGTTTCTTGGTTAAAGTACATAGAACATCTCTATTCTGACAGTCTCCTTTTTCTTAACACCTAGCAAGGCTTCTTTTCTTTCAGTGAGAAAGAGGCTACATTTGTCACTTTCATTTCTGACAAGTGTAAAAAAGAAGAATCACCCCACACAGCCTGGGAGGAAAAAATAAGTCTCCGGACTATTTTTTTAGGCTATGTTTAGGCTTTTTTAGGCTCCTATAGATAGGGAGGTGGGCTTCCCAGGTGGCTTAGTGGTAAAGAATGCCAGTGCAGGAGATGCATCCATGGCTTCGATCCCTGGGTTGGGAAGATCCCCTGGAGGAGGAAATGGTAACCCACTCCAGTATTCTTGCTTGGAGAATCCCATGGACAGAGGAGTCTGATGGGCTACCGCCTGTGGAGTGGCAGAGTCGGACACAACTCAGCGACTGAGCACACACATGGCAGATAGGGAGAAGAAAGTAAATGATGAGTACAGAATGAAGGAGACTATGGAGTGGCTGAATCCTCTCCCTGCCTCTTATCCCACTGCCACCAACCCCCCACCCAACGACCCACACAGCTTCTTTCTGGTCAGCGGGTGACTTGAACACACACACACACAGCCATGTCGTTCCCCTACTTGCAATTCCTTAATGGCTTTCAATCTACCACTGAATAAATATTCAAGAATTTCACCCCGACTCAGTTACTGATTGGTTTTTATCTGCTTGTCCTTTCATGTGACAGCCTGTTTTTCACTTCTTAAAACTCCAGCATCCACCATGTACTCTTATCTCTTGGCCCAAGACTGGCTACGGAATGTGGCATATTTCCTAAGGAACCTACATAGCCCCCTTTACAGGCAGTCTTTCTCACTTCCTCTGCCCACACTGAAGATGCCAGTGTTCCTGGGGCTCGTTCGAGGTGCCCCACATACTCTGAGATCACATCCAACAGGCTTGTCTCTTTTCTCTCCTTTCCTCCTCTACTCACCCCTCTTTGGGCCAAGTCTTTAGAGTTATAAGAAAGACTTCCCTGGTGGTCCAGTGGTTAGGACTCTGCAGTCTCAATACAGGGGGACCAGGTTCAATCCCTAGTCAGGGAACTAGATCCCACACGCCACAAAGAACAGTTCTCCTGCTGCAACTAAAGATGCCATGTGCTGCGACTAAGACACAGCACAAAGAAATAAATGCGTTTTTTTAAAGGCAAATCATTTCAGAGGCAGAGTAAAGGTAAATGTCACCTGAGAGCAATGTATTTGTTTATCCCCTTTCTCCCTACAAGCTGGGACACCCTAGAATTGGCCGAGGCTTCTGTCATTGCAGGGCAGCCCAGCTATAAACATCTCCCTCTGCCCCTAGTTTTCTCACTTGGCCCCAAGCTAATTCCTGTTCTCAGAAAGTGTGCCAGAAATAGCAGACAGTGGGAAACAATAGGTACTCTTGGTCTTAAGTGGTTTATTTGCATTTTGAAAAAGCTTCCTTCCTAGGAAATACCTGCCTCAAAGAGCTTTTGTTTTACAAAGAAATATCCTCAGAAAGGTCATTTTCTATCCAGCTTTCTAGACTTTTTTCTGAGCCCCCATCAAGACTCGTTTCATTTCCCACTCCCCTCCCCCCCGAGTCATTAAGATCCTTGAGAATGGGGATTTAGTGTTGCCAATGCCTAGAGTGAGAAAGGCACGGAGTTTCATTTTTTTTGTGCAAACTCTAAAGGGATTGGTAGAGGTTGCCTGGAGCTCAGAGAAGGACCATGATCCTGGGGAGATGGAGAACGTCAGCCCCCTAGTTTCAGAGCCTCCTAAGAATTATTGGGGCCCAGGGTAGGCTGCCCTCAAATGTGCCTCAAAGGCATATTGATGATTTTGGATTAAAGTTGCTTAAGAAATGGCCAACACAAGAGGGACACTCTGACCCTCCTCTCTTTCTCCCTGAAAGCAGGAAATAAATCTCTCCGGTGAAAGGTAGATTTCCTGCATCTGGAGGTAAAACACCCTTACCGCCAAAGATAGGGAATTCAGGCCTAGATGCCTGTTTACACAAACCTTGTTACCTCTTTAAGTTTCTACCCCAAGCCCAAATTCTGTGTTGATTCTTCACTAATTGGGCGCCTAAGTTTCTTTGTCCTGCCAGTTCCTCACAAGTTTGTTTCTTTCTCTAAAAGGTATAAAAGCTGCCCACTTTGGCCACTCCTTAGGTTCCATGAGCACTTCATGCACCTGGATTAAAATATGCTCCTTTTTCTCCTAACCTGTTTTGTGTTAATTTGATTATTAGCCCAGTTATAAGAACCAAGAGGAGTAGAGGGGGAAATTTCCCCCTCCCCACAGAATGAAATGAATTAATGGTCACAATGGTTCCACTAACATCCTTCATCCTGGAGGGGAGATGTCTGGGTTTCTTGGGGACCAACAATCACTCTGTAGACCTCAGGCTTTTCTGGGGGAACTCTCGCTTCCCTCCATCCTCTACAGGAATGACTTAGTGAAGCTCTCAGCTCTCAGGCCTGGCCCCTCATCACGACCACCTGGCCAACTCCGGTGTTGGCAGATGACACCCACCCGCTTCCCACACCCCACCTACCATAATTGAGGAGTTATGTGAATTTTCCTACCTCTCCGTGGCTGATTTCAGCTCATTTGTCTCCAACTTTGATGCAAAAGCCTTTCAGACTCCCCCCACCTCAGCCTTCAATTTTACTGTCCCTTTGGGCTACTTATTTCAACTTCCAGGTGACCCAGGGTTTGCCATTATTCCCAGGAATTTTAACGCCCTTGCAAATGACAGACTTCCTCAATCAAATTCTCCCAATCTCCAAACTCTTCTCACACCTCAGCACAGCTCCATTTGCAGAATGGTCAGCTTTAATAATTTGACTCACCACTCTCCTGTCCTGTCCCATCTTTCCAGCTTTCTCACTTGTTTATTTCCACAAGGCCTACCACATATTTTATCAAGCCTGCCCTCTGGCACATTGGTCACGCAGAGATCTCATCTCTAGCCCAGATCTTCAGTTCATTGCTTTCACTCTTTCACCACTAGTCTCAGCGCTTCACCCCCTGGGGCAGCTGCCCTATACTCTTTAGGCCTCCTCTGGCAGCTGAACAACGTTGTGAAAGATTATAGGATCATGAAGACTATAATTTTAAATGTATGATGTCTAGTTTAAGCTGGGTTTTCAATGCCCTTGTTGTTCAGTCGCTAAGTCGTGTCTGACTCTTTGCAACCCCATAGACTGCGGCACACCAGGCTTCCCTGTCCTCCACTATCAACGCGCTTACGTTAATGCTTTTTTAGGATTCCAAGTCTGTGCCTTCGTTAAATCCCACCATGGCTTAAAGCTGAATCACTCACTCTTCTCATCACACCTTTTGCTCTACACTTACCTTTTTTGGCCAAGGATTCCACCTCCTACTTCAGTCAGAAAAAAGAAGCAGTTTCTTGCCTAGGTCCCACCAACAAACACCTCTGCAGTTTCATCTGTTCTCAATTTACCTCCCTTTCTTCTCTTGTTCAAGATTATTTTTCCCTGTCTCTGGTTTTGATCAGTGTTCTCAGAGTGTGGTTCCCAACCCTTAGCTTTAGCCAAGGTCTGGGAACAAGTTAAAAATGCAAATAATTGTTGGCCCCACCCCAGACTTGCCAAATCATTCACTCTAGGGATGGGCCCAGCAGCCTGTTTTAACCAGCCCTCCAGGCTAGTCTGAGGCAACTGAAGGATCTGCTCTTCCTATTGTTTGCATTCTCTTGTTTGCATTAATATTTCCTCTGGGAATTTATTCTGTTAAAAAAGATGCTACAGGCCCCAAAAGGAGTTGCTTGAGCAAACCAAGACTCGGCAACTAACCTGATAGCAGTTTTAGCTCTCCCAGGAATGTAATCTTTAACCAGTCTAGAATTGCCTGGTCAGCACTAATGGTGTAATCCACCCAGTAGACCCCTACCATCCCCTCTCAGAAGGTAACCTTGCCTGAAACAATGCACTCTTTCTTTATCTCTCTCCCTTTTCTACCCTTTTGTGCAGTCTTCCATTCTGTACAGCCCCTCAGAGCTCCTCTGAGGGAGGATGCTGCCCGATTCATGAACTGTGAAATAAAGCCAATTAGGTCTTTATATTTACTCAGTTGAATTTTGTTTCTTAACAGTTCCAAGGAAATAATCTAAAATCAGGCCATGATTTTATACTCAGAGGTGTTCATTACAGTATTATTTATAACTGGGAAATAGTAGAAACACCCAAAGTCCATGATGGGGGCTTCGCTTGTGGCTCAGCTGGTTAAAAATCTGCCTGCAATGCGGGAGACCTGGGTTTGATCCTTTGGTTGGGAAGATCCCCTGGAGAAGGGAATGGCCAAAGTCCATGATGGAATAGTTATTAAGGAAAGACAATGTCATATAAGCAACAACTAAAGGATATTTATCAAGTTATTTTTTATTATATAGGGAAATAATTATGTTCTAATATTAAATTTAAAAATTTTAAAGGAAATACGAAGTTGTTTAAAGGCTGGTTTACATCCTGACTTCAAATACCAGCAATTAGCCACTTCCCCTTCCCCCCACTCCACTAAACCCACAGTAACAAGGGTTTAAAGTGTTTGGTTGGTTTTTCTTTCTTTTTTTTTTTCTGATTGAAGGATAATTGCTTTACAATGTGGTGTTGGTTTCTGCCATGCAACAATCAGCCAGAAGTATATGTACATTCCCTCCCTCCTGAGCCTCCCTCCTACCCCACCCTCATCCCGCCCCTCTAGGTCACCACAGAGCGCTGGCTGGAGCCCCTGTGTTAGATAGCAGCTTCCCACTCACTATATATTTTACACACAGTGGTGTATATATGTCAATGCTGCTTTCTCAGTTTGTCCCATCTTCCCCTGCTCTGTCCACAAGTCTGTTCTCTATATCTGCATCTTTATTCCTGCCCTGCAAATAGGTTCATCAGTACCATTTTTCTGGATTCCATATATATGCATTAATATATGATACTTGTTTTTCTCTGTCTAACTTACCCATTCTTTATAGCAGGTTCTAGGTTCATCCACCTCAGTTCAACTGATTCACATTCATTCCCTTTTATGACTGAGTAATATTTCATTGTATATTTGTACCACAACTTCTTTATCCATGTCTATCAATGGCATCTAAGTTGCTTCCATGTCCTGGCTATTGTACATAGTGCTGCAATGAACATTGGGATACATGTGTCTTTTTAAATTAAAACAGAAAGCCACAAGATCAAAGAAATTAGGGAGGAAAGAAAAGGGACAACATTTTAGAAGCTGGTAAAGAAAGGGTAGGATGATCTTAAGAAAAGGGTTCCTCTTACAGGGAAGGATTCCCCAAAGACTCAGAAACTGGCAACATTGTAATATCTTCCTGAAAAGCGCTACAAGTGAGCTACAAACAGAAGGAAAGGTTGCAATTCAGTGTAAGAAGCAGTTGAAGCCCCAGGCTCCTCCCCAACTGGTACCCCCAAATGGCTACCTCTCCCCTGAGACAAAGGTTTATCATTTGCAGAGATTAATATAAAGGGCCACTGAAGTAAGGGACTCTACCCTGAAAACTGGTGATTAATAACCATTCACATGTTGAAGATCAAAGCCCCCCACTTCTATCTCAAATTGGTTCCCAGACCAGGTAGTCAGAACATCAAAAGATTACTGTTAATTAAGGAAAACCACTTATCTCAAGGAATTTACTGCTTTTCTGTATATGGGAAAATGCAAAGTCTGGGTTCTTTGGGATTCTTCCTTTGATATGCACCTCAGCTATCTGGGGCAGCATCCTGTATTTTCTCACCCTGAGACTCCACCTGGTGCACTGTGAGGGATGGTTGCAGTGCCTGACTGTTAGGGGGGCATCCTGCCTCCATTCTGAGTTCCCTCAGAGCTTACCTTCCCAGCAGCTGTACTATGATGACTTGATGGCTGCAACATCCTCTGTTTACTGATATGGCAGGCAGTGTTTTTCACTCACAGTCACTTAATACAGACTCATGCATGTAGGCAGTTTCCATTCTGATGGACTGATGGAATTGCAAATGTCCGTGGAGTGTATTTCACGTCTACAGTATTGATCACATATTAATAGCTACTTACTCCATGCCAGGCTCTCACTGTTTAACTTATGGGATAGGATAGGTGTTATTATTCTCTAATTAAACTGTTGAGGAGTCTGAAACACAGTGAGGTTAAGTAGCTTGTCACACAGCTTGAAGACGGTGAGTTGGAATTTGAGCTGAAACAGTCTAATTTGAGAGGCCTCTGGCTTTAGCCTTAAAAGTTTTAGACATACAGACTTAGAAGATAACTGTGTTTTTTTTTTTTTTTTAAAGACTTAGAAGTCTTGAGGAACCTGAAAATGAAAACTACCCAAGAAGTATTTTATCAACTTAATTATTTGGAGAGGGAGAAAATCTTTAGGTGGTTAGATGGTTAATAAATTAT
Organism: Cervus canadensis; assembly: GCF_019320065.1. Lineage (NCBI taxonomy): Eukaryota > Metazoa > Chordata > Mammalia > Artiodactyla > Cervidae > Cervus > Cervus canadensis. The sequence continues at coordinate 52,716,242 of NC_057400.1, read as the reverse complement.
AAGAGTAAGCAGAGCAAAAGCTATTCAAGAATTAGCAGTAACATTTATGATTCAGCAGTCACTATAAGCAGCTGAATTAAATACAGATTTTAGATACCTAAATATCTATCTTATGTAAATCATATAGATGTATAAAATAGTATAGTCTTAAGAGGTATTAATACATGCATCTTTATCATTTCAACACCAAAGGAATGCAGGCTGGTTCCCTTTCACTGGTGAGGCTATGTAGAAGGAGCTGCCTTTTGGAGATATTCAAACTTAGGAAAGTGAAAGACTTAGGAGATAGTGGATAGGACAGGGACCATGTGCTGTTTTGTCTACAGAGAATTATAAGAATGGCTTCCAGGTGTTGAATGCTAGCTCTTGCGAGGCACTGTTTGGAATTTTACATTCATTCCTAACCATCGTGATATTCTTGTGAACATAGTGATTCACAAGAACTACATTCTTGTGAAATTATGATCCTTGTATCCATCTTATATATTGGGGATGTGTATCCAACATTGTACAGCTCCTAAACTAAAACTGAGGGCTACCTCTGTTCCAGAGATGGACTCATCAGCTCACATCTGATGGAACAAGGGCCCAGAGACCATCTTCGGTAGCAGTGGAATCAATTTGTACTGTTTTGTTGATTGCCTGTTAAAAATGCTTATCTGGAATTAAGGGTGCAGACAGCAAATTGGTCTCATCATGGATAATTCGTGTGATTCCTTCAGAGCCCAGTGAGATACAGAAAGATCCCACTGGGCTGAGAAGATAGAAAACTCTCTCTGGTAGGCTTATCTAAAGATATTAGATTATTTATTTATTTTTAACCCATATCTTCATTTTTAGAAAGGATTGTATTATTCATTTCTGTTTATTTTTGACTGTGCTGGGTCTCCGCCGCTGCATGTGGGCTTTCTCTAGTTGTGGCAAGTGAGGGCTACTGTCTAGCTGCGGTGCTCAGGCTTCTCATCGAGATGGCTTTTCTTGTCGTAGAGCACAGGCTCCAGGCGCGCAGACTCAGTAGTTGTGGGTCACGGGCCTAGTTGCTCCATAGCCTGGGGATCCTCCTAGACCAGGGATTGAACTTATGTCTCCTGCACTAGCTGGCAGATTCTTAATCACGAGACCACCAAGGAAACCCCATATCTTCCCTTTTTCGATCAATTATTTTTTAAAATTGAAGTATAGTTGATTTACAATGTTGTGTTAGTTTCAGGTGTATGGCAGAGTGATTTAGTTATTTATATATATATATATATATATATACTTCCCATGGGGGGGCTTCCCTGGTGGCTCAGTGGTAAAGAACTCGCTTGCCAACATATACTTCCCAGGTGGTCTGTGTAGTGGTAAAGAACCTGCTTGCCAATGGAGGAAGCATAAGGGACATGGGTTCGATCCCTGAGTCCAGAAGATCCCCTGGAGGAGGGCATGGCAACCCACTCCAGTATTCTTGCCTGGAGAATCCCATGGACAGAGGAGCCTGGCAGGCTACAGCTCATAGTGTCCAACAGAGTTGGACACGACTGAAGCGACTTAGCACATACATATGTATGTGTGTATGTGTATGTGTGTGTGTGTTTTCTTTTTCAGGTTCTTTTTCTGTATGGGTTATTACAAAATATTAAGTACAGTTCCCTGTGCTATACAGTAAGTAGTCCTTCTTCATGTTTTATATTTAGTAATGTGCATATGCTAAAGATACTAGATTATAATAAGTACATTTTCAACTAAAAAAGTACAAGTAATTTTTGAAGTATTGTATAAATAAGCAAAACGAAGATAAAATATAAAGCACCTGCTATTGGGGAGGGAGGTGGGAGGGAGGTTCAGGATGGGGAACACATGTATACCCATGGCTGATTCATGTCCATGTATGGCAGAAACCACTACAATATTGTAAAGTAATTAGCCTCCAATTAAATAAATTAATTTAAAATAAAAAAAGCACCTGCTATCTAAAATCACCCAGTGACAAAGTTAATATTTTATTATATATCATTCCAAACATCTTTTCTCTCTTTTTTTCTCTCTCTGTCTCTCACACACATGTTTGTTTGTTTGTTTTGCACCAGGTCTTAGTTGCTGCATGTAGGACCTACCTCCCTGACCAGGGATCAAATCAGGGCTCCCTGCATTGGAAGAGCAGAGTCTTAGCCACTGCACCACCAGGGAACTCCCATGTGGCTTTTTTTTAGTTGACTTTTTTTAGGTAATAATATCAATTTGGAATATTGGAGATCTATTAAAAATTTATACAGTTTTGTTCAATGTACTGTAGACTAAAAAAAATACACAACCTAAAAGTTAAGAGTTGTGTTTTATTTAGCAGGAATTTTTAGGACTTTAAGCCTGGGAGGCAGCATCTCAAATAACCCTGAGATAATTGCTCCAAGGATGTGAGGGAAGAGCCAGGATATATATAATTTCTGCAACAAAGGGCAGTAGTCTGCACAACAAAAGATTATTGTTAATTTAAAAAACTCAGATATGTGAAGTTAAGTAATTTAGTGCTTTTCTATGTATGGAAAGATTCAAGTCTGGGCTCAGTGAAGTCATCCCTTTGATATGCACCTTAGCTATCTGGGGCCAGTAGACTGTGTATTCATATCCTGAGGTTAAGTAGGGCTCACCTTGGGGAGTTGCTGCAGTCTGATAGCTGTTCAGTTCAGTTCAGTTGCTCAGTCATGTCCAACTCTTTGCGACCCCATGAACCGCAGCACACCAGGCCTCCCTGTCTATCACCAACTCCCAGAGGTTACTCAAACTCATATCCATTGAGTCAGTGATGCCATCTAACCATCTCATCCTCTGTCGTCCCCTTCTCCCGCCTTCAATCTTTCCCAGCATCAGGGTCTTTTCCAATGAGTCAGCTCTTCATATCAGGTGGCCAAAGTATTGAAGTTTCAGCTTCAACATCAGTCCTTCCAATGAATATTCAGGACTGATTTCCTTCAGGATTGACTGGTTTGATCTCCTTGCAGTCCAAGGGACTCTCAAGAGTCTTCTCCAACACCACAGTTCAAAAGCATCAATTCTTCAGTGCTCAGCTTTCTTTTGGAGAAGGAAATGGCAACCCTCTCCAGTATTCTTGCCTAGAGATTCCTGTGGACAGAGGAGCCTGGTGGGTTGCTGTCCATAGGGTTGCACTGAGTTGGACACAACTGAAGCAACTTAGCTTGCATGCATGCATTGGAGAAAGAAATGGCAACCCACTCCAGTATTCTTGCCTGGAGAATCCCAGGGACAGAGGAGCCTGATGGGCTGCTGTCTATGGCACGTTGCACAGAGTCGGACACGCCGGAAGTGACTTAGCAGCAGCAGCAGCAGCTTTCTTTATAATCCAACTCTCACATCCATACACGACTACTGGAAAAACCATAGCCTTGACTAGACGTACCTTTGTTAGCAAAGTAACGTCTCTGCTTTTTAATATGCTATCTAGGTTGCTCACAGCTTTTCTTCCAAGGAGCACGCGTCATTTAATTTGTTGGCTGCAGTCACCATCTGCAGTGACTTTGGAGCCCAAGAAAATAAAGTCTGTCACTGTTTCCATTGTTTCGCCATCTATTTGCCATGAAGGGATGGGACTGGATGCTAGCTGTTAGCTGGCAGGTATTCTTTCCTTCCTGAGTCCCCTCAGGACTCACCCATTCACCATTGACTGTAGCTGCAACCTCTGAAAAATGGAGACATCCTTTGTTTACTGATATGGCAGGCAATATTCCATTTACCAGTACTAAGACATCGTGGTATGCAGTATCTCTGAACATGAAAACTTGTGCAACCCAATCACAGCTATATAGCCCTTTTAAAATAACCAAGGCCTGGAGGCAGTAAGTATGTTTATTTTGAGGGGGAAGCTCACTAGATTATAAAATTTTAAGGAATTGAAAAATTGGTCCACTATTAACCCAGTCTCCTTAAAGCAACGTAAAAATAAAACACAGAAAAAGGCTAGGGAGAGTTATTTATACAAAGACAATTAACAGAAAGAGTAAACCAAGGATGTAAGCACTTACCTGGGAAGTAGCTGGAATATATTAATACTTTCAGTGCTTCTTTCTCAGACCTGGGCATCTTAATTTGAGTATTAAGATATAATGCAATACTAATAACAACAATGGTAATAGTTATAATCTATTGAGCCCATGGCAGGAGTCATCTATGAAGTGAGCACTTTACGTACAGGCTGTTTTATGTTTTAAAATCTTACTCTTATTGTGGAGTAATCTAGTGAAATAAGGGCTAAGCATTCTGCTTTCTGAAGTAATGTAGGGGAGGTAAAATAATTTCCCCTCTATTCTTCCAAGTTCTTGGCTAAGACCGCTCACCCTCATAATAAAGACAGGTTAACAGGAGAAAAATAAAACAATTTTAATTACATGCATTCATACTGGAGCCTGGGCTTTCCCAGGTGGCACTAGTGGTAAAGAACCTAGCAGGAAGCCAATGCAGGAGACATTGGGATGCGGATTCAATTCCTGAGTCAGGAAGATCCCCTGGAGGAGGGCATGGCAATCCACTCCAGTATTCTTGTCTGGAGAATCTCATGGACAGAAGAACCTGGCAGGCTACAGTCCACGGGGCTGCAAAGAGTCAGACATGACTGGGCGACTGAGCAGCTGCGGCAGCATACTGGAGCCTGAGACTTGAGACTCAAAAGGGAGCCAGACATGGACTTCCCTGGCGGTTCCCTGGTAGCTTAGATGGTAAAGAATTTGCCGGCAGTGTGGGAGAGCAGGGCTCCATCCCTGGGTTTGGAAGGTCCCCCAGAGAAGGGCATGGCAACCCACTCCAGTATTCTCGTCTGGAGAATTCCATGGACAGAGGAGCTTGGTGGGCTACAGTCTATGGGGTTACAAAGAGTCGGACGTGACTGAATGACTACATTTTAACTTTTGTGCACTTCCGATGCAGTGGGTGCGGGTTCAATCCCTGGTGGGAGAACTAAGATCCCACATTCCTTGCAGTGTAATTTAAAAAAAAAAGAGGCAGCCAGACAGTTGAGACTTAAGTACCACCCCAATCTAAGGACAGAGATGGGGGCTGGGATTTCAGAGGGGTAAGCCATTTAGAGGTAGGTGAAAAGAGGAATATTTGGTAAACTAAGGTTGCCAGCCACTGCAGGTGAGTCCCTCCAGTGAAAAAGTTAAAAAGTTATTTCCAGTACAGGCTCCTTTCTAATGTAAATTTCTTTATAAACATAGATTTCCTTTACCAAAGGGTAACTGCTGTTGTTTTCAGAGCCTCTTTTGCACCTGCAGTTTCTTAAAAATAATCCCCTCAAAATAATTCTTATACCAAAGAGACATATTTTAGGGTGGCACATTGACCAACCCTTCAGGAAGGAGAAGAAAAAATATTCCAGAATGACCTCTTAAACAAAATCAGGGATCTTCATTTTGTTTGGTTTCAGTCTACAGTTCAATTTACTTTCCTAAATGAGCCAGTACTTTCAGTGGTGGATCCAACAACCAGCTGAGCTAAGGTGAACAAATGTGAATGTGAAAGTCTCTCAGTCATGTTGTAACGGGAGGGAAAGGGGCAGTGCATAACTTTTGAAAGAAAGACATAGCCCAAGGACACAACATAAACTGATTAGAATCAAATGGGACAAAGACGTCAGACAAGACTAGACCTTGATCCTCAATCAGCAAGTGAAATGACACACCCAGAAGCGCCATGACAGTTCCAAGGCACTGTCAAAAGACCAAGGAGTGGGCCGTGGCCCACTTCCTGGAAATTTCCATCCCCTTCTCCAGAATAGATGGAATAATCCTCCCACTCATTAGCATATGAAACTACCCAGGCTATAAACACTAACCACACATTTCACTCTGCACTCACCCTCTGCGCTGGCCCATACTCTGCGTGTGGAGAGTGCCTCTCTCTGAATCTGAATAAATCCACAAGTTACCTATCACTTTGTCTCTCACTGAATTATTTCTGTGATGAGACGTGAAGAACCTGAGCTTCATTAGGTCCTGAAACCAGCTACGGTAGGTTTTGGCTGGATTCTAGTCCCAGCCATGTGGGTTCGAGTCCCAAGCAGGGCTTTGACTGGGTTTGAGTCCCAGCCACATGGGTTCAAGTCCCAAGTGGGTTTTGGCTGGGTTCAAGTCCCAGCCACGTGGGTTCAAGTTCCAATCTGAGGTAAATGATTTCAGTGTCTGACTCTTTGTGACCCCATGGACTGGGGCTTGCCAGGCTCCTCTATTCATGGAATTCTCCAGGCAAGAATACTGGAGTGGGTAGCTGTTCTCTCCTCCAGGGGATCTTCCCAACCTAGGGATTGAACCAAGGCTATCCCCCTGGCTAAGTTGGGCTTAGCTAAACCCCTAGCAGAGGAACCAGAGATCAAATTGCCAACATCTGCTGGATCATTGAAAAATCAAGAGAGTTCCAGAAAAACATCTATTCCTGCTTTATTGACTACACCAAAGCCTTTGACTGTGTGGATCACAATAAACTATGGAAAATTCTGAAAGAGATGGGAATACCAGACCACTTGACCTGCCTCTTGAGAAACCTATATGCAGGTCAGGAAGCAACAGTTAGAATTGGACATGGAACAACAGACTGGTTCCAAATAGGAAAAGGAGTATGTCAAGCCTGTATATTGTCACTTTGCTTATTTAACTTATATGCAGAGTACAGCATGAGAAACACTGGGCTGGAAGAAGCACAAGCTGGAATCAAGATTGCAGGGAGAAATATCAATAACCTCAGATATGCAGATGACACCACCCTTATGGCAGAAAGTGAAGAGGAACTAAAAAGTCTCTTGATGAAAGTCAAAGAGGAGAGTGAAAAAGTTGGCTTAAAGCTCAATATTCAGAAAACTAAGATTATGGCATCTGGTCCCATCACTTCATGGCAAATAGATGGGGAAACAGTGGAAATAGTGTCAGACTTTATTTTTCTGGGCTCCAAAATCACTGCAGATGGTGATTGCAGCCATGAAATTAAAAGACGCTTACTCCTTAGAAGGAAAGTTATGACCAACCTAGATAGCATATTAAAAAGCAGAGACATTACTTTGCCAACAAAGGTCTGTCTAGTCAAGGCTATGGTTTTTCCAGTGGTCATGTATGGATGTGAGAGTTGATCTGTGAAGAAAGCTGAGCGCCGAAAAATTGATGCTTTTGAACTGTGGTGTTGGAGAAGACTCCTGAGAGTCCCTTGGACAGCAAGGAGTTCCAACCAGTCCATCCGAAAGGATATCAGTCCTGGGTGTTCATTGGAAGGACTGATGCTGAAGCTGAAACTCCAGTACTTTGGCCACCTGATGTGAAGAGCTGACTCATTGGTAAAGACCCTGATGCTGGGAGGGATTGGGGGCAGGAGGGGAAGGGCACGACAGAGGATGAGATGGCTGGATGGCATTACCGACTTGATGGACATGAGTTTGGGTAGACTCTGGGAGTTGGTGATGGACAGGGAGGCCTGGGGTGCTGCGATTCATGGGGTTGCAAAGAGTCGGACACGACTGAGCAACTGAATTGAACTGAAACCCCTAGCTAAGTTGGGCTCCTCCTTAACCTCAATCCAGTTTGACTGCGGCAAATTTACAAGTTTGCCCAAATGTTTTTTTTTTTTTTTTCTGGGTTGCGCCTGATTTTTATTTTTTTCTTTTTTATTGTAGTGGTTTTTGCCATACATTTACATGAATCAGCCAAGTTTGCCCAAATGTTAAACGTCAAATCCTGGAAATGCAGAAAGTGATGGAATCTATTCTCCTGTTCATGGTCATGGTTTTGGTTACCAGTTTTGGTTTTCAGATGTTGGAATTATCAAATTCAGGAATGATGATTTGGAAAAGAGTGTATTGATAATCATTGCTTTATTTTTTATGTTTTTGTGTTCTTAAATCATTTGTTTTTTCACTAGAATCATTGTAAAGTCACTCTTCAGTCTTGATATAACATCAGTGCTAAGGAGCTACGGAACAAATATATATTTTAGATATGCTTAGATTTTTTTTTTTTTTTTAGTAAAATAACTTGTTAACCAATTTTGAGATATCCATCCCATGTTGTTATATGCGTGATCAACAGGTGGATGTGGGAGAAACAGCTCTCTTCTGAGAAATTCTCTCGAGATATGCATAAAATTAAAGACGGGGCTTGCCATTATTATGAACTGCTTTTCTCCTGTTAATTTGTATTTATTGGTTTAATTTTCAGACCCATCCAGGGACCCTACGAGGGTCCAGGGAAGTTTTTTCCTCTCCTGCAGTGCTCATTCTTTTTGTCCTGTAGTTATGATGGCAATCAGTCTTGCAATGATAGTGTTGTGAATGGGAGGAACCACAGTGATCTGAGGTAAAGACTAAACTTAAGGTCTTCTGCATTCTAATTTGGACAGCACTCTAGATTTTTCTAATTTCTAGGGAAATGTTTTCACTTTGTATGACAGAGATAAGGGTGTTTATTAGCACAGTGGTTTCACCAACTCTGGGGCGGGTATTTGTGGCTTGGCTGTGAAGCATTGCATAAAGTCAAGTCATTGTTACATTAGATACTTTTCCTGCCTGTGTTTGAGAAACTTGTCTATGTAAAAATGATGGATTGAGAAGGGGAAGAGAAAGGGTGTTTTCTTTTAAGGAATCTAAGGAAGGCAGCTCATGGCAGAATAATCTAAAATACAAAGGTTTCCACCAGCATGGAAGCTGTCTTTTATTGAGAACCATATGACCAAAATCATATCTCAAGCCAGATGAACTGTTCCTCTTTAAGGACAACAAAAAGCTCTCAAGAAAATTACTGGATAAGTGTCATTAATTCATGATTCCCTTACTAGGCACAGTAGCCTGATTGAGGTTGAAAGCAGTCACCTTTCAGGAACACTCAGCAGACTTTCACCCTGAAAAGCTTCCCAGCTAAAGAAACTTATACAAGAAGAAGACATGGAAGAACAAAATGGTAAACGAAACAAAACTAAAGACAACTCCAGATTTGAGGAGTGTAATCAAACATGGAAGAAGATAATATTTGTTAAGCACTGTGCACATACCAAGCTATAGTTAAATTGTGGTTATAATTATTGCTACTACTGAGAACATGAGAGAGAAAAAAAAACAGGAAAAAGACGTTGGGAAACTAAGGAAAACAATATGGAGGTTTCTCAAAACATTAGTAATAGCCCCACCATGTAATCTAGCATATAACCCATATAATCTATTGAGTATATACCCAGAAGAAATGGAAACAGGCTATTGAAGAGATACACGCATTCCCATGTTTATCACTGCACTATTCTCATAACGTGGCTGATAGGGGTAGAGTAAAGGGACAAAGTAGATGATTAAATAGTAATCCCACTAGGGGATTATAAATAGAAAAAATATGGGAGACCCCTGTAAATTAATGATTACCAAGAGAGCCGGTTTACGTAATCACAAAATCAAGCAGGCTCGCTTAGCAACAAAACCATGCAATAGAAGCATGCGACATGTCCCAAAACAATGAAACAATGGTGGAATGAGACCCACGTCCTGCACAGTGAGGTCAGCAAGTTAATGATCCCTAGGACATGCTCTCTGCACGCATGAAAAACCAATAATCTGTGGACATAACTTGACCAGGTAGGGACAAGAAAACTCCCCTGCTCAATCTGGAGGAGAAACTGATGATGGAAGCATGACATCTAGTCAAGAAAGCTAAAGACGTTCTTCTCCCTTGCCTCACTTTTCCTTTGATGATAAGCCTGTAGCCTAGTAAGTCCTCAGGGTGCAACACGCCCCTTGCTCGCTGACTTGTAAGCCTCACATGCATCCTATTCTAATAAATCATTTCTTATGTATCACTGTGCCTCTTGCTGAATTCTTTTCTGTGCTGAGACACAAAGGACTAGAAATGACACCCAGTTTCACAGCTATGGACACAACCCAAGTGTCCATCAACAGATGAAAGGATAAAGAAGCTGTGGTATATATACGTGTATATACACACACACAGAGACATTGGGATATTATTCAGACATGAGGAAGGAGGAAATGCTGCCATTTGCAATGACCTTGGATGGACCTTAAGGACATCATGCTAAGTGAGGTTAAGTCAGACAGAGAAAGACAAATGTTGTATATCCCTTATACGTGGATTCTAAAGAGCCAAATTTGTAAAAACAAAAAATAAAATAGTAGTTATCATGGGCTGAGGGATGGGGAGATAGGAGAGATGTTGTTTTAAGCATATAAACTTGTAACAAGTAGTCAATAAGTCTTACAGATCTAATGCACAGTACAGTGAATATAGACAACAATAATTCTACTCTGTTCTAGCTTACTAAGAAACTAGATCTCAATTACTTCAACTACTAAGGAGAAATGATAATTATGTAGCATGATAAAGGTACTAATTATTATCACAATGGCAATCATATGATAATATATAAATGTATCAAATCAACATGTTAGACACCTTACATCTACAGTGTTATGTATCAGATATATTTCAGTTAAAAAAAGAAAGTCACAGTTGGGTGATCCACTTAAGCAAGGAACTAAAAGCCTCCGAGGGTGGGGAATGGGAAAGAATACAAGTGTAAAAACCTTGTCCTGGCTCTGTCACCAACTTGCTCTGGTCTTTTTTTTTTTTTCTTTTTTTTAAATTCAGTTACAAGTAACTAGGGATCTAAGTTCTGTGCCCTTGGGATAAATAAGTCACTTCCTGTCTTAAGTAGCTCACAGGTTTCTTTATATTTCAGGACCTTATACCTACCATCTGAAAATTAGGTTGATCTAAATCAGTTTACCTCAATACATACATGAGTAATGTATGGTATCCTTTTAAACAAAAAGAATTATTAAATTCTGCCAGTACCACTAAATTATTTAGGTTATAATGTTACTTAAAAATAAACACTACCAAAAACAAACTCCTTACCTCATAGTTGTCATTCAACTAACTGTACAGCCCAAATTTGCAAACTAAATATAAATAAAATCAAGATCCACAGACTTAGGAAACAATCTTAGGGTTACCAAAGGGGAAAGGTCAGTGGAAGGGACAAATTAGGAGGTTGCAATTAACCTACACATGCACTATATATGAAATAGATAACTACTAAGGACCTACTGTGGATCACAGGGAACGCTACTCAATACTCTGTAATGACCTATGTGGGAAAAGAACCTAAAAAAGAGCAGATATACATATGTGTATAACCGAGTCACTTTGCTCTACACCTGAAACTAATACAACATTGTAAAGCAACTATACTCCAATATAAACAAAAACTTAAAAAAAAAAAAAGACATTGTGGTGAATTCCCTGGTAGTCCAGTAGTTGGGATGCTACACTTTAATGCCAAGGACACAGATTTGATTCCTGGTTGAGGAACTAAGATCCTGCAAGCCACACAGAGCAGCCAAAGTAAACAACAACAAAAAAAGACATCCTATAAAAATAAATAAACAAAATCAAACTTGGGAACATTTAGTTAGATATGAAGAATAATGGTTTTTGTTTTTGGCCACATGGCTTATGGGATGTTAGTTCTCCAACCGGGCATCAAACCTGTGCCCTTGGCAGTGAAAGCATGAAGTCCTAACCACTGGACCACCAGTGAATTCCCAAGAATGATGTTTTATTAAAGTGACGCTTCTGTCTCCCTCACAAGTGCAGTGCCCTCAGCTACACAAATTCTGTCATTCTCCTTCTCTGCTCAAACCACACTGCTAGGGGAACCACTGACTGAAACTACCTGCCTTAGCCAGGAAAGATATTAATAGTAGCCAACTGCATGAGTTATCTTACAACAGGAGGACACTTGCTCCTTGGAAGAAAGGCTATGACGGGCCTAGACAGCCTATTAGGAAGCAAAGACATTACCTTGCTGACAAAGGTCTGTTTAGTCAAAGCTATGGTTTTTCCAGTAATCATGTACAGATGTGAAGAGTTGGACCATAAAGAAAGATGAGCGCTGAAGAATTGATGCTTTTGAACTGTGGTGTTGGAGAAGACTCTTGAGAGTCCCTTGGACTGCAAGGAGATCAAACCAGTCAATCCTAAGGGAAATCAGTCCTGAATATTTATTGGGAGGACTGATGCTGAAGCTGAAGCTCCAATACTTTGGCCACCTGATGCAAAGAACTGACTCATTGGAAAAGACCGTGATGCTGAGAAAGATTGAAGGCAGGAGAAGGGGATGACAGAGGATGAGATGGTTGGATGGTATCACCAACTTGATGGACATGAGTTTGAGCAAGCTCTGGGAGTTGGTGATGGACAGGGAAGCCTGGTGTGCTGCAGTCCATGGGGTGGCAAAGAGTTGGACATGACTAAACTGAAGTGAACTGAACTGAACCTGGAAACTAACCCCATTACCATAAAATCCAAGACTATGAGCCAAATGGCAGAGCAGAAAGACAAAGTCAAGATTGGAAGGTTTGGTATTTTCAGCCCCATCACAGATTCTCCAGAGGGGAGAAGGGCTGGAAAAGGAGTTAATATAATAATTGATCATGTCTGTGTGATGAAGTCTCCATAAAAATCCTGATAATATGGAATTTGGAGAACTTCTGTGTTGATGAACCCATGGAGGTGCTGGGAGAGTGGCACTCCATGAAAGGACATGGAAGCTCAGAGCCCCTTCCCACATACCACATACATCTCTCCCACCTGGATGTTCATCTGTGTCACTTGTCATATCTTTTTGTAGTTAACTGGTAAACAATGAGTAGACTGTTTTCCTGAGTTCTGTGAGCCACTCTAGCAAATGAATCAAGGCCTGGGAGAGGGTCATGGGCACCTCTGATATACAGCCCATTGGTCAGAAGCACAGGTGACAACCTGGACTTGAAATTGCCATTCAAAGTTGAGGAGTGTGTAGCAGTCTCATGAGACTGAACCCTTCACCAGGTGTCTGATACAATCTCCAGGCAGATAGTGTCAGAATCGAGTTAAATTGTAGGGCACCCCGGCTGGTGTGGCAGGATTGCATGGTGTGGAGGGAGAAAGCCTACCTATGTCATGTCAGAAGTGTTATGGATGTGATAGTGATGTGAGAACAAAGGAGAAACACTGGAGTCGTGTAGGTTTCCTACTCACTAGCCCATCTTTTTAATTTTGTATAATTTTCTTGGTACAGTTCTTACAAATGACACATTAAAAAATGTATTAAATTCAGCCAATTTGTTTGACTGTGCCCTTCTAGCAAACAGTGTAGATTGGACATTAGGGGATAAAAACGTGCTGGAAGAGTGTGCCTATCTCTGTTCTGAGAGATACGATGGCAGCTATAGGGCCTTGCAGCCTAGATGGCTGTGTTTTCTGTTACTTGCCATCCTTGTATTTCTCTCTCCCCAGGTGGTGGGAGGGTGCCCGTCCAACCTGGGGTCAGCTGAGCCACCTGGGCTTTCTCGTCTGTCTCAAAAATATGAGCTAGGCCAAGGCAATTCTCTGTCTTTTGGGACTTTGAGACAAGGAACAGAGAAGGATTTAGGGTTGGGAAGATCCTTTGGAGTAGGAAATGGCAACCCACTCCAGTATTCTTGCCTGGAAAATTCCATGGACAGAGGAGCCTGGTGGGCTACAGTCCATGGGGTTACAAGAGTTGGACATGACTGAGCACACACGCTTACTTAACAGTTACAGGTAGGGGGACTTCCCTGGTGGTCCAGTGGTTAAGACTTCACCATCCAAGGCAGGGGATGCGGGTTCTATCCCTGGTCCGGGAACTAAATCCCACCTGCCGAGGGACAGCTCAACCCGTGTGCTACAATTAGAGAAGCTCTTCACACGCCACAAATAGAGAAAGCTCGTGCACCACAAAGACGACCCAGGACAGACACCCTCCCTTCCAAAATAAAGATAAATAAATAAATAACAATTCCAGGCAGGATTTGCAGCTAAAGTTCATGAAGCAGCATGGCGACTGGGAGTCCAGTCTGAAATGTGGAAGAAGATCAGACATCAGATGCTGGTGACTAGGACAGCAGATACTGTATGGGGGCAGCTGATGGGGGAGGGTGAGGCAAGGACCCAGCAACACCACCCAGGCCCTTAGAGGCACTCCCCCTTCAGCACCAGTCTTTGTGGGGTCCTACACAATGCCACCTCTTCAGTTACCTTAATCAAATAACTAACTTCTATGTCCCAGTTTTCTCAACTGTAAAATGGACATGGACATAGTAACAGAATCAACCTCATTGGAAGTGGGAAGGACTTACAACAGGGCTTGGTACATCACGATCTGTCCATAATTAACTCTAATCAAAATTTACTTCTTCTGTGACATATTTTATATTACATTATATCCAATTTGTATTTGAATCGGCTAGCATGGGACTGTTTCCTTATAGTTAAAACTCAGCAAAACAAGCAGGTGGTGTTGTTATCCTTTGAGTCTCCTTGGAACTTCCTCTGTGTGGGTAAGAAGTAGGGGATTTCTGAAAATTGACCATTTAGCATTGGCTCTCTCATTTTCAGTAAGCTCATTTTGATTCTTTGATAAAGTAAGACAGTGATTTACAATAATGGCTCGAATTTAAGGAATGGTCATTGTTGAGTGTGTTACATCACATGGAGGAACCAGTAGTTTTTAGACTCTTTTTAGACAAAGATAAATAATTGGGTAGGCTGAGTCCTGAGAAATTCAAGTTCAAAGTCATGGGTTCCTCAGGCAAGGATGAAATGCATACAGTCAGAGGAAAGTGTGGTATGCAGTAGGAGCCAAGAGAACTGACAAAGGAGAGGGAAAAGAATTATTCCTGTCTCACAAAAGAATTGTTTCTCTTTTTCTACTTTATGTTTTTAGCTCTTCTTTCCAAGTTTTAAATTTAGTCAATAGGGAAATAATGCCCCCTGCCTTTGAGACTTGTTTCTGAATTGCCAGAGAAAATGAGAGAGAATGCAGGGTCAGTGCCTAACACACAAGGACCCCAGCAAACATTTGCCTGACCAAACTAAGCATTCAAATGTACTCTGCAACTTTATTAGACATACTTATTCCATAAAACAAATACTCTCTCTAAACTACCACAAAATCTAGAGGAAATCAACAGAGGACTGATGAAAGAAAGAGAAAATGTTAATTGCCGGAATGTTTTGTTTTTAGAAGCATTTAGTCACACCTACTAAACCACAGTGACTCTCCCTGTCTCTACAGAGACCAGAGAGGTTCAGCTACACCAAAATAAAATAAGTGTTAATTTTACAGCTGCTGGACCTCACAAACACCAGTTTCATACGTGATGAACCATTTCACAAAGCACGGCTTCCATGAGAACAGGGTAGGGAAGAGCCTGGGGGGGGGGGGGGGGGGGGGCGTGCTGCCCTGCCTATAACTGGCTAAGTGACAGAGCAGGAACTTCAGTTCCAAGCTTTGGGTTCTTCATCTGTGCAGTGAGGACACTGAACTTTGGGAGATGGTCTTCAAGATGCCTTCTGGCTCTGACACTCCATTGAAGTCTGCTCAGGTTCAAATTTTAGATTGTGAGAAAATATTAAGCAGGCAGAAAAGGCAAAGCTCAGAAGAGACATCCGTTTCCAATAGCGGGGGTACAGAGATTTTGGTGATGTCTGAGGTAGCCAGCCTCGCAGGCAGCCCTGTGATCTCACCTTCTGGTATTTGCACCCTTGTGTCATTCCTCCCGTATGGAATAGGGCTGACCTGTATAAACAACAGGATGTTATGGGATGTGCTAGACTTCTTTTTCATTTTTATTTTTTAGTATTTATTTACTCATTTGGCTGTGCTGGGTCTTAGTTGTGGCATGCAGGATCTTTAGTTGTGGCATGTAGGATCTAGCTCCCTGACTAGGGATTGAACGTGGACCCGCTGCATTGGGGGTGTGGCGTCTCAGCCACTGGACCACCAAGGAAGTCTTGGGTGTGACTTCAGAAAAGACACTATGGCTTTCACCATACTCTCTTGGATCTCTCTCAGCGGGGGAATCCAAGCATCACGTCATAAAGATACCTAAGCATACAGAGAGGTCCACATGAGGAGCAACTGGGGTCCCATGCCAGCAACCCGCTCTATGTGGGAGAACTGTCTTGGAAGCAGAACCTCCAGCCACAGTCAAGCCTTCAGATAAATGCAGCTCCTGTGACCATCTTGACAGAAACTTCATCAGAAATCCATGCCAGAACCAGTCAGCTAAGCTATTCCTAAATTCCTGAACTACAGGAATTAACATGAGATAATGAATGTTTATTCTTATTTTTAGCCACTACGTTTTGGGGTGATTTATTTTATGTGCTGTGCTGTGCTTAGTCACATCTGACTCTTTGCAACCCCATGGACTGCAGCATGCCAGGCTTCTCTGTCCCTGGGATTCTCTAGGCAAGGGTACTAGAGTGGGTTGCCCATGCCCTCCTCCAGGGGATCTTCCAGACCCAGGGATCAAACCCAGGTGTCCCACATTGCAGGTGGATTCTTTAACCAGTTGAGCTACCAGGGAAGCCCAATTTGTTAAATAGCAATACACAACTATTAGAACATCTGTAAGAAAATTAGTTGTTCTTATAGAGTATTTGTATAACATGTAGTGGTTATGTACATCTCATCTTTATTCCTTAACTTATTCACTTATCAGAAAATTTATCCAGATCTTACTCTCTGCCAGACACTGTGCCAGGTGGTAGAAATTCAGGAAAAAAATGAAGTTTCCTATCTTCAAGAAGCTCATAATCTGAAAAGCTGGGGTGGCGGGGGATAGTGGCAAATCATAAATGCGTGTAACAGATGCCACTTTGATTTCTCTGCTTTATTATCACATTTTCTGTTTCTGCCAGAGTTTCGAGTACATAAACTTTGGCTGTGACTTCAGCGGTCGAAGAGAATGCTCATCAGTTACTGCTGCGTGATTGTTTTTGGTTTTAATAAGAGTGATCAATACCATCAGCTCCCCCTTTAAATGCTAATGAATCTTTAAACACAGCAGATGTAGACATACAGTACACTGCAGATTAAAATTAGGCACAAAATTAAATTGCTTACACATAGCGAAGGAGCCGGTTTGGACATCTTGATAATCAGCCACAACCAGCTGACAAATCTTGAATTGTCCCTGCACCGAGGCTAAGCCGTCCCCTGTCTCAGCCGGAACAGGCACCATCAGGCATCAGGAGCGCACGTGGTGCCCATGGCTGAGAGAAAGGAAAACTGCCAGGTCAGACTTTCAGGAAAACTTTATACAGAAGGAGAGTAGAGAGCACCATTAAAACAAAAAGAACTTTGGGAGGAGTTCCCTGGTGGTCTAGTGGTTAGGATTTGGCGCTTTCATTGCCCTGGCCTGAGGTTCAATCCCCGGTTGGGGAACTGAGATCCTACAAAGCTCGAAGCACAGGCAAAACAAAAATACAACAACACACTTTGGGTCTCTGCAAAGAAAAGACATATAATGAGATTCTATCAATGTCTAAAAGGACAATGTCTCTGTGTGAAATTCTTGAACATACATGATATTTTTATTCTTTTTCTATTCCTGTGACAAGCATTTCTTGAGAATCCGGTGTTTATTGTGCTATGCAAGATACAAAAACTCAAAATGGAAAATGAGCATAGTTCGCTATGATATAAGGGGTTGCTTCTTGGGAAAAACAGGTTGGCCTTTCCTTGGGGGCCTTGGCACACCCAGAATCTACTCTCACTGACCAGCACCCCCCCCATTCCCCTTTTTGTTTTTTGGCAGCACCACACTGCTTGCAGGATCTTAGTTCCCCAATCTGGGACTGAACCTGGGCCACAGCAGTGAAACTGCTGAGTCCTAACCACTGGATCACCAAGGAATTCTCAATAAGCCCCCAAATCTAGTCAATGCCTCAGAGTTGTTCTCAGGGGCCAATTCACATTGGCAAAACTCATGAGACACTGATGTATAAAATCAGAATGGTAATTTTTTTTTTCAATACTAGAAATGTAACTCTAAAGTGAATTGGAGAATCCTGTTAAAGTCACTTAATGAGCAAGAGATTAGAACAAGAATTTAGATGATTTGATGGTTTATTAGTCTGATCAATATATTTGCTAATTAATTATGCATTCAGTAAACAGATTGAGTACCAACTGTGTGTTGGAAATAACACTGATGATCTATCTATGGAGTACAGAGGAGCAGATTTGGGGATGATTTTAACAAAGGGAGATACATCTGATTAACCACAAGGTCCTGTGTGAACACATGAGGATGAGCCTGACCTAGGCCTGGGGATCAGAGAGGGCTTCCTGGAGGAAGCAAGGTCTTAGCAGAGAGCTAAAGGCTGACTCAGCCAGACAGTGCAGAGGAAGCAGGATGGAGGGAGTTTTGAAGACAAGGGCGAACATAGCAGCGTTTTAGTTTGATTGCTGTGGGGAGAGGCAGACAGTGATGCAGAAAAAAGTAAGCAGGAGCCCGATCAAATGACCATCTCTGCCGGGAGCCGTTATGGGAGGTCCCGCCCGTGATGAGGTCATGAAGAAAATACCGGGCAGGCAAGGCCGTCCGGGACCGCATCCATGACGAGGTCACGAGGAAAAAACCTGACAGGCAAGGCCGTCTAGGATAAGGGACCCTCCAGGTTGGCCTCAGCCTCTACCCCACCCTGTATCCTCCCCACTTTTCTGCTGTTGTTCTTGTTTGCCCTGCTGTGGATTCTTGTGTTGCCTGCCGAGAGCTCTCCTGCTCCTCTTTCACTGAATGAGGACCAACTTAAAACCCTAATTAATAAATCTCCTGGATGCTGGTACCCTATGAAGGGGCCAGGGATGAAGGAAATGCTTCAATTCAAACCCTTTTGCTGGCATTCTGGCTTGTTTGATAAATGTGTGCTCTCATTGCACAAAATGCTCATGATTGTTCTAAACATCCTAAGCACAGTACGCTAACAAAAGAAACTATTAAGCATAGGCCCCTTCACGGGGTGAGAAAAGCTTCTCAAATATGATAGCCACAAATGTGCCTAATAGAAAATAGTTTAGATAGAGATTAGCTGGTGACTTCTTGCAGGTAATTAACTTTTGGACTAAGAGCCTGTTTTGTGCCATATCTGCTGTTTTTGCAATCCTTTACATTCCTGTTCTGTGAAAATGTAATCCTATCTAATTCCCTTGGAGATGACACCTAATAGAAAGAAAATAGATTAACCACAAAAAAGACAGGGTCGGCTACTGAAGTTGCTTAAAGTTGCACCAGGTGCAAACCATAAATTGTCAACAGGCCTGAAAGCCAAAAGATATTATACATAGAGATTAACCATTAAAAAAGACCCTAATAGGCACAGAGCCCTTTGGGGGGTGAGAAAACCCTATTAGAAAATACAAAAGCATTGTTTTAAAAGTGGTTATTAGATCAACATTTGATTGATGTTAATGTGCTGAGGTTGTGCAGTGGACACTATTGTTAATATAGTTAAAGATCTAGTAAAATAAGAGTTTAGCCCTAGTGTAAAAACAATAAGATAATTGTTAATTTTAACCAGGAGTGCTAAACAGGGGCTGCCTCACCAGAGCCACAGAGTCTTTGTGTGTTAAACTTTTTGATAAATTTAGCTGAGAATTTCTGCAAAAAGACTGACTTTCATGTTAACAGGATTGTATTTCTATTATGTTACAACTTGCTGTACCATGAGACTGCCGGTTTTCTGTTTTCTGCTAACCTCAAGGCCAGAAGATAATGTACAAAAAATCTATGGGAAAAGACTCTCATAAACAAAAAATATACAGAGCACACCTGGTTTCGTGAAGGACAAGCTGATATAATGTTAAACTAAGTCTGTGTGCTTATCTGCCCCTTAGAAATGTACCAACTTAGGGTATAAAGGCTACGGTGAAAAATAAAGCAACTGCCAGACTCTGCTGCACACTCTGGTCTGGTCTCTCTCTCTCTCTCTCTCTCTCTCATTCGCCGACGCCGTTCATCCTGAGGGTTCCCCTGGATCCTGCTGGGGCTGGACCCTGGCACATCTCCATAAAAGATTTATATTTCCCTAACCAAGTAGACTCTCACATCAGTCTGGGAAAGGCTCTGCTGGACAGTGTTGTGATGCTTACTGGTCTCTAGGAGTGATTGGGCACATTACGCCCTGTGTGAAGGCCTGGAGTGGATAGTATGGCTAACCCTTTCCTTTGTGGACTGCCTTATTCTGGGCTTCTAAGGCTGACCACCTCTCTCTGTCCCCAAACCCACCTCCTAACCCTTCCACCACCTCTAGAAGACTCATCATTTCATGTCTCTGGTCTGATATATATGCATGTTTTTCAGGCCTGGGAGGTATTGTGGTGTTTGTGGTCACTCCATTGATGAATCCTTGGTGGTTAGTTGTATTTCCCTGTTGCCAAGTTCTTGGGCATCATTGTATTGTCCTCCCAGAGCACCTTCAGAGGAGTGGGAACATAGGCTTAAGCAATGGTGCAAGGGACTAAGTGATAAGGTGCCCCCAAGAGGAGCTCAGAATGGGCAAAGTGACTAGAACTGTGGACAGAGGCCTTCCAGGATGACAGTTGGCACTTGAGGGCTGAGTGAGACTCACCTAGGTGGTAGGGAAGCAATTTCTTTGGGACAGTTGAGTAAATAGAACATTGATTATGGAGGATAAACTTTTATTTTAGTTTTGAATGAGCTTCTGCTGCTGCTGCTAAGTCACTTCAGTCGTGTCCAACTCTATGTGACCCCATAGACGGCAGCCCACCAGGCTCCCCCGTCCCTGGGATTCTCCAGGCAAGAACACTGGAGTGAGTTGCCATTTCCTTCTCCAATGCATGAAAGTGGACAGTGAAAGTGAAGTTGCTCAGTCGTGTCCTACTCTTAGCGACCCCATGGACTGCAGCCTACCAGGCTCCTCCATCCATGAAATTTTCCAGGCAAGAGTACTGGAGTGGGTTGCCATTGCCTCCTCCATTGAATGAGCTACAAGGTCACAAGTCCACTTCATTTTTTCACTCTCTTAATTTGCTCATGCATTGCTTGACCAGCCAGCAAGTCAAAGGGAAAGTCAATAGAGTGAAGAGTCACTGGTGCCTGCTACCCTAAAGCCTTGACAAGGTTGACCACAGATCTAGTGCTTTTTTCCACCTCCACAATCTCATATACTAGTTCCAGGAGTAGCCGATAGAGCTGGGTCCAGGTCTTATGGTCTGACTTCCCCAGGCCATCCTGGCTTAACTGCAGCTTCTCAAACCTGAGTGATGGCAAGAGATTTTATAAGCCTCCTCACTACAGTGTCTCTAATTTAGAGTTTCCATAAGTTTGCACAACCGAATCACAACATCTTATAGCTGAGCCAGAGTTTCAGAAGCATGCCATGTCTGTACCAACGTGTTGTGGTGAAATGATAAATTATAAGGAGACTTGGGAGACATAAAATATTTGGTATTTCTCAACTGGAACAGTTGCAATTGAGTCAGAATGCTCTGAGCTGTGTGCAGGCTGTTCCATTTTGAACCACTGGACATTCTGACCTTGATGTGTTGACCCTTGGACTTTTATTTTTTTTTTCTTTTTTTTTTTTTTCCTCCCCCCCCGACCCTTGGACTTTTAAACACTTATTTATGGATAAAAGGTGATCAGAACTATATATAAATACTGAGAAATGTTTGTGTCAAGGAAGAATGTCATTATGCCAATTTAGTTCCCTGATATTCCATCTAATGCTTTCCTGGTGAAGAATCCACTTACCAATGCAGGAGACTGAGGTTTGATCCCTGATTTGGGAAGACCCCCTTGAGAAGGAAATGGCAACCTGCTCCAGTATTCTTGCTTGGAAAATCCCATGGACAGAGGAGCCAGGTGGGCTGCAGTCCATGGGGTCGCAAAGAGTTGGACACGACTGAGCAACTGAGCACACACGCATGCATTCTATCCAGCATAATAAAATTATTTCCCATTTTTATATTAATTTTTATTGTACTGATTTCCCCCATGGGATTAGTTCTTTTCAATGTAAGTTTTACAATGAAGATTTTATATATCATTTTTTCTGTTGTTAATACCAAGTTTTACCCATTATCACTTCTGCCACTGTGAGTCTTCTTTTGTGTCTTCATCCAGTTATCCCAGATTTTACTGTTTTAAATTTTACTGTGAATTTGTTTTTACTGTGAATATTTTTAAATATTGCAGTTTAATTTTTATGAACAATATTCAGGAATTGGTTGAAAACAATGACCAGGTTATATTTATTTCAAATGTATCTTTGCTAAGTAATCTCCAGTTCTCCTGTACATATGTGGAATTATTCAATTATTCAGGTCAGTGCTGTAGAATTGCTATCTAGTGACTATGCAGAGAGCAAAACATCATGCTTTGCCTGGGCAATGCCTGGAGTAATGCCTGCCTCTTTGGTAGCAACCAGGACAGGTTCAGGTGTTTCAGACTTGATCTGAAGCTTACTGAAGGTCTGCCACACCCCCACACTTACAGGTGCCTAACTCAAGATATAGTTTCTTAATTTGTTCCTACTATGATTTTTTCCTCTTAAAATATCCCTGGTGGTTTTTCGTTGTTGTTGTGTTTTGTTTTTTTTTGCTGTTGATTGTTGTTGCTATTAACGTCAGCCTCTTGCAACTGATTTAACTTGATGGGGAAAAAAATCCTCTTAATCCTTGTTCTGTTCTTCACTTACATTCATCTTGCAACATGGCAAGCAATTTTTGATGAATAAGCATCATTAGGAAAAAAATAACATCCACCCTTATTATTTCTTTAATAATAAGAATAATTTCTTTCAACCAAGAAGCAGACCACAGATGTTCTTATTTTGGTTTTGACCAGGAGCATTGAGGTGACAGGAGTTTTTTCATGAGATCTTTTGAGGCGGTCAGTTTTGTAGTGTTGGAATAACCTCTTTGTGATCAGCTACTGCACTAACTAGGAATGAGGTCATTGAGTCATTTTACTATCAGGTTGGATTCTCCAATGAATAGCCCAAGAAAGCAAGAAGGGAAAAAGCATGAAACAAGCAATTATTGCCATAACACCTTTTAAACTAGAGTCTTAAATTATTCCCCAGAATGAACCTTTTGTTTAATAATTAAATCCATACTCCATGTTCCATCAGAGTGACCCAGTTAAGACTGCATTTAGCTACTTATCCAAAAATCCTAATCAAAGAAAGTTATTTTATTGCTTATTTGGAAGTAGCATGCTATGAAGATAGCATACTTTGAATTAGCCCTCTTAAAAAAATTAAACATGAACAAAGGACAAAGGGAAAAATAATTGAAAACAGATGTGGTTGATTTAAGCTTCATGAGAAAGGATCACAGTGGAACTTAAATCCTTGGAGAAGTTGGTCATCCACAGTGGAAAAGAGGACCTCAGTGCCTAATGTCACTATTTCCCATCACTTTTGCTTGTAAATGCAGGTGTTAAACAATAAGAGTTATACAGTTGAGTTGTTGGATTGATGATTAGGTCACAACTTTACACACAAGTAAAGTTGTTTCCTATAACCTAGATTTTGTGGTGTTGGTGGTTTAGTTGCTAAGTTGTGTCCAACTCTTGCGACCCCATGGACTGTAACCTGCCAGGCTCCTCTATCCATGGGATTCTTTAATGCTGCCCAAACCAACCCCAGGCCCCAAGGACCATATTAGAGCAGGGCAGTTACTCTGGGAATATATGCATGTACTTGATGGCTGGTTTCTATTAAAAGAGAACCACCCCCAACACTGGCAATTCCCCAGAATCGGATTTAGGCAGAGCACTGAGAATTCTATGCATGGCAAAGAACGGTTGATATTCAGAGCTAGTGAATGTTGAGCAGAAACCCAGAATGTACTGAAAGTAACATTTATTCATTTGACATATAATACGTTTGTTGCCACCAGGCTTTTTTGATTTGTAAAAATATGAAGGATTTCCCAAGCCAGATCCCACAATGCCTGTCCTAAACTGTAGTCAGCTTCCTCCCACCCATACCACTCACCTCTTTACCCCCAGCTGCTTACAGCTTTCTTGCTTCAAGGATGGTATTTACTGTCTTGCTCTAACAAGGATCATAGTAATTTTAAATTTCTCTGACTTTTAGCTTGTGATGTTATCATCCTGTTCTGTGTCTGTTTTCTTTTAGATTTTAAAGTTCTGACATCCCAAGAGGACTTTACAGACCTCTGTTTTCCCCTCTTGGCTCCTCCTTTGGCAAAATGTAGAAAATAATATTTGATTGCAGTCCCTGGGAGATTTGGGAAAGAAATAACCACAAATCTCCTAAGCAGTTTAGATTTCTGGTTTCTGATGAGTCTCATGGAATAATATGTGGCAATATGATCAACATTAAATCCAGTAACCTTTTTTATTGCCTAAAAATGACAAGCCAAGTCAATTCAGCTCTGACTAAGATAAAAACCCAAATGTCTTACTAAAATAAATACTAACCGGCTGTGTGGAGATTGGGTAAGGCAAGTGAGGTACTTGCCTTGGGCACACAATTTAAGGAAGCATTAAAGAAGCCCCACCTGAGTAATCAAAATAAATGATATTTTAATGCAATATTTTTGAAAGAGAAAATTAATGCAAAGAATACATGATGAACAAAATATTAATATAAGATTTTTAAATAAAGACAGGATCAGTAACAGTGTTTTGCCAAGCCATACTGGAGCCTTAGACAAAAGGAAAAACACAGTAATACTGATCTGTCTTTCTCCAGAATCTCGATTTTTTTATCACAATTTTTTGCATTAATTTTCACTTATTTAAATATGGCACTAGAATATTATTTAAATATTGCACTAGAATATTATTAATCTTGATTATTGAGCTTTTCGATTCCTCCTTAAATTTTCACCCAAGATGAGTGCCCTATTTAAGCTAAGTTTCTGCATTTAAGTTCACCCTAGTCCAGGCCCTGCTAACCAAAAAAGCAGCGGCTAGGGTAATACAGTGGTATATTCCCTTCTCTAAAGATGTTAATTCAGGGGAATAAAATACATATAGTTATGTTTTAAGTCCAGTTACTTACAATGGACAACCAACATCCACAATTTTGGCCTTGTTTTGGTTATAGGCTCTCTTAGAAGGTATTTTCTAAACCCCCAGAAGGGAAACATTGTCTTTTGTTAATTTTATCTGAAGGCAGCACATTATCAAAATCCATTACATTAAAAAAAAAAAATACTAAGAAAAGCTCAACTAGTTCAATTCATCAAAAGTTTCTCCTTCCTCGGAAGTTTCCTCTGGGTCTTTCTCTGTTGGTCTTGGCAGGGGAGGGCCTGTGGGGTTTCTTGCGGTATTCCACCTTTGTCCATCCCCCTTCACTGACTTTGCTCTCCTCCTCATTGGCTCGTGAGTCCGTGTCAGTGCACAAAGGCATCCCTGGGATGGTCCTGGGTTGATGGGAGGCATCTGGGCTTCTCTTGAAGTCAGGTGACTGGTGAGCATTGAGTGCTGACTGAGAAACCCTGTAGAATTTTCCAGAATATCTTTCTCTTGAAGGAGTGGAATGCTGACTTTTCCCACTGTGTCTTCCTCTCGGAGAAGAATTGAGTGAGTGGCTAACTCGATCATATTTGTTCCTGCTTCTACCAGAGTATCGCCCCCTCTCTAAAGAGCTGTCGGTATTAACACTGGAAAAGCCACTATCCCTGGAGTTAAGATGCAGAGAAGAGAAGTTTTTGGTCAATCCGTACTGAGTAGGAGAGGAGCTTCTGGACTGGTTTATAGGTGTAATCTGTTGATACTTCATGGGCACCTGGGTCCGCCTCACCGCAGCTGCATAGGAGTCCTGGTCATTGAAATAGGGGAAGAACTGGGACCCCAGGATGGGGTTGCTCTGGGAGCGCTGTAGGGAAGTGCTGGATGCAATCTGCCGCATCCTCAGAGTATCCAGCCACTGGCAATCAGCGCCTGTGGAAGAAATGGAAATGGGCATCTTTTAAGCCACAGTAAAGCTGCATGCCTAATTCATAAGCTGTCTCACAAAATTTCAAACCTCTTTGGGAACCTCTAAGCCTTACCATTCATAATTCTAGGCTAGGTATCAGAACATTTCCTTTATTATAAATATTTATTAAAAAAAATAAGGGCATTTATACTTACCAAATGTATGCTATATGCTGGCACTGTTCCAAAGGCTTTTCTTATAATATATCACTTAACCTCCCTGGCATCTTCTTAGAAACCGTGATCAGACACTCAATCGTGTCTGACTCTTTGTGACCCCATGGACTGTGGCCTGCCAAACTCCCCAGTCCATGGGATTCTCCAGGCAAGACTACTGGAAGCGGGTTGCCATTTCCTCCTCCAAGGGATCTTCCCCACGCAGGGATCGAACTCGAGTCTCCTGCGGCTCCTGCATTGGCAGGCAGATTCTTTACCACTGAGCCATCTTCTCAGGTCAATACTAATAACATCATTCTATAATGGAGGAGACTGACACTTGAGAGGTGAAATCACCAGACCCATGGTCACTCAGCTAATACTCCTGTGTCTAAATTCTATCTTCTCCCCATCTTAGCCATGTTGTCACTTCTAGAAATGACTGTTTAAGTGTCTTTGGATGGCAGGGTCATGTTTAGTCAACAAAAGGCTTTTTGCTAACCAGCACTTTTAAATCCTCAAGAACCCTAAATGCAGATAAAGGAGATTAGGTTCTAATGGTTGAGACAGTTAGAGATTGGAAGAAAGTTTATATCTCCGGAGGAGAGATTCCTGAGGTTCAGGAATAAGAAATGTTTTCTGCCTGAAAAATGAAGCTTTGTGGCAAACAGGAAGAAGTTACAGTAAAAGAAAATGCTTAATTAACAGCCACTTAGTAAACTATATTTCAGTGAATAAGCAAGTTCCTTCCACCTTGGATCTTCTCTGTCTTCCCTGGGGCCTGCATTGCCCACATCCCTGAGTTCCCTGGTATCCTCCCTGAGCTACTCTGGCCCTGCTTGTGTCAGTGGGGCTCCTGGAGAGGAACAGAGCATGCCCACTCCCTCTGCCAGCACGATGCCTCACGCCTCTCAGGTGAGGGATGCATCCAGACACAGGCAACCTCCTGTGTTCAGGCTCACAGGCTTCAGTCAGCCATCACATGCTTCTTTCGCTTCACTCGGACCTTCCCGAAATCTTAGCTTCCAACAGAATGCTAATTTTGCTCAGTGTCCAGCCCCCTACATGGAGCCATGAGCACTGGGGAAGCTGATCACATCCAGCTCTAAGGCAGACTTTGATTAGTCCAAGCCAGACACATGATGCCATGGTTAAGAATGAACAAGGTGCTCAGCTCTGGCCAAAAAGGTGACCTGAAAGGTAGTCTGCAAAGGGGTCTCTAAGCAAGTCTTCCTCCCAAGCATGAGAATGAGAATAGGGAAGGGATTGACCTCTTATTTCCTGTGGGCGTTACCATATCTTTATGTGATGACTGTGAATATGAGAGGAGCTAGGCCGAGGACCAAGGCAACCTGTTAAGGATGACAGAGTAGAAAGCAGGCAAGGCTCATTGAGCTCCTTATCTTACTGTACCTGGAGCCCGGCCTACCTCTGGACTTCTTGTGATGGGAGATGGTAAATTTTAGTACAGTTAAAACCCATGGTTTAAGAACTTTAGAATGAGAAAGAAAAATAACCCAATCAACCATGCTGACAAAGCAAGGCAGGTCTAGCATGCTGTGACAGAATTTGTTGCTGGGTTTAGAATACCATCCAGGATCCTGGGGCCCCCGGCCCGTGAGCATTTAAAACACCTGATGTGCTTGGTAAGCCAGTCCTCACCGTGGAGGACACACTCATAACTCAGTGACAGTAGCCATCAGGGCGCTTTGTTTCCATGCCACCAAAGAACCTTCTGTTATGACTTCTCAGGGATATTTTCTTTTCTTTTTTTTTAAAGAGTTTATTTCTATTACAGTGTAGCAAGTGAGGGATTTAAACTGCTGTGTTGGTTGGATCATGGAAGCACACGCATTTGAACCCTGATTAATTGTTGTTTAGTTGCTAAATCGAGTCGGACTCTTTTGCAACCCCATGGTCCATAGCCGACTAGGCCCCTCTGTTCATGGGATTTCCTAGGCAAGAACACTGGAGTGGGTTGCCATCTCCTTCTCCATCAAAGGTATTTTCTTATTGGGAAAAAGAGGCATTGGTCAGAAAACAGGTGTTGTTTGGTTTGTTGGTTTGGTTGGTTGTTGGTATGTTTCTCATGGCAAAAGGTGATTTGCACAGGGGTTTATGTATCCAGCTCCTGAGTGTTTGTTAGCCTGAGTCTGGGTTCTATTAGAATTTCTGGGTCTGCCAAGGTGAAGGTCAGAACTTTTCCCCTGAAGCTAGCAAATAATGACCAGTTCATCAGCAAGGCAGCCTGTCTTACTCTAAGTCATGTCTAAATGGCTTCTTTATAGCATCTGTAATTATTATCATCACTACCCAGCATATGTATTTCATGTTTCTCTTTCTCCATCCTCCTTTCCTTCCTCCCTCCCTTACTTTTATCACCCCCCCCTCCCATGCCCAGCCCTCTCTCTTGCCTGCCCTGTCATTCTTTTGCTTTGATGGATCTATGGTGTTAAGGATGCAAGAGGTTGCCCCAGTGACAGCAGTAACTTCATAGGAATGTGTGCTGGACATGGAAGAGGATTCTTATCTTTATCTACAGTCTTGGAAACTAAATATATATGTGTATAAATATACATACGTATTTTTCAATAGGACTTAATCATTGATTTGTATCTTCTATGATAGTTACTTGAATATGGAACTTTATTATAATACGTTCTTATTTCCAAGCCCATAATTTCTACCTTCCATATAATCTGTGTATAAAGCCAATATTCTAAAAGTAGGAGGAAGTATGATATTAGAGGGCTTCCCCAGTGGCTCAGTGGTAAAGAATCTGCCTGTAATGCAGGACCTGCAGGAGACACAGGTTCGATCCCTGGGTCAAGAAGATACCCTGAAGGAGGGCATGGCAGCCCACTCCAGTACTCTTGCCTGGAGAATTGCATGGACAGAGCAGCCTGGCAGGCTGTATATAGTCCATAAAGTCACAAAGAATCGGGCACAGCTGAATTGACTTTGCATGCATGCATGCATGATATTAGAAATCTCTATGGGGGGAACTTCCCTGGTGGTCCAGTGGCTAAGACTCTGTTCCCAATGCAGGGTGCTCAGGTTTGATCCCTGGCCGGAAAGCTAGATCTCACATGCTGCAACTAGGACTTCAAATGCCTGAACTAAAAGATCCCACATGCCATAACTAAGACCCAACACAGCTAAATAAGTAAATAAGGATTCCCTAACCCAGTGGTTAGGATTCTACTCTTCCACAGTAGGGGACATAGGTTTGATCCCTGGTTGGGGAACTAAGATCCTGCAAGCTGTACACACAGCAAAAAAAAAAAAAAGAAAGAAAGAAATCTATATGAACTTACAGACTGGTCCTTATTCCTGATGTGAGACTTTTGACATTTCCATTTTGGAACCTGTCTAGAGCACAGCTAACTTACTTGAGTCAGACCTGCTTCCAGGGGTGCCCTCTGAGTTGGGGAATGACGTCTGAATGGCAAGCTGGACAGCCTTCACTTCATCCTGAGGTTTCGTTCTACTCCATTGAATCAAATGGATGTGTTTAGTGCTTTTTGGAGCTCTAACATCGCTCTGTGAAAAAAAAAATAGGGAGAGAAACCCACAACCGGATATATGCATGCTTATAAAACAGGAAAGAAAATCAGGTTCTCATTATCCGTTCAAGGTAACTCTTTAGAACACTATCATAATGCACCGGGTAAAATATTTGCACTGTTTGCGTCAATATGGTAATATGGTTAAAATAAAAAAATTTAACCACTTTATTCCTTAGTGGACTACAGTAATTTAAAAAGGTGGTTGTCTTCTCTGAGAATCTGTTGGTAAATCTCAACTTACCTCTTTGTTTAATGAGTAATGAAAAACAATGTCTTTCATTTATAGTAGTTGAAAACAGATATTTTGCTGAATAAATAAAATCTGACCACTATTTTGCTCAGGACTGCCTGTGGTCATCTGGGTAACTGTATGGGTAGGTTGGTGGGACCAATTACCCCTTCATCACCAGGTGCCACAAATCAGACTGGATTGAAGAACCGCTCAGGATGTGATAAGGTTATGAAAATACATATTTTTTAAAAAGCCCTGAAGTGACTGTTACTGACACAATTATCACATCATCCTAGAGTCTGAGAAGGAGAGGAGGAGGAGGCAGGGGAAAGAGAAAGAGAAGAGAATAATTTGGTGAGGCGTGTCTCCAGAGCTAAGGTAGGCAGAGATGAAAACTGGCTGTTATTATTGTCCAGTTACTAAAAAGAGGGCTTTTCCTTGGTACTGGAGACTGGTCAACAGGCTATAGAATAGTCCAGATTCCCAGTTTCTCAAGACCAGTTGACTTTTATTTAGGTCTGTGCCCTGTAAGCCACACTTTGACAATTAAGGCTATTTCTCAGGTGCCTCATTCCTACAGGCAGTGTACCCTGGCTGGGGAGGATAAATCATTGCTGTCATCCTAATTGGCTTCCAATATCGGGTCACCCTGAATAAGTGGACTGGCCAGACTTTGGACTTTTTATGTTAAAACGCTAATCCGTGGCAGCTCAGAAAACCATCCCTATGCAGCAGCATATAAAGTCCTTTCAAGGCTGATTTCCCTCATCTTACTGTTGGGAAGGGAATGGCTACAACAGCCAAGGACGGCTGGAAACTGTATTCACACTCGGAGGAACTTGGTGACCCCATGGATTCTCATTGACCACCCCAGACTTTGGGACCACCTTTCATCTCTCTGAGCCGGTTTTCCCTAGCTGCCATGAAGGTAGTGCTCCTTACCTTTGAGTATTTGTACAAGGTTACTGAAATAACACAGGTTTAAGTTCCTCTTACAGTATCTGCTGCTGCTGCTGCTGCTAAGTCGTTTCAGTCGTGTCCGACTCTGTGCAACCCCATAGACGGCAGCTCACCAGACTTCCCCGTCCCTGGGATTCTCCAGGCAAGAACACTGGAGTGGGTTGCCATTTCCTTCTCCAATGCATGAAAGTGAAAAGTGAAAGTGAAGTCGCTCAGTCGTGTCTGACTCTTTGCGACCCGATGGACTGCAGCCTACCAGCCTCCTCCATTCATGGGAGTTTCCAGGCAAGAGTACTGGAGTGGGGTGCCATTGCCTTCTCCGCTTACAGTATCTAGGTCATGGTAAAAGGTGAAGGTGAAGTCACTCAATCGTGTCCGACTCTTCGTGACCCCATGGACTGTAGCCCACCAGGCTCTTCAGTCCATGGGATTTTCCAGGCAAGAGTACTGGAGTGGGTTGCCATTTCCTTCTCCAGGGGATCTTCCTGACCCTGGGACTGAACCCAGGTCTCCCGCATTGCGGACAGACGCTTTACTGTCTGAGCCCGTAAATCCTTGCTAAATGTTTCTTAGATGAATAAGAGAGTGAATGAATGAAAGGCATGTCCTATTGAGGGTAGCTGCATACTAACTACATGCTATATACATACTGCTGAGGGTAGCCGCATACTAACTACATACTACATATATGCTACTAACGGTAGCTGGATACTAACTACA
The DNA here is from genome assembly GCF_019320065.1 of Cervus canadensis. Taxonomy (NCBI): domain Eukaryota; kingdom Metazoa; phylum Chordata; class Mammalia; order Artiodactyla; family Cervidae; genus Cervus; species Cervus canadensis. Next base: position 52,684,801 of record NC_057400.1, on the reverse strand, counting down.
TTCATACTAACCACATCTCCATATGTGCCTAGACTGCTATAACTATTTCCCTCTATCCCATCCCCAGGTAGAGAAAACCAGGGTTTCTCTACCTTGTGAAGCAGATTGTTCTACCACGTGAAGATCTTGCTCTTTTCAAAAACATGATTAGATCATTTAAAGCAGCAGAATCCTTAAAACAGCCACGTGGTGTTACAGTGAATCCAAACTCCTCACCTCGGCCCCAGGAGGCTCTGTGCTCGGCTCCGCCCGCCTCTCTAGTCTTCTCATGTCCTCTGTGCTCCAGACTTGTGCTTGCCCTTCCTCTGCTGTTCCTTGCTGCCTCACACTGAGAAGAAGGGTTTTCCCTGACCACTGAATCTAATGCCCCGAGTCTCACTGTTTTCTGGTTCTCACTTATCACTCTGACATTACTAATTTATTTATCTATTTATTATCTATCACCCTCCACTGGAGTATATATAAACCTTCAGAAAGTACAGGTTTAGATTTATTCTACCCTAATCACAGAATGGGCTTCCCTGGTGGCTCAGAGGGTAAAGCGTCTGCCTGCAATGCAGGAGACCCAGGTTCGATCCCTTGGTCAGGAAGATTCCCTGGAGAAGGAAATGGCAACCCACTCCAGTATTCTTGCCTGGAGGATCCCATGAACAGAGGAGCCTGGTAGGCTACAGTCCAAGGGGTTGCAAAGAATCGGACATGACTGAGCGACTTCACTTAATCACAGAATGATAGCATTACCTATTCAATGGACATGAATTTGAGCAAACTCTGTGAGACAGTAGAGGACAGAGGAGCCTGGTGTGCTGCAGTCCATGGGGTCACAAAGAGTCAGACATGATTTGGCGACTGAACAAACAAATCACAGAATGGTACCTGTTGGTAGGTAATGCTAAATATATGAATTTTAGTTTTAATAGCACCTATTTCTAAAATATTTGTTTATCTAAAACAAATATATTGTTTATCTAAAACAAATATATTGTTTTTCTAAACATTTTTCAATTTTTTTCATATACTAAATATATGGAATCTGGTTTTGATGGTAGTAGTAGAAGTTGTACCCTGTCCTTGTGAAGAATCACTCACTGAGCTACCCTCACCCTTCAACTCGAAGCACCAAGAAGGCAGAGCTTTTTTTAGGTCACTGTTCCATATCCCCAGTATGTCACACATGCATACATTTGTATTCAGAAGGTGCTTAATCATTAACTGATGAATGAATTACTACTTCAATCTCTAGGTAAGTACCCTGTATTCATTCCTTTCATTACTTTGTTAGAATAATTATATTGATCTTCCTATATTCGTGTTGGTTAAATAGCTTCTCTTCCAATAAACGCTAAACACCCTGAGGCAGCAAATCAACCCCTTTGGAGAAACTGATGGTGAAGCCAACAGCCTTGCCCCCTCTCCCCTGCCCTTTACCCAGGCTTACCTCATATGTGACGGTGCATTCTACAGTCTGATTTTCCGTTATTCCTACGATCCACTTCTCCATTACAAACGGGGGCTGAAAAATAGAAAGGTGCTGTAGTGTGGGTTTCCCTGATGGCGCAGCAGTAAAGAATCAGCCTGCAGTGCAGGAGACACAGGTTCAACCCCCGGGTCAGGAAGATCCCCTGGAGAAGGGAATGGCTCCTCACTCCAGTCTTCTTGCCTAGGAAATCCCGTGGACAGAGGAGCCTGGCGGGCTACCGTCATGGGGTCACAGAGGTCAGACATGTCTTAGAGACTAAACAGCAACAACTGCCTTAATACAGCCTGCCCTGCTACCGTGTAGGTTTCTTGGAGGCCAGTCGGGCAGTACACAATTGGCAAATAGGGTGTGATGTCAGGCTGTCATGAACGCCATGATGTCAGATTATTAGAAAAGCCCTGTTGGTTCCCATGTGATTACTCACAACATGCTAATGTCTGATCTTTGGGCGTTTGGTTTTCATGAGACATCCTTTTATATGTTTGTAAACAGCTAATCTTGTCTCCCACAATCTTCTCTTTTCTCATGCATCTCTCAGTTGTATCATTAGATCATTAACTCATGCTAATATCTGGAAGACTTCTCAGAAAGCTTTTCGCAATTAAGAGAAATCCTTAACAATCTAAGAAGATCCTAAAGTGCTTTTTCTGAGTGCAAGCAGTGGCTGGTTTAGAGGTTTCATAACCACTCTGCTTTCTGGTTATATCAGGATACCCAGCAACATTGTGGGTGCAAATGAAACTGGGGTTGGGTGGGTCATTTCCCTGCTACATTAAGATAAATGAGTAATGAACAAGCCTATGCTTTGGGTCCTATTTTAAGTGAGATGAAAGTGGTCTTTATTAGAGGTGAATCTCCACTCTCTTCCCACCCCCCAGCCTGTCATTCCAGATTTAAGGTTGCAAATGACTGGCTGATCCTGAGATGGGTACAAAGCAAATTTGGTAGAGATTTAACTGAGCTTTTTTTTTTTTTTTAAAACATGAGAAAACAAAGAGAAGTTTATTAGCATTTATATCTCCTGTATACACGGGAGATACCCAGGGGAAGATGAGTAATTCCAAGAATTCAGGATTAAATGCCATGTTTACAGAGGAAAGGGAAGAGGGAGACATAGGCCTCTTGGGGGAGAGAAATTGATTTTTAGGAAAGACTATGGGCCCTTAGAGGTACAGATGGGAGGCAGGAGAGTTAGTGACCAAGTTTGTCTAGGTGTGGAGCCAACCTCTAGTCTCTCCTGGGACAAGAATCAATCTTGGTATTTTTTTCTTTCCTTAATTAGGACTTTTTATTGTTTCTGTTGATGTTGAAAAGTCCTGCAGATTTTGAATGGTCCAGCCCAGTCCTATTTTTTCCCATAAGCCTTGTTAATGTTGGTGCGTGATTTTGCGGAAGATATGGTTCCTCTGGAATGTATATATTAGCCTTAGAGCAGAAACACCTATGTTCAGTTTTATAACTCCACCCTGCTATTTTTGCTTTGAGTGACTTCCTTCCGTTAGCAGGCAGTGACTTCTTCTCAGCGACACTGAAGCCACAAACTGGTGGCAACCAGAGACAGAACAGGTGGGGAGGAAAGAGAAAGTATGTGTGTGTCCAGGCTCCCAGACACCAAAACACAGTCTGTCCCAACAGAATAAGGGAAAGGCAAAAGCAGATCATAACCTTTACAGATAAATAACATAACTTCCAGTACACAGGGGCAATCCAACAAGGAATATCACGTCAATCTACTTGATGCATATGCTTGTAAATTAAAAGTGAAAGTCTTAGTTGCTCAGTCATGTTTGACTCTTTTGCCACTCCATGGATTATAGCCTGCCAGGCTCCTCTATTCATGGAATTCTTCAGGCAAGGATACTGGAGTGGGTTGCCATTTCCTTCTCCAGGGGATCTTCCCGACCCGGGGATTGAACCCTGGTCTCCTTCATTGCAGGTGGATTCTTTACACTTGGGTGGTTAGCAGTCTCGTGCCTGGGAAGGGAACACATTTGCAAGTCTAATGCTGGGGATTTGAAGGCTCTTTTCACTTCCTCACTTGTGTCTGCACCCTGGCTTGTTGCTGCCAGCCTCATTTTCTTCACTGAAACCAAATATGCAGTCGATCATGTAGTAGAGTTCATGCCTTTTGTGACATTTAGGGTAACTGTCCTGTTGACATTGTGGCTATTTACCTGAGTGGTTGACCTTCTACAATTGAAGTCTTATATGTATGTTTTCAGTATGATTATTTTGAAGAGAAGCTAACCATTTCTTTAGGTCTGTCTTCAGCGTTTTAATGGTTGTGCTTCTACTATTGACCCCAGAGTAGTAAGATACTGTCTGGTCACTCCAGGAATTCACAGGGGTGAATTCAAGAAAACCATGAAGACTGCAATATGTGCCTTTTGGATAATCTCATCCCAGTTCTTCCAGAAATTCAAGAAATCTTTCTCCTGACAAGTTTTTGAAAGTTTAAAATGACCCAAAATTCAAGGTAAATATTTTCATCATTAGCATTTTCTTTTCTTTAATAAATGACAGAATATGCCTAAAGAAATGTAGAAGAAAGTTAAAAAAAATTAAACAGCACTTTTCTGTAGTACTTTTTAGTTCACACAGCATAAGTGAAATTTTAACAAAAAACTATTATGATCTCAATCTGCTAAATAAAATGTGCCTTTCAACAGCCAGCTTGAAGCTGAGCTGGTATGAACATCATGAGCACAAAAGCACACCACTGGGGTATTTTAATGTCTTTGTTTGATATCTGTGAATTCAAAAAAGCTTTTAAGCTGTAAATAGAACCCTACCTTTGTCATCTTTAAAATCTCTGCATCAGGTAGGTTAGTGTTGAATGTCACATCTTTGATGTAGGTTATTGCAATTTCATCCCCATCCATCTCCATATACATTTTCCACTTACAGTCCTGGAATTAAAAGAAAAATTATAGAATTTGAGAAAGTAAAGCAATTTTTTTTTATATGTTTTATATATATAAAACTTTTTTATATATATAAAAAAGGACTTTTCAACATCAACAGAAACAATAAAAAGTCCTAATTAAGGAAAGAAAAAAATACCAAGATTGATTCTTGTCCCAGGAGAGACTAGAGGTTGGCTCCACACCTAGACAAACTTGGTCACTAACTCTCCTGCCTCCCATCTGTACCTCTAAGGGCCCATAGTCTTTCCTAAAAATCAATGTTTTATAACACATGAAGTATTCTCAATGAAGTATTATTGTAATTTTTTTTTCCCTTTATCAATAAGAGGACATGAAATTAGATCTCTTTCTATATCTAAATAACCCCCAGGCGGGGCAGTCTTGAGACACCATTTATCAATCTAAGTGTTCTATAATAGAAGTTGCAAACTCCACACCTTAAAGGGGCCAGGCAGATAAAAATGAGTAAAGGCAGGCAGTTAAGAGCTTTAAATTGTAACCTTTCAAAATAGACCCATTTAATTTACATGTTGAACATTGTAGGGATATTTCCCCATTGACACAAAGAAATGTGGTCTTCCCACTATTTTGAAATATAAGACTCTCTTGATCTACCTTTCACTTTCCCAGTATTAATAATGACACAGATTCAAGAAATAGCTTCATTTCTTCTTAACAGGAAATGTGAGGCTATATGGCAATGGATAACTGGCCCAACCATTGGGGGAGGCATCAGGGAAGGGTTAGATTCTCTGGGGACCTAAAGGGCAACTGCCCTAAAGGGGCAGCCACTACTCATCTTCTGTTGATTGTTCCCATGTGGGAATATGAGCCTAGTCTTGCTAGGTCCTTAAGCGTTTCATAAAAAGCTGGATATCTGGTTCTTATAAGAAACCTCTTCGTTTTTTAAATGATAGTACGTTAATTAAATTTTCAGTAAAACGATAATGTAATGAAAAAGTGCTCTACAACATTAGTCATCAGGGGAATGTAAATTAAAATCACAATGAAATCCCACTATACACCTGCTACTGCTACTGCTGCTAAGTCACTTCAGTCATGTCTGACTCTGTGCGACCCCATCCCTGGGATTCTCCAGGCAAGAACCCTGGAGTGGGTTGCCATTTCCTTCTCCAATGCATAAAAGTGAAAAGTGAAAGTGAAGTCGTTCAGTCATGTCTGCCTCTTCGTGACCCCCTGGACTGCAGCCTACCAGGCTCCTCTGTCCATGGGATTTTCCAGGCAAGAGTACTGGAGTGGGGTGCCACTGCCTTCTCCACACTATACACCTACCAGGTGGCTAAGACTGAGAACATCAAATGTTGATTGTGAGTTGGAGCTATTGGATTGTCGGTGGGAGTAAATGGTAAAATCACTATTGGAAAAGTTTTGGCAATTTATTACAAAACTAACCATATATGTACTCTATGACCCACAAATTCTACTCCTAAGTATTTACCCAAGTGAAATGAAAAAAGATATGTATGGTATTGTTCTGAGCAGCTTTATCATAATAGCTAAAGAAAACTGGAAACAGGCCAAGTGTTGATCAATTGGAGAATGGATGGACTGTGATATTTTTATAGAGTGGGATATTACTTAGCGATGTAAAGGAATGAATTATTGATACATGCAACAACATGGATAAATCGCAAAAGCATTACAGTGAGTGAAATCTTGTACAAGAAAAAGAACAAACTAAGGCTTCAATTTACATGAATTTCTAGAATAGACAAAACCAACCTACAGTGGAAAATATTCAGAAAAGTGGCTGCTTCTGCAGATGGCAACTGACTTGGAAGACACATGAAGGGAATTTCCGAGGATGCTAATGCTCTACTGATAGAAGTTTGGATTATATTGTCGCTGTTGTTTAGTCGCTAAGTTGTGTCCTACTCTTTGTGACCCCATGGTCTGTAGCCCACCAGGCTCCTCTGTCCATGGGATTTCCCAGACAAGAATACTAGAGTGGGTTGCCATTTCCTTCTCCAGGGGATCTTCATGACCCAGGCTTAGAACCCACATCTCCTGCATTAGCAGGCGAATTCTTTACCACTGAGCCACCAGGGAAGCTGAGCTGGGTTATAAAGGTGTATGCATTTGTTAAAATTTAAGTGTGTATACTTAACATGTGTGCATTTCTTATCAAATTCTAGCCTACTGAAGTATTTAGGAGAAAGTATCCTGATATCTCCATACTACTTTAAAATGCATCAAAAAATAAGGATTGATAGATGGCTAAAAGGATAGAGAGATGTAACAAGTAGAATTAAATACTTCTGTTTTAATCTAGGAGGTGAGTATGCAAGAATTGCTATAACATTTTTTCAACTTTGCTCTTAGAAAAACGCATCAATAAAAATGTTTGGGGGTAAACACTGTGTATGCAATTAAAAAGAAAAAGAAGCCCATGTCTGTGCACCAAATTTGACCCCTGGATCATAAATTCATTTTCTGTCTTATATTATTAGATAATAAAGGATTCTGAGAGATTAAGGATAATGCACTAAGTACCTTACACCCCGAAACCAAAACATGCTTTCACACCAGCAGACTTGGAATGTTCCTTGAGCAAGCTCAGACACAATTATTAACGGAAGAACAGGAACAAAGAGACTGTTGAAAGCCTGTTGGCTTCAGCAGGAAGCTGGAGGGGCCCTACGTTTTAGGAAAGCTTCTAGGGGAATGGCAGAACCAAGAAGGGCCCAGGCCTGAGGCGATGGTCCCTCTTTGCCCGGCCACGTTCACAAGGTGGAGAGGCAATTAGTGAAGGAAAAGTTCTATTCAATAACATGAAAACCTTGCTCTTGGCTAACACAAGTCAAATTAGTCGCTCAGAATTGACAAATCTCTCAGTATTTCTTTATTTTGGAGCCACTGCTACCCTTGGCAACGTGAGCCCTGAGATAACTGGGCAGGATAATGACTCTTTGGTGTCATGATTGCTCTTCTCTGAAATAGCAAGAGCCTCCTCAAGGCAGTGGCTAGAATAAAAAGCCTTAGAAAAGACGAGTTTACTTAGTTCTGTTTTTTCTGCCTTCCAAGTTTTGAAATGAAGTTAGTCAAAAGCACAGTTAAAAGACCTTGAATTGTGGTGCAAATGCCTGACACCCTCTGTTTCACCTCTGTGACCGCAGGTCCCTGCCAATCAGAGGCCGAGGGGAGCTCTGCATAGAGAAGGGGCTTCAGAGGGAGCCCAGGCTGGGGGTGCTTACTATGCTCTCGGCATCTTGCTGGGTACTGACACTGTGCTGTTTTATTTGATACCTATAATGACCCTGCAAGTTAGCTTTATTTTCCCGTCAGGCAAGTGAGAAAAATGAGGCTTAGACAGATTAAGGAATTTTTCTGGGGGAGCTGCCTGGGTCTGAAGTTGAAGGAGAAAGCAATAGGGAGGGCAACTGGGAGGTATAGGATGGACTCACTGGCTGGTTGTCAGAGCTCCAGAGTGGGACCAGCTATTGACCACAGGCCAGAAGGAGCAGGGCCAGTGAAGACTTTGCCAATACAACCAAAATAACAAGTGGTCACAGGTCCTCCCCTGCAGCCCCAGCTTCTTGTTCCCCAAAATCCAATGTGGAGAAACAGGATCAACATGTAGGGTTACAGACCTTTAATTTTTTAATTTCTTTTTCTCTTATCTTAAAGCAAGCCTTTTACCTGAACCATAAAAGAAGATAGCGAGAGAAGTAATAAAACTATAATCAGAGAAGTTATAAGACAAGAGGGGCATTATCCATTCATTAAAAAGTAGGTACTGGTGGTTACAAAGCTGGGAGAGAAAGAAAGGAAATATGAAGTGTGCACCCAAATGATTAACTTAATGTGTCAAGGTAGTGGTGGTTTAGTTGCTAAGTCGTGTCCAATTCCTATAACTCCATGGACTGCAGCCCACAAGGCTCCTCTGCCCATGGGATTTCCCAGGCAAGGATACTGGAGTGGCTTGGCATTTCCTTCTCCAGAGGATCTTCCCAACCCAGGGATCGAACCTACGTCTCCTGCACTGGTAGAAGGGTTCTTTACCACTGAGCCACCTGATATAAGCCCTAGGTATCTTCAGGGTATCTATGATTTCATTGTTCCTTAGTTAAGAAAAGTAATCTACAAATGAAGTAATGAAATTCTTTAAATTTTACTCAGTTTTAAATTACCCATTTTAATTTTTAAAAATGAAAATCTACTGATTTTAAATTTTAAAAATGAAGGTATTCCTGGCATTTTTGTCATTTGGTGAGCCAGAGGTGTCCAAGAGCATTCTCCACGACTCCCAGGATTTAAACAAATTATTGATTTCCACAGGACCCAACCATGGACGGAATGCTGGGGAAGAAGTTGTCTTAACTAATAGATCACTGGAAAGGACCTCATATGAATGAGGTGAATTAAATCACCAACAGTATCACTAAAAATAAAAATTCTACATATTTATGAGCCTAACATAGAATTTTAAAGGCCCAGTTGCTAGCTTTTCAGTTTCTTGCTAGTGATAGGAACCAGATAGTGGGAATATTGGCTCTGATTTAAAAACCACTCAATTTGCTAGGGAGAGCTATTGATTTTGGTTTGATGTGAATGACAGAAATGTGGGTATTGATATTTGAATCGGAAACATTCAAGAGTCATTTTGGATGTCCGTGAACAACTCTCCATCCCAACAGGCAGAAATCAAAAGCAGACAACTCTATTCTCTGAGAGCCCATGGGGGCCTTGAAGGACTCCTTTTTGAAACTCATTTCACCCCTGGCAGTCTGCAATGGTTCTATTATTCACTCATCTGGTTTAAGGTGTTGAGGATTCCTATTAAAATGGAAACAACATAGAAAAGGGTCATACATTGAGCCATCACTAGGGGAGATGAAAGATCACAAGTTTAAAGTCCAACTACCTGAGCTGTCAGCCAAATTATGTAACCTGTCTGGATCTTAGTGTTCTTTTAACTACAAGTGGGTTGTTGTATTTTGACTAAATGAGATAATGTAAACAAAGTACTCAGCACTGTGCCAGAGCCAAATTAGGAGTTCCCAAAGACGTAATTACTTGCGGAAGGGATGGATTGGGAATTTTGGATTAGCAGATGCAAAGTACTATATATAGATTGGATAAACAGGGTCAGCCATATAGCACAGAGAACTATATTCAATATCCTATAATAAACCATAATGGAAAAATATGAAAAAGAATATATATGCATATATATAGGACTTTACAGGAGGCACTAGTGGTAAAGAACCCACTTGCCAATGCAGGAGACGTAAGAGGTGTGGATTGCAGGTTCGATCCCTGGGTTGGGAAGACTCCCTGAAGGAGGGCATGGCAACCCACTCCAGTATTCTTTCCTGGAGAATCCCAGGGACAGAAGAGCCTGGCGGGCTATAGTCCATAGGGTTGCACAGAGACAGACACTACTGAAGTGTCTGAACACACAGACACATATATATTTCCTGTATGGTAGAAATTAATACAACATTATAAATCAACTATACTTCAATAAAATAAAAAAATTCAATATAAAAAAAGAAATAATTACTATTGTTGCCAATATTGGTCACCAACAGAGCTCCAATTTGTTATTACATTAGCCAACCTGTCATCTAGCAGCCATCTAAGGGAGCGGGCCAGAAGGTGAGTGAGGCAGGAAGGTCTAAAGAGCGTCTAGAATAGAAACCTGGCCAGAATGGACAGGCTGTGTCAAAGCAGCTTCCTTGGGCAGGAGTTTGGCCCAGAGGACACTGACTAACTCTGTTGCCAGGGACTTTGTTGGAAAAAAGAAGGTGCAGCCAAGTGGCAACATAACCACAACTGCTTTTATAAAGTAAATAGAAGTAAAAAAAACTCACATCTTCTTACATAGATGGATTAGACAGCACCAATTCTGCCCTTTCCAGTTTCAACAGATCTGATGTGGCCCTCCAAACAGAAACCAGCAGATTACTGGAGGGACAATGGCTATGAAATCTGATGGGCAGCCGGAGAGCCTTATCTTGGATGAGGAAGCTGAAGTACAGGAGGATAAGTTAACTCGACCAAGATCACACAGAGAGCATGTAGTGGAGTTCAGAACTAAACCAAGGAGACCTATTGTGCTATGAAGAGTAGCTTTCCCCTCAGACTTTTCTGAATCCTGAGCTTGCCTTGTTATGGGTTAACAAAAGTAAGAATTACAGTCCAGAGGAGTTCCACCTTCCAAAGTCAACAAGTAGTCCAAATTATCTTGCGAGTTCTTTTGTGGGACTCCCTGGCAGAGACGGAAATACTGAGTCTCCAATAAGTCCAACAGAGCCAGTTTCCCTCTCCTTTGTTGAAAAAGACCATTGTTAAACGTGAATATGGTGCCATTTCACTGTCTGTAAGCTCCTTTTCTTGACTGATTAGGCCAGAATCTGGAATCACAAACACTTCCCTCCAGCCCTGGCTTAGGCTTCAAGACTGGGGAGGCCTGCCACTTTCCAAATCAGAAACAGCCTTCTCCCTTCTGTTTGCAAAATCACGGGGCAGGTCCTGACTACCACAGAGTTTCTTTTCACAACTAGACCCCCACCCGAGAGGATCCCCAGTGTTCAGATTTGTACCCTGCACATCTCTGCTGCTGTCACTTCAGTCGTGTCCGACTCTGTGAGACCCCATAGACGGCAGCCCACCAGGGTGCCCGGTCCCTGGGACTCTCCAGGCAAGAACACTGGAGTGGGTTGCCATTGCCTTCTCCAATGCATGAAAGTGAAAAGTGAAAGTGAAGTCACTCAGTCATGTCCGACTCTTCACGACCCCATGAACTGTGCAGCCCACCAGGCTCCTCCGTTCATGGGATTTTCCAGGCAAGAGTATTGGAGTGGGGTGCCATTGCCTTCTCCACTGCACATCTCTAGGGAGTGCTAATTACTAGTCCATAGGGGAAAGGCAGTGGACCAGGAGCAGAAGCCCTGGGAAGTTCTTCACTGGGGCTGAATTGCAAAACCTTTCTACTAGCTAGATAATCTGCCCCTCAGGGCAAACCTACAAGACGTGGGTGAGATTCTGTTGGGGAGAGGGGAGTTTTTGCATTGGAAACTGATGAAAAAACTAATTCTGTTGAGCGCCCAGGATATGTACCACTTATCTTGGCAGCTGCTGAAATACCTGGATAATTTTGGAGCAAGTATGTGGTTAATGGAGGATGAGAAAGCATTCCATTTGAACTGCTTTTGCATTGCCAATTATATGAAAAATTTTTCTGAATTAAGATTACTGGCCAAGTAAAACAGAAACTCTTACACTGGGAAGATAACATTCTAAACAACACTCAGTTAATGCTAAATTAAGTATCTCTTTGTGAGAAATCACTATTACATTCTCTGCAAGCTGTTTAAAATTCTTTGGAGTCCTAGGCTAATACATGTGATTCTAAACATAGACATCCCTTCTCCCTCTCACAAAAAAAAAAAAAAAAAGGAAAGAAAGAAGGAAGGAAAGAAAAAGAACTCATCAGGATAGAGGTAAAGTTTCTAAATAGAAAAAGTGATTGAAGTTAGCACAAAAGTTATACTTAAATATTATATTAAGTTCTGGGCAATTCAGAAACAACAATCTATTTTTTTTTCCTACCAAAATCTTATCGCAAACATGAACATTACAGGTAAATCTTTAAAAATCTAGGAGCAAGATTATTCAGGCCATTTGAGGAGGAAATAGACCTCCACATTGAGCTTTCAGGCTCCTATAGATGATCTTTATCTGAAGGTTACAGACATAAAAAAAAATTTTAATGTATTTTTTATTGAGGTATCAGAGGATGAGATGGTTGGATGGCATCACCGATGCAATGGACATGACCTTGGGCAAACTTCGGGAGATGGTGAGGGACAGAGAGGCCTGGTGTGCTGCAGTCCATGGGGTAGCAAAGAGTCCAACACAACTGGGTGACTGAACAACATAATTTGCATACAGTAAAATGTACAGGTTTTTAAGTGTATAGTTCAATGAATTTTAACAACTGTATACACCCATGTAATTACGCAAATGGGCTTCCCAAGTGACTCAGTGGTAAAGAATCTGCCTGCCAATGCAGGAGACTTGGATTCCATTCCTGGGTTGGGAAGATCCCCTGGAGAAGGAAATGGCAACCCAATCCAGTATTCTTGCCTCAGAAATCCCATGGGCAGAGGAGCCTGGCGGGCTACAGTCCATGGGGTTGCAAGAGCCGGACATGATTTAGAGACTAAACGACAACAAATTACTTAAACAGGTAAGATATTCCACTGCCATAGAAAATTCCCTCATGCTCTTTCCCAGTTGACATCTCCATAACCAGAGGCACCCAGTGTCCTGATTTCTACCACCATAGATTAATTTTGCCTGCTACAGAACTTCACAAAATTGGGATTTTATAGTGTGGTGATTTGTAGCAAGTTCACTTAGCTACACCTGGCATGCCCAGTCAAATGGAAGAGATACAGGTTTTTAAAATCCCCATCTCTACCCTGCCCCCTTCTCCATGACCAGAGAAAAAGTAAAATCCCACTGGAGAATGCCCAAGATTCTAGCAAAGAGGCCCTTCCACCTTAAAAAAAAAAAAAGGCCTCTACTGAGGACATATTTTAAAATCTAAGATACAGAGGTCGAAATAAACTTTTTAAGATTCAAGAGGGGGGAAAAAGGGAAAGAGTCTCATAGCAGGCGACTGACTATTTTGAAATGTAAGAAGTCATACAAGATGAAATAAAAACATGATAGAAATGTTGGTCATGCTGGTATTAAAAGTAGTAAGATGTTGATGATTTAGGCCTCCGAAGGCTCCTTTACATGCATTGCTATTATCTCGCTCAGCTGCTGGAACCTGCTGTTCTAAAGGCAGGAGAGAGGAACATCCCATGATAGCACCTGGGTTATTTATCATTATGTATAACCCTGCTACACTCTATTTTATTATGCTGCCTTTAAAAGGAAGATAATGCAAGTATGGTTAATTTGCCTCTCTTCTTTATCTGTACGGTGTCATGACCCATCACAGCTTTGTCCCACGAGATTTGTTTTTCAACCCCAAAGAAATCCACAAGAAACTCTCCCTAAAAATTCCATTAATAACCTCTTTCAGCGCATATAGGTTGCAGGGTCTGGAACTAAGAATGTTTTAATCTCTCCAGCAAAACAATGTCTCATAATGATGTACAGGACTATTGCTGTACTGATGAAGAATCATACATAATTCAGCACCTTTCACTTGGCACCACTGTGATGTCCTCATTAGCCGTGGCTCACAGTGTCTGTCAGATGGTGTCCATGCGAACGCAGGCATTATATTGTCTTTGAGATGTGCAGCTGCTTCCATGACACTGCCAGTATATAAAAACATGACGCCAGTTTGTTTTATTTAGTGCTAAACCTTCCAGTTTGTAAAAACAAGGCTGACACAGAGCCTGACATGAGGCAGTGAAAATAATTAGCTCTCATTTTCTCAGCCTCCTATTTCCTTCTCCCTGCTGTGTTCTCTTTCCACTAAACCACCACATGTCAGTCGAAATGGGAGGCAATTAGTGGGCTCATTTCAGTCCCCACAACTGTGCTGAAAAGAAAGTATTTATGATGGCACAATGAACAGCTGAAAGATTAAATAACATTTGCCTTTTGAAAAGAAAATGACTTCTAGCTAAATGGGCAATTTTTGATTATTCTCAAACAAGCTTAGAGTAGTTGGTTTTTAAAATACAAGAAAGGAAAATGAGTCATTTTTAGGTGAAAGAATCAAATAAAACTTGACACAGTAATGCAAATAACTGATGTTTTATTGCAAAATATGTAAATGCGTTATACCCTTAACAATGGCTTGTGTCTAAGGTCAGGGCAGACCGGTGCCAACTAGACACCACTGGAGATAAGGTTGTTCTGTTGCCTTTTGGGGGGTTTTTATTTGAGTTATGGATGGAAAAAAGACTTTAGGGATGGTGCTAAAATAAAGTGAGAAGTCAAGTGAGGTATACTTTCATATGATGCATTATATACTTGACTACCTAAAATGGCTCAGATGTTAGTTGACATATTTGGAAAAGGCTTTTTTATTTACTTATTTTTAAACTGTATTTGAAATTGGAAGGTACTAAGAATTCATCCTAGAGAAAAAGAATGGTAAATCTTCTTATTGATTTTTTAATAATTAAGAATCTATTCTGTCTCCAACTAGGTTTCTTAACCAATACAGAAAGTGGTCTGGCTTACCTAATTACTGCTTAAACTGTTAATACTACAGAATGGGCTGCAAATAAACTTTTACCCAGGACTTTTACTCAAAATACAAAAGTATTTTACTCAAAATACAAAAACAGCTCTTTTACCTACTTACTTCTCCTGCCTCCTCCCATGTCTCTAGAGATGACTCCAAGAAATACATTTTTTTCTTTTTTCTTTTAGAATACAATTTTTTGAAAAAAGAAATAACAAGATTGTCCCAGTTAGTAGGCATCACTTATTCTCAGTTCACATCTTAATGTTGATGTGGTTGTCATATATCTTTGCTTTTCCAACATAGTGCTTTTAATTTTAGTTCAAATAATCTGTCCTTTTACAGTTGATTATTTCCAAGATCTAAATTTTGGTTCAGGAAACACAAATCACTGTGAGTTATGGAGGCCTTCTCTCTGCAGATCCACAGAGACTTTTCCAAACCTGCTTCTAAAAGCAAAGATCTCTGTTATTATCAACAACTGTGCCTGTCATCATGGAGTTGCCAACGGTGGCTGTTAGAGGCATTTTAAAAGACAGTCACAAATTTAAGTTTTGTTTCTTTGTTTCTATAATTACATTCTTACTTTTTACAAACTCAAATCCTAAGGTATGATTCACACACTATGGGCAGTGTAGCTATACGAGCCAACAGCCATCCGAGGGGATCTAAGCCAACAGTGGGTTCCTGGGGAGCTTGGAGCTCTCTGAGCTAACTACACATTTTAATATAGCTGGAAACCAGCAATAACACGTTTGTGATTTATTTAAGCCTATGTTTCATCATGCATGCTTCCTTGCTACTCATGATTTTGAAAGGACCACATAATCTTGATCAAGAAGACTAAGAGTGATTCAGTCTGTGCTGGGGCCAGCCCTCATGAGCTGATTACTTTCGTCTCTTTCCAACTTCGAGTTCGGTGATGTCAGACTGGCAATTTGAAATTGGCCATAGAAGGAGTACTGACACCATGGAAAACTGCAGACACTACAAGTCAGGGATGTTTTCCCTGTTTACTAGACATATTCTGGCACACCATTTCTACACATGACTATCTGTCCATCAGCAATGATGTACTGGACACCTCTCCAGTTTTATTTTAGTTCTATAGGAGGCTGTCTGGCCTGTTTGACAAAGCATATAACCAATGCTAATTAGAAATCAGCAGCAAGTCATGTGGTCAAATTCTGAACTGTACTTGTTCCTTTGCTGTCCATTAAAACTTGTATTTCTTACAGAACCCTACCACTGCAAGCTTATATACTGAGGAGTACAAACACGTACTTGTGTATATGTATCTTTATCCTCAAAAATAGTTGGTCATGGAAAATCAACTTTCCTACACTGAATTTTTCGTAAATGCTAGACATATCAAAGTAAGGCAAAGCACCGCCTTTCAGTTCTGAAATTACAAAAGGTGTTGGCTTTTTACTTCCTCACAAAATCCTTTCCTTTGTGCTCTGTTTTATTCATGTTTATCTATCCATTTATAAAAACTATATAAAAGGGGGGAAAAAAGCCCTATTTGACAGTTTTTGATATTTATAGTGCTTTGAGAAAGGGCCTGGAGATTCAATTAAGTTTATTAAATGCCACATTTTATAAGCAATCTAATAAAGATGTAAAAGCACGATAGTGAGTGGGAAGTATTTGTAAAAAGCAGCATTTTTAACCTATAGATGAAACAACCAGAGAAGCAAAACTATTGACTGAATTTCCTGGGTTGGGGAGTGGGAGAAAGGGGCGGGTTGCTTACAGGGACGGGTGGAAGGAGGGAGGGGGAGGGGACACAAATGTCTTCTACTCTGAAGCGGGCAGTTGGTCCCGCTTCCACCTTTTCCAAATGTCCCTCTTGTTTTCTCTTTCTGGTTTGCTTGCCTCTTCAAATGCTGCTGGAAGCCTGTCTAATTAAGGGTCCACTGGAGCCAAGGTGTCCTTCCCCAGGCTTCTCCCCTAAGCCCATCTCTTCTCTACTGCAGGGATCCACTTAGACTCATGGAATCCCAGCTTCAATCAGGTTTCCTTGCCCCATGGGGGAGAAAACGGACTAAGGACTCAGGAGCGAAGTCTACAACTGTCCAGCACTCACAAGGAATGGATGGCTCCTCGGAGACTCCCCTCCTAACTCTGCTTTTGAATTTTTATGACACAGAGTCTCAAAAGGAGCTTGGTGAGAAAACTGCTGGGTAATTTGATAGTTTATTCCTTGGCAATTTGAGAATCAATGCTCCTGACTGTCGAGTTGATAAGAGATATAATAAGAAATTCTATGCACCTGAATATTCCAATAAAACGGGTGGTTGCCACCCTGGGGAGTGCATGAAGCTGCCTGAGATTCTGTAAGCCACTTTCCTTCTGTAGCAAGTCAAAGGCCTTAGGTTACAAAACACAAGGCACCTTCTACATGAAACAAAAATAGTGGTGGTTTAGTATTAAATGTCCAAAAAAGTGTTTGCCTTTTTACTGCCAATGCACCTATTTTGGGGACTGAATCTGATATTTTTCAAGGGCTTTCCTGGTGCCTCAGTGGTAAAGAATCTGCCTGCAGTGCAGGACCTGCAGGAGATCAGGGTTCAATACCTTAGTCGGGAAGATCCCCTGGAGGGGGGCGTGGCACCCCACTCCAGTATTCTTGCCTGGAGCATTCCATGGACAAAGGAGCCTGGTGGGTTGCAGTCCATGGGGTCGCAAAGAGTTGGACATGACTAAAGTGACTTAGCACGCATGCACGCATGATACTTCTCAAAAAGAAGCAGTATGACATGGTGCCTGAGGCCTTGGGCTGGACCTGCCCCTAACTAGGTAGGGACTCTGGGGGAGGAGCTCTTCCTCTCCCCTCCTTGGTTTCCTCCTGGTCTAATACAGGGATACTGCTTCCTGTGAGGGTGAGCTATAATGATCACACCAGAAAAATGTTTGCAGAGTACTTGCCACAGTGTCTGGGTGAGGTATGAAATAATAATAATTATCATAAGCATTTTAAGCACTCGCCCAGGAAACCTGAGCTGAGAAAGACCCAATTTCTGCCAATACCACTGTCAACTTCGAGGCTGCCTCAATGCACAATGTTCTTTAAATTGATAATTAATTTTACTCTGTAGAAATGGGTAAATGGGTGAAACTCATTCTCAACTTCTTATTAATTTAAATTGTCAGGAAAGCCTTTGGTCCACTTATTTCCCCTGCCAGGTTGTCTCAGAAAAGGAAAGGGAAAAGGATGTTGGTTTCACTGGTGGACAAATTCTTAAATCACTCACGGTGCTAGAGTCTGATGAGGGCCTGGTCATCTTGAGAGGTGGGGTCACAGTCAGGGGCTGTGATCACAAAGACTGAGATCACAGTCAGGGGCTGACCACTGGAGCTGGTAGAGGCTCCCAGACGTGAAAGGCTTTCCTTGGTTTGGCCTCACTTATTATACCATAATCCATCTGGTTGTAAAATGAAGCTTAAAAAAAGGAATTTAGCCTGAGTTCTTTGACCATAAAAGTTGACAGGTCTTACAAGGAAAGCCTTTGTTTTCTACATATATTTGTATATTTGTGGATAAGGCCATATTTCCATTGTTTCCTCTCAGTAGGCCAGTTACTGCACAACAAACCAGTTTTAAGTGGTAGCTAGCTGGTGGTCCTTTTCAGAGGCAGTGGGGAAACACAGCTACTATTTTCATGATAAAGTCATTGTCATACATTATTTCCAATAGCTGCCTTTAGAACACATCTTTCATTTTAATTGTTTGGAGAGAAGTTCCAAAGCCTCAATGTTCTCATTTAACTTATTCCAGTCATGAAGATGGGGGTAAAGGCTGCACCTTTTCCATAAAGATGGGCTTATGGGAACTCAGTTAATTGGAATTTTGAGGATGTCTTTTTCTCTTGGGTTCCACCTTGAAGGGTCAATGTAACAAGGTTTTCATGTGGGGAATTGAAATCGCAATTTAAAGCACATTTGTGAGAAGATATTTCATAATGTTAGGATATAGCCTAGCACATAATTGGGTAATTTAGATCTGGACACTAATTTACTCGAGGATTATTTTGTGAACGTCTCCAGATGGCTTAAATATCTTGGCCAGGAATGACAGCAAGTACATGTTTAATATAAAGGTTATGATGAAGATGTAATTTCTGGTCTCAGCTCTATCCTCTCCTCACCCTAGGCTGGTAACACACTTTCTCTAATCAAAAATGACAATACCATGTGCCTTATGCATCTCACAGAAATGCCAAGGAGGGTAAATGAGGTGACAAGGATGAAATAACTTGAGCTCTTTGGAAAGAAGGACTCTCTAAGCCTAAGTTTTAAACATTATATTCAGAAAATTATTTGCAAAGGACCATGAGCCTCTTCGAGCTCATATTCAAAACATCCCTTCCAAAAAAGCTTTTCCTGGAAATTCCCTGGAGGTCAGGACTCCACGCTTTCATTACTGATTGAACCCCTGGTCGGGGACCTAAGATCCTGCAAGCCACAGGTACAGCCGAAAAATTGGGGGTGGGGGGGAGCTTTTCTTTTCTTAATTAACCTCACCCATTCCAGTTACTTCTTTATACTTTTAGCGCCTTGGTGTTACATTTGCACTGTATATTTCACTTTTCATCTATTGCATTATGATGTCATCTAGCCAGTCGCTCACCCTAGAAACCTGGGCAGCATCCTGGCTCCTCCCTCAGACCCCAGCTCCAGCTAGAGATGTGGTCTCATCAGTTCTTTGGATGCAGGCACTTCCATGGCACTGTCACAGCCTCAGCTCCTGGCCGTTTTCACCTGGTTGTCTCTCTGCCATACACAGGCCTTTCTCACCCTGTCCTGAGTGCTTTACAATTCATCCAGCTCACCTGTGCTTTTCAGAGATCATTTAAAAACATAAATAGCATCCTCTCTTGCTGTTCAGTTGCAAAGTCATGTCCAACTCTTTTGTGACCCCATGGATGATTTCCCAGGCAAGAATTACTGGAGTGGGTTGCCATTTCCTTCTCCAGGGGATTTTCCTGACCCAGGGATTGAACCTGCGTCTCCTACATTGCAGGATCCTTTACCACTGAGCCACCAGGGAAGCTTCTATACGCCATGCTTAGAACTCTTCAAACTCCTTAGCTTAGCACACAAGACAGCTCTTTTTCTGGTCTCCGGTCACCCTTGTGGCCTAAACTCTCACCGTTCTATTCCACCTACGCTATGCTAAGTTGCTCCAGAGGCAGCGAGGTTTGAGTTGTGAGGTCTCATAGAAATTAGCCCAAAGAAGAGCTGCCTGTGTTTTCCTAGCTTCTGAACTTTTGTATATGCTGGCTAGATGACATCATAATGCTGTCCCTTTTGCCTTCAATGTCTTCTCCCTAACCTAACAGTTTTTGATAGTTTTGAAATTTTAGTTCAAGCATCACCTCTACCATGAAGACGTCAAGATCCTCCTTTGACTCCTTTCTGCACCCCTTTCAGTGCTCATCCACTGTGCTTTCACTGAATGATGTGCATGATATTGTAAAAATGCATCATTCTGTATTAAAACCATTCATTGATCTTGTCTATTTCTTCCCATAGACTGTGGGCTTCTTGCAAGGCAGTGCTATACCTTTAAACTTTATATTCTGAGCATCTAGCAGAAAGCCAGGCACACAGTAGGTCCTTGGTAAATTTCTGCTGAGTTGATGGATGAAATTATTATTCTGCATGGGTGACCAAGGATCAGCAAATAATTAAAAGTTCCAGTGACTTGAGGCCTTGTGGGTAAGCAATGACTCAAGAAGTCTATATACTATCATGGTCAAAACCAGACTACTGTATTTGGTCTCCAATATTATTTATAGCTTCTGATTTTTACTGTGTATTAACAAGTCATTTCTTTGTGAATTGAAAATAATTTTCTTGGCTGAAACTACTCTTGACAAGTCTTTTTCAAGAAAATTCTTGCCCCTTCTTTTACCTCCTACAAGCCATAAAAATGTTTAAACACAGAATACTCATAAATTAAGTTCCATAGAGCATTCCATAGATGCCAAAGAAGGCAAATTACAATGTGCAACTTATTTATCACCAGATGGACCTGGGGTATCCCCAGGCACAGACTCTCAGGATTGGAAGGGCCCTTGGTTATTGTTGGAGAGGAGCTTACTCTCCTATGCCCCCTTCTATAGCTGCTTCTATCCACAGGAATGATAGACAGGGATCCAATCACAGAGGAAGAAGAAAAGCGATCCTACACCAGACACCTGGAGTCAGAGCAGCTTTCACTCATCCAAGTTCTGTGGCCCAAACAAGGAGCCTAAGATTTCCATTCAGCGAGAGCATCAATATACCTGCAGTGGTACAGGTAAAACACTCTGTGAGGTGTCTAGAAAGAGCATCTTTTGAAGCCCCAGGTAAAACTAACCCCTTGCAACAATTTCCTATCATTCCCAAGCGCTGGTTCCAGGAATGGCCTGGGGTAAGCAAGGTTTAATTAGTGAGGGCTAGTGGGCCAGCTGAGCCCCACCAGCTCTCCCAAAGCAACGGGCTCAGGTAGTGAGGAGTTGTATTTACAAGGTCTCTCTGCGGCATCAAAGCAAAGGTACCAATAGTGCAGTAGTTAAGAGCTTGGTTCTGGGGTCAGAGAGGCTTGCATTCAGATCCTTCTTCTGCTACTTGCTAGTCATGTAACCCTTGGACAAATTATTTAGCTTTTCAGAGCCTTAGTCTCCTTATGTGTAAAACGAGGAGAAATAGCACTACACCTGAGTCCCGCATGCCTGGAACACAAAGAGTGGCCCCTATTAGTAGACGTGATCACTATTACTAGCTATTTATAGTCATCCAAAGTAACACAAACCTATTATGATTCCAATTCACATGCCATCTAGCCCACACCATTTGCCCAGATTCTAAAAATAACATCGAGTAGCACTCCAACTGGATGAGAATTGGTCAAAAGTCCTGCCACCCCATTTACAGCTAATAATTTGGGTTTCCATTTTGCCTACAGTTCCATTCTCAGTATTCTTCTACTCTCAATATTATAAAATGTGATTTTCCTTAAAAGACAAAGAAACTGGCAGGACTTTCCTGGCAGTCCAGTGGTGAAGACTCCATGATTGAAAGGCAGTGGCCCCGGGTTTGACCCTGGTCAGGGAGCTAAGACCTCACATGTCATGAGGCATGGCCAAAAAATTAAACAACAACAAAGACCCAAAGAAAATGGAATCAGGAAGCTGTGATACCAGGAAGCATAAACGATTACTCTAGTGTCTGTGCCCCCAACCTTAACCCCCTCCCCTCATCCTCCATGGTTTGCAGTGAGTTTCCTTGAGGGTTTGGGTGGCCTCACACAGGACTCTTCAGCTAGATGAGAAAGATTCCTAGATTGGCTTACAGAGGCAGTTGGCAGCCTTTCAACTAAATTCTATTTTATAAAGTCTATAAATGTTACCAGCTGGTAGGGGGTATATAAAATCACTGAATTACAGGAGAGAAAAAGAGTAAATTAGACTGAAATTTATCCAAAGGACTTAAAATGTGATTTACCTGTAGGCCAGTCCCTGGTTTCAAGTGAAAACCAAAAACGAGTTCAAGATTCACTATTTTTTCCTCATTTTCTTCTGGTTCACCTGCTGAGCCCTGAAACAGAAAACCAAGCACTGTTTATTTCATATAGTGTTTTTACTTTTACTTCTCATGTAAAGGAGATGATTTCCCAGCACTTCTTTTCTCATTCTAATCTACTGTTTAACTTCTTATTTTTTTTTTATTATGCCACACATTCCAATTGCTTAAAGCAAGAGAAACGACATATTAAGCCTTTGGAAACTTTATCAAATGATTTGTCTCATGCACTACAAACTGAATGCCACCATCTTACATTTTTCACAATGCATCTTGTGTTGTGCAGTTTTTCCCTAGAAATGTATCTTTGTCCCTTCACCTTGAAAGTTTCACAACACTCGAGATATTTACACCCTATTCCCAAAGAAGAATGCAGTTCCTAGAGTATCTGCAGATGGAGGGCCAAGCAGAGGAACAAAATGAACATCTGAGGGCTCAGAGATGGAAAACTAGAATGGTTAGTGAATGAGAAGAATTCTGTGTACTTCCTGCAAGTATCTATTAGTTTTATAACAAACTATGCCAATACCTTTAGACTATATTTAAATATGGGGCTTCCCAGGTGATGCTAGTGGTAAAGAACCCGCCTACTAACGCAGGAGACATAAGAGATGCAGGTTCGATCCCTGGGTTGGGAAGATCCCCTGGAGAAGGGCACGGCAACCCACTCCAGTATTCTTGTCTGGAGAATCCCAAGGACAGAGGAGCCTGGTGGGTTACAGTCCATGGGGTCGCAAAGAGTCAGACACAACTGAAGTGACTTAGCACACATGCATGTTAAATATATTATTTAACATATGTTATTTAATGTTATTTGTTATTCAAACAATAAAACTCCTACCCCTCAATGCAAGAAGTCATCCAGGGCTTAGTGTGTGAATTCCTTTAGCAGCTTCCATGTTGGACAAAGTTCTGCAGAGCCAGGTGGGAGGCCAGAAGTCCTCACCTGCAATGTTAGCCCTTATGTCCCCAAGCTACTAAGGTGACATGTGTTGTTCTTATCATGACTGTGATGTTAATATTTCAACTTGCAAGGAACAAGGGTATTCAATATATGCACATCCTAAGGTTTGCTCAAAGGGCCTTTTGTTGGACAGATATGATTGAATTTCACTTCAAACAACAGTTCCCGACATTGGCAAATTTAGGTGTGGATGTGGCAGGTGCATATGTCAATAAAAGGTGCATATTCTCAGCAAGAAAAAACCTTACTTACCTTAATCAGTGGTGGGAAGTGAAACAAATTTAGGTAATCGTGGGTTAATTTCTCAATGGCTGACTGTAAAAAAAAAAAAAAAATTATTAATGACCTGATAATGCCAAGAAAGGATTAAAATTATTGTGCACATATAAAGGCATTCTTTATTTATGTATTCCACAAAATGTCTTGGGGATGTTACTATCCAACGTCTATTGAGAATAAACCTGATTGTTCAAAGTATTATAGGTAGTTTTATAATTATTGAATGGAACAGGAAGATATTTTAAAGATGTTACATCTCAGAGTAAAAAAAAAAAAGTAAAAGTTTTCTTCAAACTCTGGTAGAGTACAGTAGTAACAAGTTAATATTCTAGGGTAGAGAATGCAGTCATCACCTCGAGTAACTGTGGGAAAAACAACAAAGAACACGAATATATCACCAGACGCTCCCATTAGGGCTGAAACCTCAATGAAGGGTTTACTGCACTGTGTGGGCTTCCCCAAGGATTTGTGTCCAAATCTGTCCCCCAGTGGAGCACAAAGAACTCTTAAAGGAAAGGAGGACAATTTAAACTATGATTCTTTTTCATGCTCATCAGGTATAATCCAGCTTTTCTGCGAACCAAACATATTGCATAGAGAGTAAAAAAAGTACCAATGTGAGAAAAATGAGATGCATTTGTTTAAAAAGTGAAGTGAAAGCCATTGACACCTGACAATGTAATCAGCCCTTATTGGATATTTGGCTTTATTCTTCTGACATGGGCTTCCAGGCTCAACAAGGCGGGAGCCAAGACAGGCTGAACAGGATAGTCAAATAGCAAAAGGGGAGGTGGGCAGACCGTCCACTTTCCAATATTATGACCTACCATCTGTGGGCTGAGAGGCTCACTCACCTAGAAGTTTTACAAAAATGCCCTGCCTGCCTCAGTGGGAAAGCAGAGCATGGAGGGCACTTTCTCACCCTCAGGATTGGAGGGGTGGTGTGTGTGTGTGTGTGTGTGTAGACCACTCTGACAAGGACCAGGTGTGTGTGTGTGTGTGTGTGTGACCCTCAGGATTGGAGGGGTGGTGTGTGTGTGTGTGTGTGTGTGTGTGTAGACCACTCTGACAAGGACCAGGTGTGTGTGTGTGTGTGTGTGTGTGTGTGTGTAGACCACTCTGACAGGACCAGGTGTGTGTGTGTGTGTGTGTGTGTGTGTGTGTGTGTGTGACCACTCTGACAAGGACCAGGTGTGTTGTGTGTGTGTGGTGTACCACGTTGACTGACTCGGTAGTGTGTGTGTGTGTGTGTGTGTGTGTGTTGTGTGTGTGTGTAGACCACTCTGACAAGGACCAGGCTGTGTGTGTGTGGTTGTGTGTGTGTGGTGTGTGTTGTAGACCTCTGACAAGGACCCAGGTGTTGTGTGTGTGTTGTGTGTGTAGACCACTCTGACAAGGACCAGGTGTGTGTGTGTGTGTGTGTGTGTGTGTGTAGACGACTCTGACAAGGACCAGGTGTGTGTGTGTGTGTAGACCACTCTGACAAGGACCAGATGTGTGTGTGTGTGTGTGTGTGTAGACCACTCTGACAAGGACCAGGTGTGTGTGTGTGTGTGTGTGTGTGTGTGTGTGTGTGTGTGTGTAGACCACTCTGACAAGGACCAGGTGTGTGTGTGTGTGTGTGTGTGTGTGTGTGTGTAGACCACTCTGACAAGGACCAGGTGTGTGTGTGTGTGTGTGTGTGTAGACCACTCTGACAAGGACCAGGTGGGCTCCTCCAGGCTGGAGGTCCCTTTGTGGTGTCCCATTCCGAATGGCCCAGCTTGAAGGATCCTTTCTTTATCTTCATTGCCTTAAGAGTATATGCAATATATCCCTTTCTGCATTGGCTTGGCCAAAAAGTTCATTCAGTTTTAAGTAAAACTAAAAGACATATTTCATTTTCACCAAGACTTTATTGAACAATGTATTCACTAACCAAACGAACTTTTTGGCCAAGCCAACATATGTGGAATCTAAAATATGACACCAACGAACCTATCTATGAAAACAGAAACAGAATCATGGACATAGGGAACAGACAGGTGGTTGCCAAGGGGGTGGAGGTTGGGTGTGAGGTTGGAGTTAGCAGATATATGCTATTGTACATAGAATGGATAAACAATAAGGTCTGACTGTATAGCACAGAGAACTATATTCAATATCCTATGATAAGCCGTAACGGAAAAGAATCTTTCCTTTTTTTTTTTTTTAAAGAATATATGCAGGATGCTCCCAGACCTCCCATGGAAAGGTCTGTTTCCATGATCCTTTCCCCTTATTCTTTCCCTCTCATATATGTTTATTTGTCAGAAGTGCCTGGGACCCTAGCTGAGATTAAGAGAGTGTCACCTGTGGGCTGAGCACCCCCAACCCTTCCCCACCCCTGGGACAGCCACTGTTAACATGGCCCTGGCTTTGGCAGAGGTGGAGGGTCTGCAAAGCTGACTTTTGAGACCCCCACCTCTGGGGACTCACTGTCTTTCTGTGCACAAGCAGACTCTTCCAGGAGCTTGAGGGGTGTCTCCAGTCCCCGCAGATGCTGGTCACACCCTTCCTTTGAAACTCAGGACAGCCACTCTATTCCCAACTGCCAAGACTTTGAATTAAGAGAAGCTGTATGTACGTTTTATCTCTTTTCTGGGATGTAAATTCCTTAAGGGCAGGATTCTTTGTTTATTCACAGGCCCAGGACTCTGATTAGCAGGTATCCACTGTATTTGTTGAACAATAATTAGTAAGTCTGGACATTGCTTGCTTTAATGATACCAACCAGCATGGAGAGAAACTTAAGACTGTCCTAGGCTGGGTCTGGGAATATTGAAATCACTGTGACTGTGGGAGAGGCGAAGGGGAGTTGGGAGCTTCTTTTTGGCATCTGCTAAATAGGACATGATTTACCAGATCTTTCTTTGAATCCTGAAACTCCTCTCTCTGTACCAGAGAAAAGAATATTTCCTACTGTGGGCCATCTAAGCCAACATTGCTTTTCAAGATGGATTTGCCCACAGTCATAGGTTGAGATTAAATTATTTACCAGCATTTGAGGTGTATGTGTGTGCATGAGTTTTCCTGTCCATCTTCTGAGAGGGAGCAGATGATAGGTTAAGGCTAAGCCATCAGCCAAAGGGTGCTGAGGGGTTGTAAGGATGTCTTTGTACGGATCCAGGGCCCACAGAATAGGAGTGGATGTGTTCTCTCTGAACCTCAGGGAAGATTTCCCTGGAAAGCCTGGTATCAGTAGCCCCAACTGAGGAAAAGGGAACAGTTATTGGCATGTTGGTAGAACCTTTGTCACAATGTGGATCTGGATAAGAAGTTGCTTTTTCTACATTTCCTTCTTTATTCTATCTTTCTTCTTTCTAACTCATGCCTACCCCTCCATCCACTGACACTGGGGTTGAGGTGGTTTAGAGAGCAAATTTGATTTTCTCATAAGATTGCTCTTGAAACACACCTCTGATTAATAACAAGGTGCACACAGATGCAAGCAAGTGCGGTTTGGTTTGAGTAACTAAAAAGCAAAACATAACAAAGAAACAAAATATCAGATCTGGTGGTTAAACTACAAAAAAAAAAAGAAAGCAACAACAAGAACAGAGGTTTAGCCTTGAAAGGGTTCAAGACTGAAGTTTTGGGGGGAAATGTTAGGATTTCCCGAGAAGATGAGGGATAAGAATATACATATAGTGGTGTCTGTCTGGGTCAAAATTTGGAAGATCGCAGACTGAACTCACAATTCCTATGGCTTTAGATGCTGTGGTGGTTCAAGCTTCAGTCAGTCTACAGACGTGCTCTGGCATTGTTGGGGTCCCTAATGGATATCCAGTCTGGCCTCAAAGGAAGTCACCTCCTACTATTGCCTGGGGGCTGGCAGCTCTGCATGCACATGCAGCCTTAGCGTACAGGACGCTTTCTTTCACTCCGAGGCCTCTCCACAGGTGGTGCCTTGTTCCCAGGACACCTCCTCCCCGTGTCCTTCACCTGCTCCTGGTTCTTCAGCTCTCAATTCCTTCCTAACCCCTTCACATAAGCCATTCCTCCGCCCAACCTCACCTCTCCTTTGTGGCCTTTCTTAAAGCTGTTGTGTTAATCATTTTTGCATGATCAATACCTGTCTTCTCCACTACACCAGAGACATCCTGAGGACACGGGGTGCTATGCAGGTGTATCCAGGTGACTTCTGCTGGACCCAAAGGCCAACTCTTTCGTTTGGGGATTATGTGGAGGAAGTAGGCATCCCATGGGGGTAGCAGCTAATGCGCAACTGGTATGAAGTATGGCACTATGACCATCAGCTCAGCCTCTAACATGACACATGACCCACTCCATAGTAAGCGCTCAACAGACATCTGCTGATGGAATGGTCTCCCTTTCTGAGGTACCTTTAAATGGATGATGTGCCCCTTGGAGATGATGCCCATGTCTTTCAAGTCTTCTTCCTCGAGAAGAAGCAGTCGCTTTCCAGTAATATTGTTTTCCTTAAACAAGCTTGCATACACACTCATCTCTGCTGAAGAGTCACCTGAAGGGAGAGATTAGAAGGCAGAATAAAATTAGACTCAGTCACATCCCAAGCAAAGTTAATTCCATGAATTAAGAAGGTAAGTTGTTCCACTTGCCTTTTCTGACGAGCTGCTGAACCCAAAAATACTGTGGAAGAGAGGACACACATGGTTTTGAAGATTCATTCATGGTCAGTGGCCAGACTTAACAGTAAGACACATAGTTGTTCAATGGGTAAAATATGTTTAATTCTTGCTCAACCACAAAGGGAAAACTGAAGATTTTCTCTTCATTGTTTTAAAGCTTCAAGTTTTCAAATTGGAGATACCCCTCCCTTTGGGGATCTTGGGCCCTTAGAGGACTACTGGTTTTACTTCTTATTTGAAACACATTTAAAAATCCTCTTGAGAAGATTCTTACTTATAATGCCTTTTCCATTCATGTGCCAGTGGTCCGCTGGGGTGTTCAAGGGCACTGGTTTACCCAGGAATTATAGAAAAACAGGGACCACAGGGCAGTGGGCAGAAAAATGGATAATATGCATCCTCTGTTCTAGGCCTGGTCGTGACGTAGCTCTGTGGCCCAAGACAAGTTAAAGCATGGAGCTTTCTACACAGAATGAGGTTGGGCCTAGCGACCTCTATCCTTGACTCACTTGGCACGTGTTTACCGTAGCCCCTCACACTACCCAGGCAAAGGGAGACAGAATGGTGGGGCCAGACCCAGTTCTCTAGGGAGCCCTTGACCCTGGAATTTTATTTAAATGGTTTGAAAACCACTCAGCCTCAGAGCAAAGACTAAAAATAGCTGTTGGAGTTCAGTGCCTTTGAAAATATTTCTTCTCAAATGAAACAGGCCAACTTTGCAGCAGGGGATGAAGGCATTATATCCAGGTCTGTGAACAGAGAAGATCCTAAGTCCTCTCTCCTTGTTAAGCAGGGCTGGCAGGAAATTTAGAATCCCTGGGGGCTCAGGGAATGGGAAGTAGAGGCAGCGGGTGCCAGTGTCCTCCCCCCATGGAAGCCACAGAGATGTCATCTGAAAGCAGCATCACTTCAGCAGAAGACCAAGGGCAGGAAGGGATGTGCCCCGGTCCAAAAACCAGACCAAGTCTGGTAAACCTTCCAGAGACCTTCCCAAGAGTTTCTAGTAACAAGTTGGATCTTGGGGTACCAAGTCTGTTTCCTGGGGTGTGGGCCTGCTAAGGTTGGCATACAAGCTTTTCCCCCACTTTTCATTTAACAAAACCCTGAACTTATTTTTTTTTTTTTGAAACCCTGAACTTGTAAGTTGGACCTGGACAGACATAAACCCCTGAGGTCTCTGATCAAGAATTCTTAGCCCTGTTTTTCACCAAGGAAACAAGCTGCAGAGATACAACAGGCTAAGGAGGCTTGTTCCTCAGGGTGTCTACCCAGAGTGTAGGGTGTGGGATTTCCTTTGGATTTAAACATTCTCTTCACATTCTCCACCAAACACTGGGCTTGCTGGCTCCAGCTGTGGAGAAATGTCTGGGAACTCAGGTCTCTTCCTTCTTGGGAAGGTCAGAGTAAAGATGGCAAAATGAACAGGGCTAAGGCACTACCTTTACCAAATCTTTCCCCACCGTGGTTCAAGTTCAACCCTGATCTTCTGGGAAAACTTAAGATCACTTTTTTCCCTGGTATGTTCATTTGGTATCCTGGGAAGTCCCTTTAACTGGGATTCATTGCTGCATTCTGGAATACATTTCAGAGCAAATAGGGAGGTAGAATCCTCTTGTCAGATTTGATGAAATACTTGCTTTGCTCAAGGCCTTACTTTAAATCATTACTGCCTTAAAAATAGAAAAACATGGAATTTGTCAACTTCTCCTACTTAGACTTTCCTAAGGCCCAGACCCGCCTACCTGCATTTTTAACTTGCAGACCTAGTTATAAACTCCCTGCCCAGGTTGAAGGAGGCATTAACAGAAGCAGCTTACCACATCATCTTCTGTCCAAGCACCAATCTCAAAGGAAGGCAGCAGCTGCATGGGAAATATGAATGAAATGGAAAAAAAAAAAGAGGAATATTATCATTGTCTTTTTAGCTTATCCCCTCTTTTCAATATTTTAGCTCTGGGCCGATGTTCTGGCTTGGTTCTTTCTGCAGGTTATGTTGAATGGAAACCAATTTTCCTGCCTGTTAAGAGGAATTTCTCAGATTTCTAAGGATGGTGCCCACAGAAGCCAATCGAGTGTATCAACCTCTCAGTAACAAGTCACTGCACCTGGTGAACTGTTGCAGTGGGACTGCACATCGTGGGATTTTCCTCTCTTGGTAGTTGGCACATTGAGAGTAGTTTTATCTCCCACAAGAAGGCCTTGGAAGTCGAGGAATTTCTGACATTTGTCAGACACCAGAGCCTTCTTCGGGATTCTGTCAACATGGAGATCATTTGATTTTATTAATGAAAATTCCAAAGCAACCACTTGGTAACTAGATATTGTAGATGCTTATTTTTAGAGGGGAATTTCCAAGTTTTAACTAAATGTCTTACTTGCACTATATTTTTAAAACCAAATATTAGAAGGACATGTGAAATCGGAGCTGCCTGAAGGAACTCAGGTGGCGGAATTGCTCTAACTAAAATTAAAGTAACCACCCTCCGTGGCAAGTGTACAAACACAAAAGACAACTTTTCAGGAGGACTCTTACCTGGCCGTTTTCAGAGTCAAAGGGCTACTTGCTTCAATATATGTTCCATGGCCACAGATTAAGTAATAAATATTGAGGTGGCCAAAAAGTTTGTTTGGGTTTTTCCATAACTTCTTACGAGTATTTTGACTAACCCAATACCTACATAATGGGGGGGTGGGGGTGGGGAGAAAATCTGTGTCTTGTGACCTGAATTAGTTTCCTTTAGCCATTATCATCCCTGGTGGCTCAGTGGTAAAGAATCCACCTGCCAGTGGAGGAGATATGGATTAAATCTCTGGGTTGGGAAGATCCCTGGAGAAGGAAGTGGCAACTCACTCCAGTATTCTTGCCTGGTAAATCCCATGGACAGAGAAGCCTGGCAGGCCATAATCCATGGGGTCAGAGAAGAGTCGGACACAACCTAGCAACTGAACAACAACAGCCATTACTTGTAACTAACTCTAACTTGCCAGAATGGTTGGACTGCTCATGAGATAATGTGGCAAAGTGTCTTTCAACCCCTGTTACAAATAATATATTTTCTGGGTGTGGGTGAGTTGAAAAAAAAAGTTGGATTTGGTTACTTTTATGAATTTGTAAAAATCAGAGGGTGGGTGACTAACGCTTCTAATCTGCAGGTGTTTTTAATTCACATGCTCAAAACCTTGCTGGGGAAGTCATACCCCTACTTTCAGGGAGCTTTTAATTTAAGGGGGTGAAGCAGGCATGGATTTTACTTTTGGAGGAATCCACCTTCATCTTAGTTTCCTCAGTGCCCAGCAGAATGCCTGGCACATAATACCTGGTAAATCTTTGTTGAACAATTTGTTGAATGAGTAAAATTGGAGGCTGCATTTACTACAAAGCTAAATTCTCTGGTATAGACTTCAGCGTCTATGGCTATACCATGGAAAAAGGATGTTTCACAGACTAACACGGGGATGGAAGGGACAGTGGCTTGAGCTGGCACAGCAGGGTAAGGAGAAGAGAGGTGATTCCTGGATAGGAGAAGCAACAAGGCAGGAAACTGACAGTGGGGAGGAAGAAGAAGGAAGGATAGGCATGTCACATTTGCTGACTGGAGCTCCAGGTACAGTGTATGCATGTCTCAAGATAAAGGGGAAATGTAGCCAACTCTAGCAGGCTACACAGAATTATTTTAAAAGCCCACTAGTTACAGTGAATCTGAATGCATAGAGTTATAGATGTAGAGATAAGTTGCAAGGGTACAAACTGCTACCACTGCATATATATTCCACTACCCCTATGTGCTTCCTACAGGGCTGCCCCTTCCTCCTCTGAAATACTTAGTGTTTGTAGTCACAGGCGCTCATCTGCTTGAATAATGCAGGAAGGAGAGTGACTTGAGAAATAGGATCAAAAACAGAACTTGATCAAAGAAAACACATGACAAGTTTTATTTCTTCATGGGGCAGTTGTATATAGCTGCAGAAACATGTCATTCCGCTTTCCCATCACGGGATCAAATGTGAAAAACGGAAATTATTTGATTAGTTCAAGAAACAACAGACTGCATCTCAGAGATGCTCCCTGTGTCAAGGCTGGCCTTACAAGGAGTGGGTATGTATGCAATGTTTTAATTTTTTATACAATCCCCAAATGTTGCACTCAACAAAACTGATAAATATTTCTTGAGTAAAGGTTGTAAGTGATACAAGTAATCAAAACCAACATCTCTGGTTTTCATGTCAGAAGGAGAGGGGAAGACTTCTCTTGAGCTCTGAGACAGGCTTATCAAGATGACGCCAAGGGAAGGCACTGAATGCAGGGTGAGCCCTCACTCTGGTAGGATTCTTGCACGCTGCTTGCAAAGATCAGTGAGAGGAAGGCTGTGGAGCCAGGCACAGCTTCAAGATGGTTTGAGTTTGGCAGGATAGGGAAGAAGAGTTAATGATCTCCAGCCACAGAGTGGCTTTCCCTTTCCTTTATGTCTGCTGTAGCTTGTTAACATATCAGTGTTTCTGCTGGAGGGTGAGTTCTAAGTCTTTCTGTCTCTCTTTGGGGATTGGAAAAAAAAAAACAAAACCATTTACCTCGTGACTGCCCCATCACTTTACAGTTTCATTATTTACACTCCAATTGATTTCGGGAGAGAAGAGCTCACACTCATGGGCATGTGTGTGACAATGATTCCTTCAAAGTATGTTGGGAATCCAATCTAACAAGTCTCTGATATACACAGCCACACATAACAAAGGGATTTACTGTCAAAACGTTTATTGCAAAATGGAGTCTTGAAACAAAGGAAAGCAAAGAAAAGTTCACATCAAAATGAAATGTATGACACCAACTTGGATTTCTGAATACATAGTGGGCTTTCTGTTGGAATATCAAATTCCAACAATGAACTCAGTAACTGAGTAGTCTTACCACACAAGAGTAAAATTTAATCTTCCATACAAACATGATACAAGATTTTGGCGTACGACTTGCTCAGAATAACATTGCGATAGAATATTTGAGAAAAACGTTTTGTTTAAAAAAAAAAAACAATAAAGTGATCATACCATCTATTCAAAGCTCACACTCAAAGAATATAAATATTTTCTATCATTTAGTACAAAAATTTTAAAACAGTGCAAAAGCAATATGTGCAGTGTATTGTATCTGACATTAAAAGATCTATTATTCTGCACACCATATAAGACAGTCAATGTAGGTGCCTGAAATTCTAATTCTGAAGTAAATAATCACATGCCAGAAAGCTCCTCACAGGCAGTGAATGGAGCGCCAACTAAGCTGGAGTCCGAGGAAACATAGCTAGTTGCCCAGATGTCCTGAAAGCCTCATCAGAGAGGCTGCAGTTAGAGCTATCAGGCTGTGCTACAATCAAAAGAACAGAACAGATTCTTCTCTCTGGCAATGCCTAAAATCTAAACAGGAAAACAGTCTTATCCCAAAGCAGCAAAAGGTACCTGATTATAGAAAAAGCATGCTCTATTATGTATACGGAATAGTAGATTCTGCTAGTCTCAAGAGGCAGAGTGTCAAAAGTCTAGTATATCCAAAAACAAAAAAAACAAAAAAACACAAAAAGGATCAAGGTTTAACTCAAATAAGTTTTAAAATGATCTTTCATGAAATTCTTATCACTCCAATGAAACCTCTGGAAAACAAAGTTGTGTTCTTCATAGTGCCATGAGAAATCATTTTAGATCTCTCCCAAACCTTCCCCCCACCCCCAATTCCTTGATTTTCATGGGGATCAAGTTTGAATTCCCCAGCTGGTGTTAAAGTCTAACAAATCTACTGCGTATTAAAAATCACTGGCTATAAAATGGCCCTCAACATTTCCAGAGCATCAAAAACAAGTGTATCTTCAACCTCTTCCCATTGGTTATTTATGTAAAATATTAAAATGTGATTTCTCTTTAAAAAAAGAAGACTGTTAAAGAAACATGTCCTTTTAAGTTAACCTGACTACTTTGCAGAACTGTAGCTACCTCAGTGATATTTTTCTTTTTTATTTATTGTGAAAACAGTGTAACAGGAGACTGACACCTTGCCCCTCTCTCTTAGTAAATTTAGCTGTTTCATAAACTTTCTACCAGCATTCTTAAGGGGAAAGAAATGATTCCCACAAGTAAGGATTTAAGGTAAATGACATGAATCGACAAAATTAGATTGTATAAGTAGTTGTAATTCTGAAAATGCATCTTTTGACTTGGATAATTACGTTTATGGGGAAAAAAATGAGATGTGGAACTCTACAACCGCCAGGTTTAGCTAAGTTTCTCGGTGAAGGAAGGGACAATGCCATGGGCTTTCTGTATTTAATTGTTTTATTGGGTGGGACTGGCACATAAGATTTGGGGCATTGGGCACTAAATATACTCTCAGACAACCAAAAATATGCCCCGGCATCACCAAACACCATTTGGTGACAGTGCTATCGTGGTTGAGAACCACTGAGAG
Organism: Cervus canadensis; assembly: GCF_019320065.1. NCBI lineage: Eukaryota > Metazoa > Chordata > Mammalia > Artiodactyla > Cervidae > Cervus > Cervus canadensis. Next base: position 52,650,308 of record NC_057400.1, on the reverse strand, counting down.
GGTTTCATCAAATTCTGCATGATCAGCTTTATGAGTAAAGGAAAAAAGATAAAACAGTAGTTTATATTTTCAGTTGTATGGCTCTGATAATTATTACCACAATTTGGAGTTTCAACTGTAATTGTGAGTCTTCATATTTCTCTTTTTTTTTCTAGTTGATTTTTATTGGAGTACAGTTGATTTACAATGTGTTAGTTTCTGCTGTACAGTAAAGTGAATCAGTTATACATGTAGCCATTCTTTTTCTAGAGTCTTTCCTTGTATAGAGGTCATTACAGAGTGTTGAGCAGAGTTCCCTGTGCTATACAGTAGGTTTTTATTAGTTACCTATTTTATATTCTGTTTCTTTAACTCAGATTCTCTTTATAAATGTACATTTTTGTAAGTCAGGTATTTGGAAATAATTCTAACACCAATAATTTACCATTTAAAAAACTGATCCGAAAGGTAAATTAAAAGCTGTATAATTAACATCTTCATTCGAAATGAAGATGACTAATGACTAATAAACATTTCTTTTTAAAATTAATAGGGCCAATAATAGAGTCTAAAGTCTTCTAAATCATCTTCATAGATTGGATGAGACCACTTTAAGATTCTGTTTATATGATACAGATTGAAGGAATGTTCAAAACCCTAGAAAGGACACTGATTTGGAACAAAAGTAAAATAGCCAGTGCCATACAGTAATTATCTATAGCTCAATGTTAGGTTAGAAGATTTCAAGCTTATCACCGAGGTTATCAATTCTGCTATATCTGGAATCTTTGTAGTTTCTTGATGGTAGATTATTGAGCTTTGACCATCTCTGGAATATTGGTCAGGAAAATGGCACAGTTGAAGAGATTAGAGAAATATTACCTGATTGATGGTAAACCTATGGCTGTGTGATTACCCTTCTCTTTTGGCCCTATTTGGCTGCTTTTATTAATGCAAGAAAATCTTATGTAAAATCACAATACATCTAATTGCTATAAATTTTAAAAAATGTAAATTTAAAAACCATCCCATTCATTTCATACATTCTAAATTTGTTGCTGGTTAGTCTCAAATGAGAAGCAAGGTTTACATTCCTACAGAGGTACACAGATCCCCAAATCCGCCCACAGAGATTCCATGATCAGTGAGGCCCTTCCTGACCACACTGGCAAGTCCACAAAACTCTCCTATGAGCCACCTCCTCCTTCTCTCCTGTGTGTCCCAGTGCCCACTTAAATGTTTACTATACGATGCATTTGTTCTGTTTGTTGTCAATCTCCACTCACTAGCATGTGAGCTGTGTGAGGGCAAAGATTTTCATCAAGCCGTTCCCTAGAATGGCATGGGGCACAGAGGAGGGGGCTCGAGAACATTGGTGGGATGCATGCCTTTACCTTGGCCTGGAAGACGTGCAACGAGAGGCTTTGAACTACCTGGTCTCTGGCCCTCCTTCAGATTACAGGGTCACAGAGCCCCAGGGCATGCTGGGAAGGCAAGAGCTGAAAACCATCCCCTCTGCTCCACTCCAAGATCTGCCTGAGTGGCTTGGCTTGAATCAGGGAGGACTCCTGTATGTCTGAATGCAGACAGGACGCCTATTTATGTTTGCACCTGTTTGTCACCAGCACTGTATTGTGCTCTTATGGGTATATGGGTCTAAGTTTGCATAGACACAGGAAGTGCATTAGATTGGCTATGTGGGGAGCCCATCTTCTAGAGAAAACATTTATGGCTTCTTTCTGTGTTTGCCTGGTCTATGGGTGGTACAGGGCCTGCAAACACCTCAGACGAGGCACACCTTGCCACGTGCATGGTCTTCAAAGGGCGTCAGTGGATCACTCACATAGCTTACATTCTAAAGATGTTTGCTTTATCTTTCCTGAAAGTTGTTCACTTTAACTTTCATCTTATCCTACTCAACAAACACTACTTGAAATTGAGAGTTTCATTTTCCAGGTTAAAGAGACCACTTATTTTTCAGTGTCTTTTCACTGACACAGTTAACAGTAGCTAACATTAACTGACCACTTACCATGGGCTTGGTATTGTGTTAAATGCTTTATGTCTATCATTTCATTTAACCCTCACAACAATCCTTTGAAGTAGGTACTATTATCATTCTCATGTTAAAGATGAGCAAACAGACACACAAGTTAAATAATTTGCCCAAGATTGCACAGCAATTTTTGAATCACAAGCTGATTCCAGATCCTTCTCTTTATCACTGTTCTGTACTGAGTGGTCTACATTTCATACCCAGAACATTTCATTAGTAATTCTTCTCCAAGTAAAGCAAACATAGCACATTGATCATTTTATGATATTTTCCTACCCTCAATGGGGATTAGAAACATGTCATGCTTCAAATTCCAGGAGGCTTTTTATGATCAAATATACTTAGAAACAGTGTTAGATAATATCTATGATAATATCCTTAAATCTCCTATAAAAAGAACCACGCAAAGTTCCTTGGGTTGATAGTCAAATGAATGTCACTACTTTCAAACTTAGACTGAAGAAAAGTCTTTGTTCTTTTGCCTTTCTGTATATATATGTATAACTACAAATTTTTTTAGTTTTTTTTAAGTGTTTCATAGTTTAAACAAGCTTTGACAAATCTGTGACAACATTTTGAAAATATCTCTCTGGCTAGCTAGGTTTTCAGAGCAGCATCAACATTTACTTCTCTTTAACACCAGCATAGCCGAGTCAGGGTTTTTTGTTTTTTTTTTTTTAAAGACAAATCTGGAAAGTTTTATCTGCTATAAAAGGATCCTTCATTCTGCACTTTTGCCTAAGTAAGGACAGCTTTTTATAATATTTAGTTCCCTCTTTAAAATATCTCTACATGCATTTAGAATCCAGGATTCTCATACCCTTCTGGAAAACAGACACAGGTATACACCCCTATGGCACCATATTAACACTCACACTGTCTGGAAGTATCCCTTATCCTCTCTTTCTCTTTGTATAAAATACTTTGTATAAAGTGTAAGCTAAGCCTTAGATGACAGTGTGCTGTTAAGAAGCTTCTAGGGTGAGTACTGGCATGAAAGTACCGCATCTGATGCTGGTTTCAAACTAGAGTATTTCTCCTGCAAACATACTATTGAGAGCATCTCTTGGGTCTCACTCTCAGTATTCTTAGCACTTAGGTATTTCTGTAGAAGTATTTGTTACAATTTCCTTTCATCTCAATTTTTTTACTGTTGGATTTTGCAATCACTATCAATTATTTCTGACGGTACTGTATATTTACATAAGGGAAAAAAATGTAGTATGTTACAAGAAAGTCAAGTGTCAGAGAAGAATTAGGAGTTAAGAGTGATTGTCCAAAATGTAAGTTTTTTGAAGCAATTGGATAAATCAAATCAAATTATAAAGTATTCATTAAAAAAAAGCCAGAATGTCATTAGTTAAAAAAAATGCTATATTGCATATAAAATCACAAGTTTCTATAATCAGGCACCACATATGCTGATTCATTGAACAGACCTTTTTGGCTTAATTCCGCACCCCCTTTTCCTGTAAGCAAAGACAAATCAAAAGTAAAATTGTAAAGAAATGACAGTTATCTAAATGTGATTGGCCTAAAAATGCAGTGCTCGGTTTTCTACCTCATCACTGGTTTTTGTACAGACTGAGATAACAAGCTTCTTTTGTTTTCCCGGACATTTTCCATTTTATTACTTTGCTTTCTGCTTTCATTCACTATTATTATCCATGTCATTATCCTCCTCATCACCGTCATCGTCATCATCATCGTCACCTTCTGATAAGTCAAAATCACTGAACCCCAGGGCCATGTTGACCTTCTTCCCCCTTCTCTTAGATGTGGTTTTGGAAGAATTCTGCTTGGCTTGCATGTTTATCTGCATCCCAGAATGCAGCACAGCTCCTGCTTTGTTCATTGAGAAGATATCCCCAAAGCCCATCAGCATCATGGCCTGCAGACTTTGGTTCATGCCATGGCCCTCCCCGTTACTTGTTGCTGTGATCTGACATGACATCTCTGCACTGTTTGACTCCTCTGTCTTAGATTCAAAGTAAGACTCCTCAGACATTCTTGCAGCAAGAGGCAAGAGAAGCTATCATGAGGGAAGAAAGGACAGAAGTAAAAAGAGAAATTAGGACCAATTTATATCAAGGGAACAGATACCACAAAATTAATGGGTGCTGCATGGAAAGTAAATGATTAGTGAAATGAATGTAGAGGATTTTATGTGAGAATTTATTAATGGCAGGTTTGGCTCCAGCGTGTTTATCATGATTTATAAATGACAGAGTAGATCACATCAAAGTTTGCAAAGCACTACAGCAAGCCAAATTTTCAAATAGGAAGGAACTTGTAAGTTTTAAACCCTCATTTTGCAAAAACAAAGTAGTTTTTAGAATTTCTCAATTTTCCCCAAATTCATATGGAAAAAGTTAACTATTATATTAATGAAGACATTAAGTAGAGATTAATCTTAAGTAATAAAAAACAAAACAAACAAGAAACCCTGTACCAAAGAAGAAAAGCTTAGAGGAAGCATAAAAACAGTTCAGTAGTCAACATAGTTCTAGGGAGATTTGGGTCGTTACCTATCTTTTTAGCTAGATTAAGTATCTGACTACTAAAAAGGAGTCTAGAATTCACTTGTGTCTATTATTTAATACAGGCAGATATATAATACTAGTTATCCAATTCATGAAGTAATTCACTTATAAACAAATTTTAGATCATCTCTGACATCTAAGTATAAACAAGTATGTAAATATCTGAAAATTGGGAGGACAGGAAACTAGTATTAATTTAGATGGTCACCTTGGTCTCTATCTCTACAAGTTTCCTTCTTTTTTTTCAGAATTTTTTTCTAGGAATTCTTCTCATAATGGATACAGATATTTTCAATCTTACATAATTATTTTAAACAGCCAACATATTTCCATAAATGTTGTTCATACACATTTCAGTGGTAGAACTGTTAGGCTCGGAAAGAGTGATGGCCTCTTCTTTTGAGAAAGAAGCAAATTAAGACATATTTTTGATGCTGTGTAAATAAGGGTAAATTTATGATAAAGTACAAATAATATAACTCTGGGATGATCTTAACATTCTGTAAGTAAAGGTATTTTTTAGGGTCAATTTCCTAATTTTTAAATTAAAGTTGGAATTGAATTCTATTAAAAAATCATCTTAACTTCATTAGGAAAAGACCTCTATAGTTATTAGTTCAATAAGAACTTCACATAATTCAGCTAAAAATCAGCAGCTACATAGAAGAAACTGTTTTAAATCCTTTAAGACCAGAAACAAGCTATTCCTTTCCTTGCAGTCAAATTTCCCAGCCTCTCAAAGTTTTTTTCAATTGTTACACACTCTCAGGATCTCTCTGTTGCTTATCTACTTTATTATTTCATAGGTCTTTCCTCACATTATGTTAAGATCTCAAAAAATGCCTCTCAAATAAGCTTTATTTTTAAAAGAAGTAAAATTTCTATATCAAGCTACAAGAATTGTTAAAAATAAACATTGTTCATATTTGTATATGGAGAATCCATCTTCCCAAATATCTTTAACTAGTGTTTTAATTTCAGGAAAGAAAACACTGTTCTTCCTTGAAATAAATATAATAGTACATTTTTTTATGATGTTACTTAAATATCAAGTTATAAGATGAGGCTACACAGTCTCAGCTACTGAGTCTCCAGCCACTTTCTTTTAAAAAGGTTTATTTTATCCATCTCTCAGAAACCTCATTTAAAGTCAACTAGAAACTGACGTGAGGATAAAAGAAAAAACCTACTTATAAAATACCTGAGCACAAACCTTCTTTCCTTCAGAAATATCAGCTCTAAGCAAAAGAGATGTTAAAAGCAAGTACTGTACAGAAAGAAAACTTAGCCTCATAGGTTAAAAAAAAAAAAGGAAGAAAATCTCATTGAGATTGTGCTGCATGCTGTCCATTGTTAGACGGTAGCCCTCAGAGCAGCTCCTTCACAGAAAGTTTTCTGCAGCTAAAACACAAGCATAACACCTACCGTGCACTCAGCTTTTCATGATTTATTACACAGCTGCGTTACTAATAGCAATAATGTGTGCAAGGCAGCCCATAATTTCTTAGCAAAACTGATGCCGGTAAACCAAAGAAAGGTTCTAAAGCATACTTTAATGGGTCCTTTAAAGTTTTTTTTTTTTCTTACAACGCTACATTTAGAAAGAGTCAAGCCATGCAGTGCTTTATAGCTTAAGATTTCAATGTACTTAAAAGCCCCCACAACTCTCTTCAGAAGGTGGCCATATTTTTGCTTCTCATCAGTTCTGGGAGAAGCAATGTTCCCTTGCAGATCCTTAGCGTAATGCTTTCTGAGTCTGCCAGTTCAACCATAACAGGAAGCTTTCCTTAAATTTCTTTCTTGAAAGCCAAGATACAACTCACAGAATTTACAAAATGTGGTACTGTTTTAATACCACAAGACAGTCTTATGCATAACAAGTAAGTTTACTTGTTACTCAGTTCCTTACTTTGGGATTCCTTGGATAACCAAAGTCATTTTTTAAAAAGTTAAATCTGATAATAAACATTTAATTTCACTGTAGTTTCCTTTTTTGGATATCAGGTTCTTTCTCCACATAAATCAGAAAAAGAGGCAAACTATTTTATTCTTTCGACACTGTTAAATACTTAGTAGTTGGGCACTGGCTGCTTAATGGAGATTAAGACTTTTAAAAATAGGAAAGTTTTTTGAAGATCACAAATTAAAGAACATTTAAGTATTTGGGAGGTACAATCACCAAAGTAACTATCAAACATGAATTTAAAATATATAACAAGTGTACTTTTAATCATTATTTCTTGTGCATCTTAAGGTGGGTATATATCACCCATTTAAAACCCTGGAAAAGCCAATGATAAATTTATACTTAATTCTTTAAATAATAAATTATTTAAAATAGGGAAGAATGTTCTCCTTGTTTTCTAGAGTAACTTTTCTTATGTTTATTAGTTATTTGTACCTCTTCTTTTGTGAATTATGTACCTATAGTCTTTCCCCATGCTTCTGTTGGTGTCCTAGTTTTTTTTTAAGTTATTTCTGTGAGCTCTCTATATTTCTGTCTTAAGTATTTAATTTTATGAATTTGTAGTTTGTTTTTATTTGAATGTCATATTTTTTCAATATAGAATTTTTATTTTTCAGTAGTGAAAAAAACAGGAAAGAATGGTGAAATTTGACTAGACTTTAATATATCATGTCAACATATAAGCTCGAGTTAAGTGTATAAACAATGAAGTTTTTAAGAAGAATTTTTATCTTAATCCAAATACAAGATTTGGAGAAAACCAAGATATTTCTTGGCAGAGTAAATACTTGAAGCTTGTCCTGAGAGAACTATTTTCCCACTTTTTTGCTGCCCATGATCATGACCCTACATTGAGTAAGGAATATTAATACTCGTCATTTATAGATCATTAAGTTAGCTTTTAGAAGGAAAACTGGTTACGTTCTGACACATCAATGACTCTCAGACAGCTAACTGCCTTGGTGTAGTGTTTATGAATTACTGATAGACTCACTCTAAAGAGTTCATCTGCCTCAAGGCACAGGCTCTGGGGACCTGATGGTGCAAAGTACACTGCAGATGGTGCAAAAATACACTGAATTTTATTTTTGTAATTCTAACATACACACACACTGACAGAGTAACAGTTCTCAGGGACAGAGCCAGAAACAGGATAAGCTTTTCTTCTAAATTTCTGGAAGTTTGTTAATCGAAAAGAGATAGGAAGCGCTGCTCAAGTATAAACGCAGGTCCTCTCATCACAGCGCCAGGCGGCAAATGAGGCGGCGGCAGGGGAGGAGGCGCCATGCTGCCATGCTCAGCCAGTCTCCCGAGTGGGGGTCAGCGAGCCCCGCGGGGAGCACTCACCGGGGTGTTGGACTGCTCTGTCAGCTTTTGCTCCCACATCTTTAGCCGTCTTTCTCGTTCTTTGAGCTCCTGCTCTTTAAAGCTGAGGTCACGTTCTAGTTTCTTCAGTCTCTCAAGAGTTGCTTCAATTTCACACCTGCAGGAGGACATAACTGGCTTAAATCGCAACTTTGCTCAAGAGGTGTTATGTGCTGAGGGGTCCATCATGATGCTTAATCAAAGGAAAAGGCTAAAACCTGTGCTTTGAAACCAAACAGTAAACAGCGAGGGGAGCAAACCAGTCCATCCTAAAGGAAATCAACCCTGAATATTCACGGGAAGGACTGATGCTGAAGCTGAGTTCCAATACTTGGTCCACCTGATGCAAAAAGCCGACTCATTGGAAAAGACCCTGATGCTGGGAAAGACTGAGGGCAAGAGGAGAACGGGACGACAGAGGATGAGATGGTTGGATGGCATGACTGACTAAATGCACATGAGTTTGAGCAAACTTTGGGAGATAGTGAAGGACAGGGAAGCCTGGAGTGCTACGGTTCATGGGGTCACAAAGAGTAGGACACGACTTAGTGACTAAAAAACAACAACAACAACAAACTAGCAAAGAACAGGACATCTTTCATATCCTTCAAAATCAACATATAAACTAGCTTGGAAACAAGTTTGGAATACTTTCTCAAAGCAGTGAAGAACCACTGTCTAGGGCCTGAGCCATGGAACTGGTGTCCTGGTTTAGTCATTTAATAAATGCTCATAGTCCTCTGGCTCTATTGTATATCAGCTTATCTTATATTCATTACAGTCCCAAGAAACAGGTATTGATCTTGCATAGAGAGAGATGGGAAAATGACACTCTGGTTAGATGATTACTGTCCCTCCACTCAGAAATTCACCTTAGCCTATTCACTGGCTGAGTAACTCCAGCAATCTACGGATTAACCTGACTCAGTTTTGTCAGCTGTATGGGGTGGTGGTTACCTTTTATCGGGACCCTGCAAACTGCCTGATCCTAATAATTGTCTGGGCAAAACATACCACACAACATAGATTCCTAAGACCCTTCCTCCGAGCTCATGATTGAGTAGGGCTGGGTAGGGCCTAGGAATTTCCATTATTTGATATGAGTTTGTTTTTACAATCAGGCAAGTGTGAGAAACCCTGGATCAGATGAACTCTAAGGTTCATTTTAACTCTAATAATTTTAAAAGCAAGTTAGTTCCTTCCCAGACTCTATGCGCTGACCCGCCTCACCACCTGGAACAATATGTCCAGTTACAGAAACCTGTCCTTGACGGAAATTAAAGCTGGTAAGATGGCTCAGTGTAAGTTTTTTTCTCCTTCAGGGCTACTGTTAATGCTTAGGTCTAAACTTATGCTCCGAGAGTTGGAAGTTCTTTCCCGTGAGTTTCTGCAGACCTTCTGAGGAAAGCAACAGTAATGAGACTGCGAGCAAGGAGAGACAGGGAAGAAGAGAGGATGGGGGAGAGGAGGACGCAGAAGGAGGAAGGGACTGGGGAGACGGGAGCTGCTGAGCCAAAAGCTGCTTCCAGGTGCCCTGAGACACACCTACCTACATGTCAGACTGTGCGATTCGGTTCGAGGTCTTGACTACGGAAGTTTGAAGCCCCCAGATCTAAGTTAATAGATGTATGCAGCCCAAGTCTGCCTTTTTTAGGGAAAATCAGAATAGATGGTAAGTAAATACATGAAAACAAAAAGGTGTGGGTATCACTTGACCAAATCCAACTCAGGGAACAGCTGCTGAGGTGGATCTGGACTTGGGTCACACATTTTACTTCCCAGGCTGTCTGCAGAGCAAGGGAGGCCAGGAAAGTAAGTGTAAAAGCATCTGTTGTCAACCCTCTGTCCCATTGAGTGGTGCCATTTGAAAGTTACAAAACCATGTAAGTCATACTAGAGTCCTTAAAGAAAGGCAGCAAATTGATCATCTTTTAGAATTATGACTGTATCATAAAATCCAAATTTTATATTTCAGACATAATATTATGCCCATTCACAAATAAGTGTTTTTATTTTTCAAATGGAGGACTGAGGGGAAAAAAGAAAAACTCAGTGTAGATCTTAGGTTAAACTTAAGCAACAGAAAGGAAAGAAAGAATGAGTCATCTTCAGTAAATAAGAGGGTGAGAAAGGAGGCGCAGAGCTGGGCACACGGGGCTCTGGGAGGTGGCAGGGGCCTGGCTGCTGTCAAGCCCTGTCCCAACTCTCCTGCCAGGGGGGCTGAGCTCACTGATGTCCTTTCTGATCAGGGTAAAATGGCCAGCACATTTGATTTCACTTGTAATTTAAGCCTAGGATTCATCTCGAGTTACAGCTCTGGGGGTGCACTCTGATTCTGAGCCCTTCTGGAAAACAGATCAACAGTTAAGTAAGCTAGGTAAGCTGAGAGCTGCTGCAGAAAAACACCGAATGAGCAGGCTTCCTCAGTCTGTGTCTTCAGGGTCAGCTCCCATACACGACTTTCCCAGAAGCCCTAGGATCCTGACAGCAACGATCTTATGCCGTAAGAGATGTAACCCCAATCCGGCTGCTGCTGCTGCTGCTAAGTCACTTCAGTCGTGTCTGACTCTGTGCGACCCCACAGATGGCAGCCCACCAGGCTCCTCCATCCCTGGGATTCTCCAGGCAAGAACAGTGGAGTGGGTTGCCATTGCCTTCTCCTACCCCAATCCAGAGGGCAACACAAAACAGCTGCTCCTCTGGCTGTCCCCTCTGTTTTTCTTGATGCATTTTTTGCATCAAATGCATTGGTTGATGCACTTATGTAATCTTCCTGTTCTGAAAATAAAGTTTGTATGTTTTCAGTTGATAGAAATTATGGTTTTTCTCTTAAACCAAATCCACTAAGATTGACTTCAACCAGTATCAGTTTTCCCTGTCAGAAACAGGCAATGAACTATAATTATCTTCTTTTAATAGAAACTTACTTTGAAATAAAAGATCAATTCATAAAAGCAGCCATATTATATACACTACAAGATAAATAGATAATATATTATGATATTACACTTAGTGTTATATATTTATTAAATGACTTGTGCTAAATCCAACTCTCAAAGATTAATTTTTAAAAAATCTTTATGTTTTTTAAGAAAATATTTGGCTGTGCCAGATCTTAGCTGGGGCATGTGGGATCTAGTTCCCTCACCAGGGATGGAACCCAGGCCCCCTGCATTGGGAGCTCGGAGTCTTAGCAATGGGACCGCCAAGGAAGTCCGTGTATTTTGTTTTTAAGAAGGTGTGCTAGAGTGAGTATTTTGATCACCGAGGAAGAGTGCAACCAGCAGAGTGTTTTGCCAAGAGACAGGGACCTGGACAGTCTCCACAGTACCACGGAGCTCATTCAGTGCAGGTGACCACAGGCCTGCAGACAGTCACATGGGGCAATGAGAGCTGAAAACGTGACCAAGAGGACCACACTTTCTGTTCTTAATGTTCGTGGCCACTATTGCTAATCATAGGAAGAGAAATAAGATGAACATGTGATGAACAGGAAAGGCTCACTAGACACTAGTAGATTTCTTTCCTGTCATTTATTAGGTTAAAGGAAAGGGCATAGTTGATGTGGTTTTTAATAATCTAGTCTTAAAAAGAATTTTCAGAATAGTCATTTAATTTTCTAAGACTAGATGCTTCATCTGGTTTACGTGTAGAGGAAGCTCCATCAGCAAACAAGCATTTGCCAGAAATGCCAGAGCAGGACAGGAGTCCAACTTCACTGAGACTTGTAACTTCCTACACATACTTTGGACCCTAGAAGCACGGTTTCAGGCACCAAATAAAAGTCAGCGGAAGGAGAGGAGCAGTCTGTTGAAATGTCCAGGTGACCTGAAAAAACATTTTCCTCTTTTCAACCGTTGGCACACAGAGTGGGGTCATTGTTTTCCCTAAGTCATCACCTAAAACCATCACGCCCTGTGATGCTTCTCGTTGTTACACGGGAATCAATCGAGTCAAGTGAACACTGCACGCTAATGAGCAGGTGGCCTGACAATGGCCACAAGGGCAAGGGCAGCACCACCAGTGTGTACCATGGCGGGCCCCCGGGGTCAGGCCCCCTGGTTTCCGGCACTGGTTCTGTCTCACAGGTATGATCTCAGGCAGGTTGTCCAACCTGTCACTGTCCTGGGTCTTGTACCTGTGATGTAAGTTAGGGTTGCTGTGTGGATTTAAAAAGATAATCCAAATAAAGTACAAGCATCTGGTTAAGAATGTAATAACAATAGCTGTGTTCATTATTGTTACTCATTAGTATTATTATTCCCCACAGTTTTAATCAATTGCCAAATTCAATGAAAACAGCTCTGCTGCCTCTTAAAGTATAGTTTAGTGTTTCTGGTAAAGATACATATCCTTTCTCCAACTCTCAGGATTAACTAGCTCCTGAAACAGAGTCAATGAGGAAGCACTCTGGGCAACTGTTTGCCTTTTATTAAAATACATTAATGTATTACCAATTTTATTTCTCTCATCTTTTTAGCTTGAAGCATTAAAAAATATTTGTTATTCAACTAATCCAAGGTTATTGTAGAAAAAAAGATAATATTGAACTTTTTCTACTTTTTTCTATGTGCACATATATGTACATGTAAATATGTTTTTTATTTTAGAACAAATGAAATCATTCTGAACATACTGGACTGTAGCATTGATTTTAAAACCATTTATCAGATCTGTATATAAGACTCAACACTGTTTTGTGTATGGAGCTATCATAATTTTTTAAGTCATAAAAACCACACACACAAAAAACCAAATCAATCTTGTTTCACTTGAAGCTCACTTCCAGTTTTATAGTTCTAAAGGTTGTGATAAACAAATGTCCATACATTCTCACACAACATTCTCATTTATTTTCTTAGGGATGAAATGGCAGTGGGAGAGGTGTCTGATCTATACAGTCAAACTCCTCCAGAAAGGTATTTCTCCCCCAGAAAAGTGTGAGGAAGTTTACAACACTAGATATTTTCCTGATATAAATTTGTGCCAATCTGATGAATAAATTGTGTTCCCTTTTATTTGGCTGCTACATGAGGTTGAATACTTTTCACATGTTTATTGACCCTTTGACTTCTTTTTTTGTGAAATACCATTTCAGGTCCTTTAGTATGACATTTTAATTGTTACTTTAAAGACAGAAGTGGTAGTTTTCCAAGTGTAATCTGGGGGCTTATGAGAGCTTTTCAAAAGTTAGACTGGTTTTCAGAATAACATTAAGGCATGATTTACCTTTCTACTCTCATTCTCACAAGTATTGACTTTTCCACATGCTTCCTGACATGGGACAGCACCACAAGCTGAATGCAGAAGCAGGATTAATTATTGTTTTTCAAATGAATCAATAAGTACCTATTTAAACTTTTTTCTCAGTTCTGATTTTGAATGTAGTAAATACTGACAGATGTAACTCATTTAAACAAAAGCCCTTTGGAGTCCTCAATGATTTTTTCAGAGTGTAATGGAGTCCTGAGACTAGAAACTTTCAGAAGAACTGACACATCAACTAGGAAAAAAGCTGTAACAATATGGCATTTGTCTAGGAAATTTATTGATGGTGGGTATTGCTTTTGGTCTTATGGAGGTTTTGCATCTTAATACAGAAAACTTAGCAACTTCCCCCTATTTTCTGGTTGTATTGACATACTTTGAAGGCTCCCTAGCTCATTGATATTAATAGTAGTATTAAAATCCTACTAATCCTTTGGCTAACAGATCAAACAGCAGTTCCTCAGGGAATCCCTTTATTAAGCCCTCAGACTAGATTAGATTTCACGGTTTTATAGTCTCAGACCTCCAGCACTGTCCTGTCATAATACTTATCAAAATAGTCATGAAAAAGTTATTTGTATATTTGTATTTAGTAATCTAATATTAAACTCCAAGTGCACTGTTACTGTTCTGTTCATCACCAGAGCCCATACCTAAAGAACATCTTTTCCCAGCAAAGGTTTAATGAATATCTGAATGAATGAATATAAGAAGCACATCTATTAAAGCAAACAAGTCAACTTACATGTTTCTATCCTCTTGTGTAATATGGCGATGTCTTTTAAGATTATTACTACTATGGTATTTCCTTCTCCAAGTATTTGTTGAGCAACCACAGTGTTCAAGACATGTTCTAGATACTGCAGTTACAGTGATGAACAGAAGAGATGATCTGACCCTCTTGCATGTTAGCTAGCAAGACACGCCGTTATTAAACAACAGACTGCAGAACAACTTATTAATTTCAATAGAGGGTATGAAGGAGATGCTCTCAGGGCACATAAACTGGAACTTCAGTGGGTCTGGGGTCAGGACACACTTGCTTGAAGGAGAGCTGTTTTCAGCCACTATCTGAAGTAATATGAATCAGAGCCAAGTTGGGTTTGGGCATCACGGCTGGTATGCTGCTGAAATTGGATGAATTTTATACAGAAGAAACTGCATTTGAAAGGATTCTGTATGAGGGAGAAATAGACACATGTTGAAGGACCAAAGCCAAAAATTAAGGGGTAGAATGATACTCAAGATAAAGTAAGAGCACAGAGGGTGTCGTGAATCTTGTTTTTTGGCCTTTGTCCTTGGGTTATGGGAGCTCCTTATACTGATTTAAGGGAAGTGATCTGATTAGATGTGTGCTGATCTCTTACTGTAGGAAACAAATATTACTAACATGTTTTGTTAATTTTTTGAGCCCAGAACAAAGTCCTTCATACCTAGACTCTAGCAAACAGTATTACTTTTGTATTACTAAGTAAAAATTCATTTTAACTCACTGGTCCTAGAGATTCTCCAAGAATAAAAAATAAAGAAGGTTAGTGTAAAACACCAAACAGAAAGCCCAAAAAAACGTGCAACAGGACTAAACAACTCCGTCATTTTTAACTGCCTGTAGTATTCATTTGCTATCGGCAGGTGGCGTGAGGCGTCATGTTACTACCCATAGCTATCAAGAGCGGGGTGAGTTACTTAAATCTCTGCTGAGTCAGGGAGAAATAATGTCAGAGCCCAAACATGCTATTTATATTCGTACATCACGTGACCTGGCTCAAATGTCTCATCTCTGGCTTACTTCTTCCCGTCACACAATACAATTCTCTCATTACTAAGTTTGTTTACATTTGACAAAATGTAATAGGATTTATAACATTGAAAGTTTTATTTTAAAAGTGTTTTTACAGTCTCCCTACCTCTCCCATCAACAGAAAAAGTGCTCTGCCTATTTCCAAGCAGACAGTATTTTTATTTCTCACGGGACAGAGGCCAAAGTTTCCTAACAGGGAGTGTATACAGAAGGAATGTCTGGTAACTGCCTTTTGTTTCAGAAGATACTGTTTCAATATTCTTCCTAAATACTTAGATATATGATAAACCAACAAGCTTAGAGGAACACTGTTTGCTTACATATGAGATGGAGAGCTTATTCAATCTCCAAAATTTTTTAACATAAAAAACACACAAAAAAGCCCCAATTTCTAAGAAATTGGGACTGTCATCAAGTTCCCAGGTTCTCTTCCTGTCCGAAGCTAGTCACCCACAATCCCGTGCAGCCAGATGACGTAAACTGGGGTGAGAGGCACCTACCTCCATTCTGCTTTGTTGTGCAGGAATGAGTTACACTGGTCAGAAAGCTTCGAATCGAGTGACATGGACTCCAGGATTGAAATGATTTGCTTGAAAGAAGGCCGTTTCTGAAGAAGAAAAAAATAATCACTTGTTGGGACTTAGGAAAGTAGATCTTTAAGAGAAAATCCACAAGCATAGTAATAAGGTCAAATCACCATAACAAAATAAGATATGATGTAATATCCTGATTTTGTTCTTTCACAACTGTCAGACTGCATAGGAACCATACTTATTTTCAATCAATTATTCATAATAGGCTCAGATGTAATTTTTCTATTGTGTTATCTAAGGTTGGAATGCTTACAGTATTTTTCCAGGTAAGGAAAGTACTAATTAGTTCTCTTTGGGGTATGATTAAAGACTCCTGAAAGGAAAGAGTTAAGTCTTTTAGAAATCTATCTATGTGATAAAGCAAGCATAGTAAAAGTTAACAGTAGGGTCTGGGTGATAGGGGTCTTCCTAGCGGTGCTAGTGGTAAAGAACATGTCTGCCAATGCAGGAGACATAGAGACATGGGTTGATCCCTGGGTCAGGAAGATCCCCTGGAGGAGGGCATGGCAGCCCACTCCAGTATTCTTGCCTGGAGAATCCCATGGACAGAGGAGCCTGGTGGCCTATAGTCCATAGGGATGCAAAGAGTCGGACAAGAATGAAACGACTTAGCATGCACTCATGCCAACACTGGGTGATAGGTATACCAGTCCTCACTGAAAAATTCTTTCAACTTTTTTATAATAAACTGTTGGAGGAAAATTACTTATCAATCTATCAGAATTTATACAATTTCCTAAACCAGTTGCTCAGAGAAAAAATTCCCCAATTTTAAAGCCATCATAACTTCACTGTTCTCAATGTTTATTCCACAATATAACTAGCTTTGGTGCTAGGAAACTCTCAGGTACTGTTTACCAGAAATTGAAAAAGCAGTGGTTAGGTGTATTTCTTTAGCTAGCAAAAACTACCCTAGTCTATCTCTTTAGACTCTAGCCAAGGTGGAGACAAAAGGTTAAAACAAAAACGGAGAAAGATAATAAAAGGGTGATGCACATTCTCTCTTCATCACGCCTCATAATTATACCATTTCTGAACAAATTACAGTTGCAGCAATTAAAACACGCATTTTAATTTAGGAGCACAAAAACAAGAAGAAAGAATGTTGAGGTGGCTTGCTCTCAGGACTTGAGTGTTTCCTACATTAACAAAGGTAATTTTTTCTTAGGAATATAAAACTGGAATATTTATTCTGAGTTCTGCCATTATTGTCCTCTTTCAAGGGGTGTGTGTGTGTGTGTGTGTGTGTGTGTGTTTAAAAAAAGGGCGTAGGTAGTTAAATGTCACTGATGGTACATTAAATCTTGTAATAAGCAAAAAGTGCCTTAAGTTGGAAATTTGAAAAAATTATATTTGTCTTTGAATGTATTCCCATTTTAATTTCTCCATCAATGTGTTAGGTAGCAACAGGAAAAATGTTTTGTTTGTATAGGAGCTAATTATATAATACATATAGGATTTTCATTTTTCATGGAAAAGAAGCAGGAGGAGCTGACAAATTTTCAAAGAGTAATATTTTTCCCTACACTTAATCATTCTTGAGATAAGGTAAAACTTTTTTTGTAATTGGATGGCAAGTATCCCTGGAAAAATCTTTATTTCATATTTAGAATATGCTCCCAGATGGAAATTATCAAAGTGAACATTCAGAACATAGCAGCAATGTAGAATCATATGTTAATATTTCATGAGTATTTTGATCACAGAATACAACATGTGGTCTAGGATCTTCCTCCAAAGGGGCTTAGCTTCCTTTTATGTATTATGTAGGCTCTGCCTACTTAAAAAGGCACAACCAGAACCATTTATTAAGCATCTGTATACATTATTTGTTATCTTCATATTATAGGTAAGGAAGATCAGTCTGAGAAAAATATGAATTGCCCGTTATCACACAGGTAGCAAGTTACAGAACCAGGGTCTATTCTCTTAAATCCTTCAAAATATTTTATCACATAAGGGTAAGATATTACTTCCTATCAAACTTGGAGCTTTAACTATTGCTTTGTCCTTTTTTAGAAATGTCATTTTAGAACTTGAACTAATACCCACCTTTACTTCCTTCTTTTCTTAAAAAAAAAAAAAAAAAAGGTTTTCTTTTGAGTACCTGATCAAACCCATTGGAATGACCCAACATTTATCTAATAGCAGTTTTTTCTCTTGTACACATTTCTACCTCCTCGTTGCAAAAGAACATATTTCTACAGGTGAGCTGAACATTTTAATCTATGTGTTAATACTCTATAGACTCTAAGGACTGAAAATTAAAATAATTAAAATATGTTTTAACCAACTACTGCTGTATCTATGTGCATAGGGCTGGCACCAACTTCTGTTTGAACTGCTATATACTTCTAGCCAGAGAAGAACGCCCTGGTGGCTCAGATGGTAGAGTCTGCCTGCAGTGCAGGAGACCTGAGATAAATCCCTGGGTTGGGAAGATCTCCTGGAAAAGGAAATGGCAACCCACTCCAGTATTCTTGCCTGGAGAATCCCATGGACAGAAAAGCCTGGCAAGCCCGAGTCCATGGGGTCGCAAAGAGTCAGACACGATTGAATGACTAATCCTTCCTTCCTTCTAGCCAGAAAACTAAAACATGCCTCTCAGGAAATAAACCTTGGTCTGGCCACTTTAGTCAACAACAAATTGTACATCTACTTGCTAAATTTACAGAAGATGCTATAGGCAAACAAAGAAAAACTAACTCTCTTCCCTCATGGAGCCTGTAATCCATTTAGGAAGAAAAGATATTTTAAAAATTGCAACAGCACAAAATGAGGCAGTAGCCCAGATTGTGGTTCAGGAAAAGGAGTACTGAGTACGGGCAGGGGAGACAGGATAACTGGGGAAGGCTTGATGAGGTCATCAGGAGGGGAAAGCAAAGAAGGAAAAGAACATCTTTCTGGAATAAAGAAGGTGTGTAAGGTATGTCTAGAGGAGAGAGCAATGACTTAGAAATGTGAGCTGGAGGCATAATCAAATTGAATATAAAAGGGCATAATTAGTTGTATTAGAATAAAATGCCATGAATTTAGGAGACAAAAAAAACTGATCTAAACTTTCTTCATACTTCACAGTGCTAGAAGACAAGATTTCTCTGGTATTAAAGAAGCATCAGCTTACTACCTGTTAAAAAGATATGCCAGCTTCATGGCATCAGCTCTGGATCTAATGTCCTTATTGTGTAGGTGTTTACACTATCATTTAATTAATATACCATAAATGTATATTCTTAGAATTTTAATTAATGTAGTACAGAGTTACAGATTAAGAAATTAAAAACCTGCTTTGCATACTGAAATATAATTACAATTACAGTGATCTAGTTGCATTCATCTAATTTAGCACTAATAATTTCAGGTGAAATTTCTATTTGAGTATCAGAGAGAAAGGGCTTCCCTGATAGCTCAGCTGCTAAAGAATCCACCTGCAATGCAGGAGACCCCAGTTTGATTCCTGGGTCAGGAAGATTCCCTGGAGAAGAGATAAGCTACCCACTCCAGTATTCTTGGGCTTCCCTGGTGGCTCAGCTGGTAAAGAATCCACCTGCAATGCAGGAGACCTGTGTTTGGTCCCTGGGTTGGGAAGATCCCCTGGAGAAGGAAAAGGCTACCCACTCCAGTATTCTGGCCTGGAGAATTCCATGGACTATGTAGTCCATGGGGTTGCAAAGAGTCAGATACAACTGATCGACTTCCACTTTCACATCAGAGAGAAAAATACTACCCAAATGACCAAATATGCCACAATGGATATATAAGTGGTAGCATATGAAAAGACTGTATTTTAATCGTATAAAATAAATATTCTACAGAAAGCTTGCAAATAGCCACTTATAATTTCCACCGGATTAGTTGCAAAGTGCAGGCATTTCTCTTCATGCTTAAGAAGCCCCAGATTCTGCCAAATCACACATGAAAGTAGGGCCCACAGAGGGGCAAGACAGACCATTCAAAACCTATCAACTTTGTCAAAAAAATTCATAAAACAATAGTAATCCTAAACAAAAATACTAAACAATTTAAAAATTGTTAAATTCTTTAATAAAAAAAAATAGTAAATGCAGGACTCTAAAAAGGGTGAAGGTCGTTTGACGAACAGGAGTGAGAGCGGATTGAGCCTGCTGGTTTATTGGGGCCAGGGTGAAACGCACAAGGCTGGGGAGAGGCGGTGTCTTGGTTCTGTGTCCGTTGCTGCACTACTGGCCACAATGATGTGCTTGGAGTTCAGCTGTTCTCACTTGTGGAATGGAACAGTGTGCTTTACTTACGATTCACCCTGAATTGTGTGATATTAACACGATTCCCATACTCACCAAGTGTTTCTGAGTTACTTCGTCTAGACAAACCACAGCTTTCTGTATCCATGGATTCAACCAACCAGAGTTCAAGTTGGCTGTTGAATGCGAGGAAGTGTAACCCCAGTTAGGGTGAAGGGAAGGGTCGTGACTGAATCACCCCATTATATATAAGGGACTTGAGCATCCATGGATTCTACTGGGGTCCGGAGACCTCCCCTGAGGCGATGAAGGGAATGGCTGTGTGCGTTATTACCATTCATTCTTCTTGAAGGTCATATAGGGACTGGGTTTAAATTAAGGAGGAAATTCCATTCTCAAGTCTTTTTTTTTTTTTCTTTCTTTCTTTCTAGATCTATCTTTTAAAAGGTCAGTTTGTGATACACTTATTTCCATGAAAGACTGCAGAAATTTGAACTTTAAAATTTTAGTTCTTTTCTTGAGTCTATCTCTCTTATTCTAATATTTCATCTGTGAAGACCCTTTTTATTTTTAAACTTTTTATTACAGCAAATTCCAAACATACCCCAAAGTAGAGAGAACACCCTCCATATAGTTATCACTCCAAAAATCATCACGGCCCATCCTACTTAATCTATACCATTGTTCATTTCCCTTCACTGTATTTTGAAGCAAATCCAAGACTCGCCTATCATTTTATCTATAAACACTTCTGTACGTATGTGACAGTCTTTTAAACCAATCTTTGCAGGGAAGGGAAATGGGCCATTTATGCTTGAATGTGATAACCACATGAGAGCCTCAATTTTGGAATTTTTCCAACTCTATTGTGATAGCTTAAAAAACATCACCGAAACTCCACAGGGAGTGCATATCGAGCTTCTCTAGAGTGCTACTTTTGCATGGTCTTTGGTTAGAAAGGCAATGTGGTGGTCGGGCTCTGTAGCGCAATGGATAGCGCATTGGACTTCTGGTGTAGAGAGGCAATGTGGGGTGGAGGGTTAAGTGCAGGGACTCACGTCACTCAGCTTGGGTTCCACCTCCAGCTCCACCACTTACAAGCTGCGTGGCCTTGACCTCACTACTTAACCGTGCCTTGGTTCTTCACGTGTAAAATGAGGATACTAACAATACCCAGTTCATAGAGATATTCTGAGAAATAAAGGAGTTGATATACTTAAAGTGTTCAGAACAGTGCCTGGTTTATAATAAGCATGGTCTGCTAGTATTTATATAATGTGAATGTGCAAGAGTTATTATTGAAGATTAAAAACAAGGAACAAAATTCTTTTTTACTGACTCAAGAATGCCAGAGTGCTGTAAGAAAGAGCCAGTAATGAGATTGTAGGTCTAATGCCAAGCAAATGTCAGCAGAAAGCCTTCACAGTCAATCTGGGGCTCAAAGGAGCAGCAACCCTGTTTTGCTCTGTAATGAATTTGATTAACCCACATTTTAAAAACTCAAAGCCAGACAATCAAGTGAGATTTCAGAACAACAACAACAACAAATATATATATATATATATATATATACCTTGGCATCAGCTTCCCAACACTGATGTAACAGTTCAGCAAAACTCCTGGGGCAACTGCTTGGAATGGTTAATCTCTATAAGAGAGAAAGAAAAAATAAGCCAAAACAAAACAAAATACAGGCATTTTCTCATTAAAGGAAGGAAATACTAATTGGAAGATATGAAAGAACTAATTTAGTAGCATACACAAGACATGAAATTTAAAACATCCTTTGATTAATATGTGACTGGAGAGAATTTATGTTTAGATTCATAGTGTCTAATCTCTAATGACACTTTACCTTTTCCTCCAAAGAGGAATCATAGTGGATGAAGAAATCAGGTTCAGAACAACAAATGCAACAAAATATAGAATCTGGTCAAAAGAAACTACAGTAGGAGAGGGGCAAGTTAGAACTTACATAAATCTAAACCATGAACCTATCACTGTATTTTTATAGGTAACTATGAAAATTGCAAATAGGCCAGGTAACTAGGAAACCAGTTAAACTTTGGCAATAGGTGTACAACTTCTGAAAACATCTTGAGCACACAGATAATTTACAGAAGTATTTTCTCAGTGGCAAATGAGACATTTTGAATGGATGACTCATCATGGCTTAGTTTTAGCCAAACCCATAAAACATAAGGACTTGATAGAACAAAGAATATAATGTGAAGACTAGTCTTGTTCTAACATTCTAGAGCAGTGCTTCTCATAGAACATGTAATTCTCCCAGAGGCAGTTTACAAATCTACAGAGACATTTTTGTTTTAAAGTCTGGAGGGTTGTACCTAGAGCAGGTCAAGAATGCTGACCATCTTTCAATATATCATAAAGCCTGATTAAAAATTCTCCTGCATTCCACCACATTTCAAATGCCCCATATGCATTCATGTAAGTAAGACAAGAAAACAATGAGCTTTATACTTTTCTGAACCTAGACTCTAACTTTGATTTATAAGTAGAGTATTTTTTGAATATTTTAAAAATACTCTGAACTTTCTATGAATGCAAATACTAAATGAAATAAATCAAGGGTATATTGATTTTTGCATTATTCATAACCTTACCATAATATTGGGAAAATCTTGCCTACAATATAGTGTTGCTCATGGTACTGGAATCATTAATACTCACAATAAACCATCTTTATTCTGCATTTGTAGCTGTTGAATTCTATTTATTTATGTGTAAGCATCTAAAAATGTTCCATTATCATCTCTACTGTCATCATGCCTGAGCATTTATACAGTGCAATACATATTTATTTCTTCCTTATATTACATTTAAAGCATGATGTTGACTTAAAATACAATGTGTGTAGTAGGCTGTATTACCACTGAATTTCCTTTCAGGGAAAAAGAGGGAGCATTAAATAGTTGTTATAAACAGAGTATTGAGTATGAAGGGGACTTCTCAGATCACTCAGTGGTAAAGAATCTGCCTGCCAATGCAGGAGACATGGGAGACTGGGGTTCGATCCCTGGGTCGGGAAGAACCCCTGGAGGAAATGGCAACCCACTCCAGTATTCTTGCTTGGAGAATCCATGGATGGTGGAGCCTGGTGGGCTACAGTCATGGGCTCACAAAGCGTTGAACACGACTAAGCGACTGAGCAGGCACTCACAGGTGTGACAGAGCTGAGAACCTCTGTAGTAGGAAGATCTTTTCTACAATGTTATTTGCCAAGGCGTTTTGCAGATAAAAAACTTAAAACAATTTCACTGGATTTGGAGGAGGCTACATATAAAACTAGAAAAATAGTTGTCTTGGCAAGATAACAGACAATCTGTATTTGGAATTAAAATCAGAAAACCAAAATAAATAAAACTTTAAAGCAAAGCTAAAAAAAAAAAAAAAGGCAACTCTGCAAGTTAGAGACTACACTAAACATTTTTAAACCTCTGGTTTGGTGATTTCATAGACTACAGTAGGATGTAGTAAAGGGCACTATTATTTTACTGTAATGAGAACTGGAAACCTTTTCATGAGAGTAAAGAAAATCAAGAGTTTACTAAAAAAAAAAGTAAGATCGTTTGGGGTGGCAACTAATATAAACAGTGACTGCAATTATGTGACTGAACACACATCATGTGTATTGAAAGACAAGTTTTCCTAACTGGTAACATTTTCAATGTAACTTCAGCACATTTTCAAAGAACTGAAATGTGAACTGGCTGAATATAGGTGTGGATCTTTTCATACTGACAAACTTTTTAGATACCACAAGTGAGACATTAAAAAGGAGACATAATTATTTTAAATTATCTGACATGTTCAAATATCAGTTAAATCGAGACTCAGACACTATGTAAGGGATTATTTTGTTGCACTAAAAAGTACGTTAAAAGAGAATCTAAAATATTTAAGTGTGATTATATAACTGTGGGTATTCTATTAAAACATTGTGAAACAATCAGATATTAGCACCAGGTTTGCAACACTACTTAAAACTTAAATATTTAAAAATAAAAGTTTCAAATTGAAAATTAAAATAATTCCCAATCACTAAATTAGGCATGACATTTTTTTTAAAGATTATATCCTTTTTTTTGCACTATTTTCTACATAAGATGCAATAATTATTTTTTAAGTCAAGTTTATTATCTTTTTCTAAAGTGTAGTCAAGAAAAATGGATTAAGTTCTTGAGGATTTCCATGTTAGTAAAGAATAGTTGTTTTGCTACTTAGAATAAAACACATTTATGTACTTGAAAAGATGGAGTTATACTGCCAGGACATTCTGAATGACTACTAATTGAGTTTTATGGAAAGTCCAATGGCATACAGACATACCTGTAAGATTTAAAAATTAGTAATACTCTCTTAACTTCCTGTCTTCTATAATGGTTCATTGTTTGCTTTGTAAAGTTTAACAGCATTTTGTGGATTATAGCTTCAATAGAATTTAATAATAGAAAAAGTTATTGTTTGAAGACCTTATTTCATTATTAGGGGTTTGGAATCAAAGGCCTTCAGATATAATTTTTAGAAAGTATTGATCTTCCTATAGATGCAAAAAGCAATCCTAAATGGTGAAAACAAATAAGCTCTAGAGTCTAGTTAAGAGTAATGTATCAGTGTCAAGTTTCTGGTTCTGATATTTTATATATATATATATATATATATATGTCTCACGAGTGGGGGAAGCAGAGCAAAGGGTACACAGAATTCTTTGTAATATTTTTGCAACTTCCAATGAGTCTAGGATGACTAGCTCACATTTAAAATATCTCCCTGAAAGTTTAAACATGTCATTCTTTATTTAAATGAGGCCTTTGAAAAACAGTTACAGCTTTCTCTTTTCAACTCAATAGCCCAAGCTATTCCAGAGCAAAAATAAATAAAATAAAATAATTACAAGTTGAAGGGATTTTTATAAATTATATTTAAGTCAAAGTCTCAATTTTATTATAAAATAAATCCTTGGGAATTATTTTAATGCTATCTCAACAGAATTTGTTTTGATAATAAGGGCCACTATTTATGAGGTGAAATGAAGACATCTTCTTGAATGATGACAATGGAAACTACATTTGAACTTAATTTCCATATTTCTGATAAATGAAACAAATGTGCAGAATGAGAATGGATAAATACCCTTGTAGCACCCAATCTGCATTTGGTTCACTAGAAAGTTGAGAAAATATATTTCACCATGTGGGTTTCTTTCAACTGACTATTATATTTAATAAATACAATAGGGGAGGCATTTGAATAGTCTCCATCTGTTATTAGCTGATTATCAGATCACCCCATGGATAAAACAGTACACTCCAGGGGATTCCCTAGAGAGAAACAGGGAGATGGCCTCCTCATGCACCCATTGAGGAGGTCCTGAAGGCTATTTATGGGGGATTCTCAAGCCTCAAGTCAACTACTCAAAGGCAGCTTCTAAATTCATTTTTTTCTTCAGCTTTAAAAGTCCTTGATGGATGCTCCAATATTTTCAAAGTGCTTTAGATTCACAGCTATTCTGCCCTCCTTTAGATGAAATATTATTTAAAAATATTA
The DNA here is from genome assembly GCF_019320065.1 of Cervus canadensis. Taxonomy (NCBI): domain Eukaryota; kingdom Metazoa; phylum Chordata; class Mammalia; order Artiodactyla; family Cervidae; genus Cervus; species Cervus canadensis. The sequence continues at coordinate 52,624,946 of NC_057400.1, read as the reverse complement.
ATTACTCTGTCTTATACATATTTGGAGAGTTCAGTCAGCTTTAAAATAAAATTTCCTCCTACTTTATTCTGAAATGATACAGAGGAAAAAAATGACATTGAATATTCTGCTCCAAAGTCAACAGAAGGTCAATAACCTTCTTTACTCTATTTGTCAACCCAGAACTAAATGTCTAATCATCTCACTGGCAAAAGAAACTGAACAGAAACAAGTGGGTTCTCATACCATGAAAATAATCAGTTACACTGTGTGTGAGGTCTGATTGAATAGCACACTAGGAAAAACCACCACATTTAATTAAAACAGAACAGCCTCTGTGAAACAATGAGTAATACACATTCTTAAATATTACCCCTTTTCATTTTTCTTTAAATTGGCAGCTCTCTCCCATCAACTTCAGCTATCATGAACACTTCGTCCAATCTCAATGGCTCAGGAGGACAAATTAATAAGGTAACTGTGGATTATGTGATATAAATATGAAAACTTGGCTTCTCTCAGTCAATAGCAGCTTTTTGATTGATCTAGTTTGTTCCTGCACTCACCATGGAGAGCAGATCAATCTAATTCTTTTAAGGCATTAAAAAGGGAATATTACTACATATTCACCTTTTTGCAAATTATTTTATCCTAAGGCTGCACCCTTCCCTTTTGTGGCGGGCACAGATAAGATGTGGAAATGAAGTTTTGTGAAATAAAGTTGTTTTGCAGTGTTGCAAAGACAACTGCGTGCTTCCATCACTTGATCTAAGTTCTCATAATACCTTGATATTGGATGCTTCATCTTTATGCTGAGAATTTCCATGGCTGTGCGTTTCAGTCACAATTTTAAACCTTTCAAAATGTAGTTGCTCTCTTTGATATGAATGTACCATGTTCTCTGATGTAGGCTCATAGGTCCAACTAACTGAAAGCCTCAATTTGTGGGAAGAAGAAAAGCGAGGCTGGGGACACAGCACAAACGCTGTTTACGCCACTGAAGTTCTTTTGAAATGGAAAGGCTCTGCATGAAGAAGGGAACAGTTATGCCACTGCCTCGCCAATTCCAGTGAGGAGCTCATCTTCAATGTAGTGTTCAACGTAGGTGGCAAAACTGTAATTTTTCCCTTTTTTGAAACTATTTTTTCTTCTTTTATTTTTGAAATTCTCATCTAAGCGACAGTTTCTTGTACTATAGTGACTCCTGCTGGGAGAGGTAAGTTGAAGTAGCTGAAGGTCTCTTACAGATATATCAACTCCCGGACAGTAAAAAAGATGTCCTAAACGCAGGAGATGGAGTTAAACTGTTCCCCTACCTTGGACGCAATGGCTTCTTTCATCACTAAGAACAAACCCCTAGGTTTTACAATTGAGACTGAGAAACTAGTACAGTACTTGTACAATTTTTGATCTACAGCATCACGACGTGAAGCTGCAACAATTAGATGTAAAGGGTCCATTCATGAGGAATAACATCACTTTGACCCTTTGTGTTAGCTCCTACTGCTAATCTTTCCATAAGCGTGAACTTACTTTCAATTTGAAGAAGATGAAAAAGTCTTTTGCAAAACCCCAATACTGTTTTCTGATCTATGTACCTGAATGGGGAATCGTAGTCTTACCTCGTTTTTTTCCACTACAAGCCAAGCTACTTGTAATCCTTCCAAACCTTTAAAGGGGACCTCCCTTGTTAGCATCTCCCAGAGAACCTGGAACAAAAAGGAAATGGAATTTTATTCTTGTACTTTATATTTTTGGTATATTACTGAAACTTTAACATTTAACTGTATCCAATTACCAGACACAGCCAACTCCATCTATAGAAACTTGGGCAAAACATATATATTCATGCATAGGGCTTCTTCCATATATTTCATACATGTACATATATTTTGTTGTTGCTGCTGTTCTTTTTTATTTTAAAAAATCCACTTTAGGAAGTAGAATATATAGATCCGGGCTTAAAATTTTATGAAACCGATGTGCTTAAGTGATTTAACTGTATTTTGTAAATTAACAGAATTCTCATGGATCACCATAAACTAGATTTTACACTTTGTTAGTCAAAACTCTTTGCACCTTCAATCTCTGATAAATTTCTCTATAAGAAAATAACTGGAAAAAAAAAAAAAAAAAGAAAATAACTGGGAATTCAAACATATTTTCAAAGCTTCAATAACAGTCTCATTAAAAAGAAAATTGAGCCCCAAATGCAAATCACTGGCTAAACCACTTAGTCCACAATGGTAGATACTTGCAAAACTAACATTTAGATTTTGTGTTTTGGAGAAATCTTTCTCAAAATGAGTCAGTCTAAGGGATTTATTTTCATCCACCTATGATATAATTTATTATATTATATTCTAAAATGTAATAAACACCTATGTACATATATAGGCTGTATGCATGTGCATGTGTGTGCAAATGTATGTATATGTTATCTCTGCAATCCTTGAGATTAGCATGATTAATAAATTCCCACTGGAATGCTGAAACAAAGCAAATTGATGTGGGAAATGCTGAAAAAAGCCAATGATTTTGTATTCTCTTTAAACTCTGAGTCATGGAGATTTTTGCTGCCAAGGTAGGTCAATGGTAAAGAATCTGCCTGTCAATGCAGGAGACATGGGTTCAATCCCCGGGTTGGGAAGATCCCCTGCAGCAGAAAATGGCAACCCATTCCAGTATTCTTTTCTGGAAAAACCCATGGACAGAGAAGCCTGTCCAGCTATAGTCCATGGGGTCAAAGAGTCAGACACAAGTTAGCAAGTAAACAACAACCACAATGGAGATTATTACATTCTGTCACTTTATTTATACAAATGAGTATCCAGATTTGAGTCTACGGATACTTTTGTGAAGTGCAAAAACAATTACAATTTTATCAATAATAGCATAATAATAACAGCCACTATCATTTATTGAGTGATTCTATTCCAGGTACTCTGTTAAGCCTTTAGGTATGCTATCATGATGAATCTCAGTCCCATCAGATAGATATCTTTCTCATTGTATAGATGAGGAAACTAAAGCTTAAGGAAGTTAAATAAACTTGCCCTAAGGCATTCAGTTATCAGGTGACAGAGCTAGAATATGAACTTGCTGTCTTACCCTGAAAGTCAAGGCCGCAACAATAGATAACTATAGAGATGGAAGAAACAAGAGTGCAACAGGCCCTAGTTGAGGTAGGTTTGGAGCCAAGGCAGAAGCAAAGACACACGGCACCTATGCTTGACATTTCTGTTGTTCTGAAAACAAAAACTCATTTCTAAATAAGAATGCAGACTGAGAATATACACTCCACTCACGCCAATCCGATATCCACTCTTTCCTCACCCAGTGCTCAGTCTTACTCGAGCCATAACATGTTAAATGAGTTCTGGCTAATATACTAAGATAATTAGCAGGAAAATCAGGGAAATTGGCAGATGCTGCTCAAGCAGGAGAAAAATAATTCCCTGAAGCTTCTTTGGGCTTTTAATCAAGTGTGTAAGGTACTTCTTTAGAAGAGCTACTGCATAATTCTGTTCGAGTCACAGAAGTGATTAGGAAAAGGTAAGGGGCACCCCAGAAGGGGCTGATTCGCGCAAATGCTGGAAGTACATACAGGAAAGGTGGGAGCCAGAGCTGGTACGTGGTCGCCTGACACGGGGCAGTGGGTGGGGATGGTGGTGGTGGAGATAGGCAGGAACAAGAGGGCTGAGCAGGAAATGAAGCCCCTCGATGTACTGCCGTCACTACTTCCTGGTGTTGGGGTTGGGAGGGGCAGGGGTACAAAGAGCAAGAAAATGAAGGGGGTTGGCATTCTCTGGAAAGAATGACTCTGCCTCAAATGCCCAGGACACCAAAATGTTTAGATGAGCAGCCTGGTGCCTCTCCTTTCAGAGTCTGGCCTTCTGACCTGTCTGCACAATACACCCCTCCCCAACCCCCCCGCCAACACACACACAAAAGCTGCTTGGGTTTTTTGTGGGGCAAGATGCAGAACTAAGAGCCTGGGGAATGACACCAGAGAAAGATTTATGCCATTCTTTATCCCAAAATATTCCACTGGGAAGTGTCCAAAAATCTAATAGGATCAGAGTTATATTTCTCCAAGGGTTCCAACCCTGGAAAAAATAAGATGGTTTCAATCTATTCCCTCCTGTGTCTCTAAAGACCTACCCCAGGGAGTAGCCACCTAATGGATGTGAAACTGGCAAGAGTGGCGTCCTGAACTGCTGGATCCTGAAGCCCAAATGAGATCTTGAGTTGAATTCCAGGGTCAGCGCATCTCATGATTCCCTATTATTTATTTGCCAGCTTCAGAAATGTATCAAAAAGTAGGTAATGTGAGATAGGGCAACAGCTTTTCTTACTGAGCAAAATCACATTTGGCACAAAAAAAGTAACTTAGTTGAGGAAATCACTTAGAGGTCTAAAAATATATTAAACTATGCCTGAAAATATCAGTTATGGGGATGCAGGCCAAACATTATTGTGATCTTTCACCTTAAAAATATTTTCCAACTCATGTTATATTGAGACATCCCTACATTTAAACTGGGCTTGCAAGGAAAATTTCTATTTTCAGCTTACAGAAGAGAAACTTGGACAAGGCTGTGTACTTTTCCTGCCTTTTCTTTTACAAACAATGGAAAGCCATTACCTGAGCTGGGTGGTTCTGGAACAGGGCTCACAGACAAGCGAAGCCGTGATGCTCACTCTGAAGCTGCTCTATTTTCAAAACTGGTTTTGGCTGAGAAGCTTTGGAGCAGGTAATCCTTTCTGCATTGCCATTGGGAAAGCTTTGTTTTTAAAGAGTGGTTAGGCCTTGGGTTCTCAGAACGCTTATTCTTCAATGATTCTGGCTTTCCTGAACTCTTCTTTTTTGTGGATAATATCCTAAACACTCCTTCAAGAGAAGTCATCAGAAGAGGACAGAAAAAAATCTACTTCCTTATAAAATACAAACAATGGCCTGCCTAGTGAAGTTTACCAGTGTAGAAGCAAGGATCACAAGATCCATTTCTGGCATTTCACCAGCATGTTTATTTTAAGGCTGTACAAGGCTGGCTAGTCTCACAATGTGTTAAGAAGAGCCAAAGGTTAATTAAGCTGCAGAGGGCCAGGGACTTTAAGTCTATGAAGGGGTAAATTCTTACAGCAAGTCTGAGAAAGAAAAATAAAAAGCAAAAATACATTGGGGTTTTATGGGTGGGTTTCAAAAATGACAACTGTTTTTTATGGTCTTATTCATCTGCATGTGACTGCTATGTGAGTAGGGGGGCTCAATGAATGGAACTGACTTCTAATGAACTATGGGATGTCTTATGCAACCAAATATACCTATTGACAAAGAAGTCCTGCTTACTCACCTGTTTTGAAAGGACACGAAAAACTCTCAATATCTGCATTGCTTCCTTAGATAGATATCATTTTCAAAGTTTATGGACTATAAACTTCTAAAACTAACATGGTCCCTACCTTAACAACTATCCTCTCCTGGACTACTACCTCGGGCATGGGATGCTTTCTTGATTTAAAAAAAATTGTGGTTGTTTAAACAAACAGGATCCATAAAGCACGCTCTGTACTTTTCCTTTCACTAATGTTGTTGAGAGTAAAACGGGAAGGAGTCATGATTAAATAAAATCCTGATTTGTTTTTTATAGCTAAATTAGCATATGTGTACTTTTCTGAATGGAATTCGGCTGATGCAGCCACGGGGTAAGAATAACCAGCATTCTGAGTAAACCTCTCTCTTTCAGACAGTGAAAGAGCAGCCGCTATTTTAAAACTAACCGATTTACTGAAAAGGCTTACCCTCCCCCGCCCCACCCAGTTAAAAGAAGACTCTAACAGGAATACAGAATTAATATTCAAAAGCATGTGACTGAAGCAAACAAGTTCTGAAGAGCAACACAGATCTGTAAATATAGAGCAACCCTGGAAAGGTTCAGTGACTGGCTCTAAGGTTTGCTGTAAGATTGATTACTTGATAGAAAGAGCTGTTAAGCGTTTGATAATCTCTCAAGGCTTCCCTGGTAGCTCAGACAGTAACAAATCAGCCTGCAATGCAAGAGACCTGGGTTTGATCCCTGGATCAGGAAGATCCCCTGGACAAGGAAATGGCAACCCACTCCAGCCTTCTGGCCTGGAGAATCCCATGGACAGAGGAGCCTGATGGGGTCACAAAGAGTCAGATACGAATGAGCAAATAACACTTTCACTTTTCAATCTCTCAAAACAAAAGTAGAATCAGTAAATATTGAAAACCTAATTCATAAAGAGAAAAGTTCAAGGCCCATCTACTGAGTAGTGGTGAGCAGTTCGTTGAAGGGAAAGCTTTTTAATAAAATAAGCTGAACATTTGCAGGTTCAGAAGTCTTGATTTAAACTACATTTAATATGGTGGGGGGTGTTTAATGAGTGAAATGAGTGGAATGAGTGAAATGGATTATAGAAAGATACAGCAAAGACCAAAAGCTCCACAAAGTCATTTCTTCATATCTTTTGTAATTTCTATGTGGAAGGGAATTTGTTCCTCGTCACTGGAACCAAAACTCCATTTCAGCTAAGGAAAAGCAGGTGGGTACATTTAAACAAAGTCCTGGGCAATTGTAAAGCTTTGGGAAAAGGCAGTGTGAACTGAGCTTTCATAAATGAGATAATACTGAACCCCAAAATTCACTCTATACAGAACTCACAGTTGTGTCCTTCCAGTCAAAGATTTCAGAGGCAGGGAAATTCCAAGATGTGGGGAGACTTTTAAAAGTAAAAACACTGCCTGAGAACTTGTAGAGTGCTAAAATGAGCCTTAAAAGTCTTCTAAATCACATAAATGTGCAATGGAACTTAAAAACACTAACCATCTAAATATATTTATACATGTTTACATCCATAGGCAAGGGGAAAGAGTGAGAACTATGGTCCCTACAGATAGCTGAGTGCCTTTAACAGTTTTTAATGGTTGTATAAAACAAAAGAATATACAATAGAGACACTGTAAGTGGCCCTTACTATCTGGTCCTTTACAGAAAAAGTTTGCTGGCTCCTGATTCCACAGGATAAAATGAAACGCTGGACCCAAGAAGCAGGCAAAGTCAAATTTAAATTGCCCTAAGTTGGTGTCTAGCACAGTGCCTGACACAATAAATAAGTTTTTACTTTAAAATGAAGGAACATAACTTCATTAGGAGGAAATAATCTCATAAAAAGTCTTAAATTGCAACAAATTTCTCCATTTTCATACTTCCCAGCAGTTGATTTGCAGGATGGTTAGAATGTAGTAATTTAAAAAGTATATTTATTTATTTATTTTTGGCTGAGCTGGGTCTTTTTTGCTGCACACAGACTTCTCTTGTTGTAGAGCCTGGACTCTAGGTGCTCAGGCTTCAGTAGTTGCTGTGTGTGGGCTCAGTAGTTGTGATCTGTGAGCTTAGGTCCCCATAGAATTAGTTGTATGTGGAATCTTCCCAGAGCAGGGATTGAACCTGTGTCCCCTGCACTGAACGAACCACCAGGGAAGCCCAGAATGTAGTAACTTCTGACATACGGGATCAGCTTTAGAATATATTTCTTCACGAACTTCCGGGCTTTTCCCCTTCTTTTGATAAGAACTATTTGATTACTGTCTAAAATAGGTTATAACTATATCCCAGTATAAAATAATAATAATTTAAAATGAAAAGGATGTTAATTTTTTAAAGAAGTGATAGCCTTCATTCTTAGAAACACACAGAATTAAGGAAAATTAGGTATTTAGTCTGATGCTACTACTGTCTTCCAAGCTTTACAATTCCAGCCTTTCACCAAAAACATGTATTTCATTTATGATATGATTTTTTTCAATAGCAATAAAATTGATATTATATACATCTGGTATTCATAAGATGTAGTATGACAGAAAAAGCTAGCGAACTGAAACCAGCCCAGAACTTACTGAGGCCAGCAGAAAGTACCTAGAGTCCGACTGACTCTAAAGAAACAGGAATGGGTTTGACAATGTTGGAATGCTCCTGTACCATCAGCTATCACCTTAGTTGAAAACACAGAAAGTCAGGAGGAAGAGGCATGTTGGTCTGATCTAAAGTTAGACAGCTTTCTCCCCCATTACTGTGAAAATGTCCTTCAAAGAAGTAACAATATAGAGAGGCAGTATGATCGAGAGATGAGAGGTGAAGACTGGGGTTCCAAATACTATTTTCTTTTTTTTTTTTAAGCCTTGCTGGCTGTGAGAGGCATGTGGGCTCTTAGTTCCATGACCAGGGATGGAAGCTGTGCCCCTTGCATTGCGAGTGCAGAATCTTAACCACTGAACTGCCTGGGAATTCCCTCCAAATGCTATTTTGGGCTTTTTGTAAAGGATATATATATATACACACACATATATACACACACATCGGTTTTAGGGATAAAAATCTTATCCTCAAAAAAAGGCTCCAATGAATTCCTTCCTCCACAAAGAGCTGCCCTGCCCACTCTTCCCTCCCACCCCTCCACTCCCCTGTTGCCCCACTTCTTCCTCTCTGCTAACTCAGATACAACTTATTCCTCAAGAATGATTGGTCTCAAAACTCCTCCTCTAGCAACTCCTCCTTCTGCTTCTTCACTGATTGGCTCCTGTGGTCTCTATTCCTTGAGCTTCCCACCCCCAATGCCCACAGTATTCTATTCTTATAACTAAGTTGCTGGGCCAGTCTTCTTCTGTGAAACCTTAGATTCAGGTTTCAGACAGCCACGCTATGAGACCTGCAGCAGACATGGGCAAGGCCATGCACCAAATAAGTACATTTTCTTCTGCACTCTCTGGAAACTCACTCATCACTTTAATGGCTGACACTCAAAAATTTCCTGTTAATTAACTCATTTAGTGTATCTATGGGTGGTTTTTGAGCAATACACTACAGTGAAGTCCCATTCTAAAGGATTTACATTTCCACTGACTTATAGAGATATTCTATAGTCATATGTCCACCCAGGAAAGCAGAAGGGCATCAGATCTAATACTGTTTGAGGATCCATCTAATTTGCTTCTTGCAAATGGCACTGGTTTCTTCTCAACACTGGACAAAATAACTCAAAAATGATCAGAGTAAACCTTCTAATAAAAAATATTCTCTCTGTTGCCACCACTCTGGATATTCTACCAGGAACAGTATCATTGCTTTAAAACCATGTTAAACTGTTACACACTGCTTCTGTACATTGTTTGCTTTTTAATGCCCTTTAGTAACAAAAAATGACAAATGAACTCACCACACCATAGGAATATGTGTCACAAGTTTCAGACACAGGGAGACTTTGGATAACTTCAGGAGCCATCCACGGGAAAGTTCCAACCAAGGACATATGTGTTGTATGGTTGTGGAACCGTGAGGCACCAAAATCGCAGATCTGAGAAAAGAGAAAGGAGTATCAACTTTCTTTTTACTGACTAATAAAACAATCATCAATCATAAAACCTACATCTGAAATTAACCAAATTTCTTCAAATTAAAAAAATTAATAGTCCTACCTTCAACACCCCATCAGCTGCTATAACAACTAAAAGGGAAAAAAAGATAAATTACGAAAATCATCCAGTTTGAGTTATACTGAAAAAAATCATAAACTTCTATTTTTATCCTCCATGTGGCATTCTGAACGGTAAAATCAAAGTATTTACCACACTGAAGATTTTACAAAAAGGAGCTGACATTAAAATAAAAATACAAAACTAATTCTATGAGGTGCTGATTAAAAGGGCTTTAAGACCCTGTTTTAAATTAAATGTAGCATTGTCTAGTAAAAAAGGCATAGATCAGCTGCAGTCAAGGGAACCAAATTTTCACTTGGATTCTGACGCCAGACTGTCAACATTCTACTGAGCAAGTCATTAGCATTATTGCTTCATGGTAAATATGGTTTTTCCCTCTGGTTTAAGAGTAATTTTTTTGAAGGCGCAGATAATGCTCATCTATTTACATTATACATTCATTCACTTAACAGATATTTGTTGAGTATACGCTGTGGGCAAAGCCATTTACTATGTTCTAGCAGAGGAAGGTGAGCAAGACTGGCATTGTCTGTGCTCTGGTGGAGCTTACAGTCTAATGGTAAACAGAGTTAAGCAGACACCTATAATAAAGTGGGATAAGTTCTGTGATGAGAGGTATGGAGATTGCCATAGGACCAAACAGCAGTCTAAGAAGTCAAATTGTAAGGAGGTCGAAGTTCCCTGGAAGAAATGATGCTATGCTGAGACCTGAAGAACAAATTAGAGCTAACCAGAAGGAGAAGTGGGGGAGGAAAGCAGTTTTCCACGCAGAAGAGTGAGCTTGTGAAAAAGGTCAGGAGCAGAGGAAGAGGTATGCAGTTTTGGAAAGTAGGGGCCAGGTCTGGAAGAGCCTTCGATAGAAATGGAAAGCCAGCGAACAATTTTAAGCAGAGGAACGGAATGGTCAAATGTGCACAGAGGAACAGAACATGAGGAAGGAGATCACTGTGCAGGCAGGGTTGTATGTAGCCCAAGAGATGTGATGATGCCTGCACTAAGTCTCGGAAAAGGACAGGAGAGAAGTGGACCAAGTCAAGAAACAGGTTGGAAGCAGAATCAACTGGGCTTGGATAACTGGCTATGGGGGAGGAAGAGGACTCAAAGAGGAAATAAAACACAGGCAATATGGCATAATGGTTATAACAGGAACTCAGCAATCAAACTGTAACTCCTTTTTAAAAATCTGATTATGGATTAGGCAATTGGTATTGTCACTCACTGAGACAGGGAATGCAGGAATAATTTGTTAGGGGATAGGGAGAAGATGAAAAGATCAACTTGGACACCACACATTTTAGGGTCATACAAAGTACCTATGTGAATATGTTCAATAAGCAGAGACATAGTTTTGAAGTTGAGATCTATTTGACAGCGCGAAGATCAATTAGGGCTTTTATGGGAGTGGGTGAATAAAATGTAAGAAGGGAGAAGGTCAAGGACAGAATCCTAAAGGAATGTTTCTAGCATTTCCTTTGTAAGCCACACAGTGCCTTGAACACGGTATATTATCAGTACTTATTAGGTATTAGTTGACCTTGACAAGTGGGGAAAATAATCTTTTCATGATCCAATACACAGAAATAGCCTAAGGTTAAATCTAATACTATATATAATAAGCTATACATTTTTCAAATATTGTTAATATTATATTCAGTTATTTTAAAAATACTTCTATCTTTTCATAAGATCAGTGTTTATTTAAAAATCTAAGATCATAAAACTATATAACTTAGAAAATGAAAAAAAAAAAAAACTTAGAAAATGAAAGTCCTACTGTTCTCTCTTCCCTCCCCAAATTGTTAAAAGTTAGCTCTATATTGTTTCAATGTGTGTGTGTTTTACCATCAAGTAACTACACAACTATAATTTCTAAAAAACACAAACATTCTCCACTGTTAGTTTCATAAAGACAGTTTGAATAATTTAACCATTATCTCATGGGATATTTAAGATATACTGATAAACTATATTAAAAGGAGAGACATTGAACACTTATTTAGATTGAAATTCTGAGCAAGAATTGAAAATATAAAGTCATAAACTCTGATACTTTCTACTAGATTCTAGATTATTTCCCAAAGACTTCCTGTTGTGCATGCGTGCTCAGTGACTCAGTTGTATCTGACTCTTTGCAATCCCATGGATTGTAGCCCACCAGGCTCCTCTGTCCATGGGATTATCCAGGCAAAAATACTACAGTGGGTTGCCATTTCCTCCTCCAGGGGAACTTCCCAACCTAGGGATCAAGCCCATGTCTCCTGTGTCTCCTGTAATGGCAGGCAGATTTTTTTTTTTTATCACTGAGCCACCTGGGAAGCCCAACGACTTCTGTTAACCCATGTATGTATATTAAAAGTTTTTAGCTCTAAGAAACTTACATCTAAGGAAAGCTAAAGGATAAGTGATAAAACCTAGAAAAGGGCAAGAACAGTGAGCCAGAGTCAACTTCAGGGTTGGGGTGGTGGTCCAACCTGAACTGCTGAGGCGTGGCAGCTGCCAACAACTCCCCCGTCTCCACCCCTACAAACGTCACGGTCCTGGGCAGCTGGTCAAACTCCTGAGTTCTCTTTCTCTACTGACCATGACTACCCATTCCAAGGATCACACTATTAGTATGTACCCATTTTAACTGCAATGATTTAAAGATTTTCTAAAAAGAAATTGTTTTTAGAAGAATCACTTAGAAAACAAGTAAATAATTAAAGCATGCAAATGAATCGATATCAAGATTTTTTTTCTTTTTTTTAAGTAGCAAACTCTGATGCAAGCCCTCAGTGCTGGCTAGTTAAATAACACCACTGCTTTTCTCCATTAATTTTCAAGTGACGTAATGGAAGAAGCATTCAATTACCACTCCTACTTGAAGGTAACATCTAATCCTGCAAGTCATTTAAAAATGTTCAGTCTACAAATTATAAAATACAGGATCATAAATAAACTTTAAGAAGCAGAGAAGAAGAGAAAGAAGAAAAAGAAAGCTTTTACTTTCCAAACCCCGCTGATCATTTTTGGGCACTCCTCCAGGTAATATGAGTGACATAAAAAATTTACACCAAATAATTCAGGAGTAACAAGAACAAAACTCAAACCTGCTAGTACAGGGAGTCATCTAAAAATAGAAGTTAGAAATACACGACCACTATGTGCTTGGATCCAGCAATACCTCTTTTAGAAAATGATTCTAGATAAATAATTAGGGATGTGTTGAAAATTTTTGCTGAAAACTATTAAGCTTAACTTTTTTTTTTAATCATAGAAAAAAAATGTAAACCCAAATGTCCATATTCTGTGCTATTTATATATTGGAATATTATGCAGCCCCTTGAAATAATGGGGAGGATTTTTAATTTATTAATAATGGAAAGATTTTCATGGTATTAGGTGTGAGTCAAACAGCAGGTTACAAAAGATATGGGAAGCATGATGCTTATTTCTATACAAAGGTGCATGTATTTTATAATAAAATAGGTGAGATAAAAACATATGATTACGTTACCGTTTCTTGACTTGAGATCTCTGTGAATCACTTTGACAGGAGCCTCCATATGTAAATAGTGCATTCCTTTTCATACAAAAAGAAATATAATTAATATAGTTATATTATATTATAATAGAAATATAGTTAATATAATTTTCCACATTACATCAGTATTACCTATCTATTTTAAACATCAGTATTACTTTCCATATTTTCACAAAGGATTTAATAGCAAAAACTAAATCCATGTGCTCTATTCTCCCATGATAGATAAAATAGGGACAGGACATGCCTACACTAGGAAAATTTAAATACTATGGAAAGTGTATGTGCTTTAATGTCATATAAGTTTTAATTTGTGGATAAAGCTAGCTTCTCACAGTATCCAATAGGACACCTTGATTTTCTGGAGTCTGCACAAAATGGCCCTCTCACCTCAATCAAAACCATTCCTTTGGCTAATGAACTATCTGCTGAACACAGTTTAATAATGAGGCCTTGGTTCTTTTTTCAGTATATAGAAAATTTCAGTTTTATAAGGGCAAATTTTAAAAAATCTATTATTTTCTACTTTCTAGTTATTATATATTGAAGAATCATGAAAGAAAAAAAAATTTCAAAAAACTTAAACTCTTGCCATTTAAAGTTATTACTGAAGAGTCAACAAAAGTATTAGCAATTCAAATATCTTAAATAAAATGTAACTGGAATAAAGGAAATCTTTCTTCTAATATTAAGTTCTACATATTCCAAGCTGTGAAAATTCAATAGCTACAACTTGGGTAACTTTTAATAATTTTTATGACAGAATTTCATAGTTATTTCTCTCTTGCTTTAAGAATCCAATTCCTGAATAATTTTTCAGGTAGAAACTGTTTAATTACTATTAGAGGTAGAGCTCATTTCTACATTTGCTGACAATAAAGAATTTAAAAAAACACTCAAGCACAAAAGCTTTTAATACAGGGACTTTTCTTCTTCACTGCAGATATTATGAGAAGTATCATATTGTATTGAGCAAGCTGGTATCTGTGTATAACATATAGTATACATTTATAGAATATTTAGTGTACATAAACAGTTGTAATCACAATCATATAAAATTCTATTTAGTGTGTTTTGATAGTGCTATCTACAATTCTGCCATATTTTTGTTGCAAGAAAACAGGAGGCCTGAAAAATATCTCCATCAATTTTAAAATTCAGGGTTTCCTAAAAAAGACTTCACAGGTGTCATTTTGGGGAGATTTGGAATCAATGATGACCCTTCGGAGACTGGATCCAGGTTTGTTAGCTTTAATTGTTCCTTTTACCCATTGCTGGCTGACTTGCAGCAATTTCAGATATACTGGTCTGCCCTCCTTCCCTCTTCCCACCCAGAAAGAAGAGAGTCTGTTTTGCCTTTGAGAAGGTTTTCTCTTTCCAGTGATGTTAAGCAATGCCTATTTCAAAACTGCATGAATCAACTCTTATTTGAAATGAATTATTCATCCTCTGATTTCTCAACATCTTGTTGCTTCAGTGGCTTCAATCATGGTCAAACTGAAGGGCACAGCTGAATTCAAAACTGAATCAACAAAATCAAGGCTTCCTATGTCATCTCCAAGTTCCACACATAGCTTTATCAGAGAGGGTGGAAGTCATTCTGAAAGCATTGATTTCTTTTTCCTTTTGTAGGCCATTTTAACTATTAAGAACTACCTGTATAATTGTAAACAACTGTCTTCTCTGCTTCACACTTCTCACCTGAGGCTGAACACATTAGAACTTGCCTTTCAAATTAATTCATCAGCCACCAAAAAGTAATTTCTATTACTGTGTAGTTTTGGACACTCCCATCTTCTTCATCCCAGTTTTTCACCTCTAGTTCCAGTTTGCTGTTTAGTCCTACTCCTTCTCTTCCTTTCTTTCTGATACCGCCAGGACTCTTGAGAAACCCCAGGAATGACGGAGCTGATGTGGAGCCAAAGGACTTGCCCCACAGACAGGGACTGTTGCAGCGGAAGGGATCAGGAGGGATGAGGTTTACAGGCGAGGGGCCAGGGAAGCCAGACAGTGCGCACAGCAAGGCGCCGAGTGACACTGTTTGCTATCCATCTTAAGTGTCATTAAGTAACAAGATGGGTGTAATTGACTGAGCACCCTAAAGGCAAATGTCTGTAAGGTGAAGTGCTTTAAGTCAAGGACTGCTTGTATATGTATTTACATTTCTCTAAGAGTATTTCCACAATGCTTCAGGCAGTTTCCAATAACAGCACATTACCCAGCTTACAAACAGGTGGCCCCTGATATGCAGAGAAGTGGCTATGATGTTCCATGAAAATGTCTTGAAGAATGAGAAATTTTAAGACTGATTTGAGATGTCTCATGCATGAATACACAATTAAGTTAATTAACACAGCCAAAGCCTTAAGTACATCATCCTAAACATAGAGCTTATTATTCTTATAAGGTAATGAAGTATCACTCAAGCTGCAGCATTTTGCATGAAACTTTTTTTTTTTAAATTTCCACTTTCTCTATTTGAAGAATTTGGCAGGTGTTGATGAAACTTAAAACAGACAGGATGATTCCCCAAAGGAAAGACTATTACTTTTGGAAGTCTCTGTGTAACTTTCCAGTGAAAGCGAAGTATGAGTTGCTTTCCTTATTGAGCACTAAATATCCTTTTATTTGCTTTGTGAAGAAATACTTGTAGAGATTGGAGCAGCAGAATGCAAAGGAGCTAATTGCCCCGGTAAAATTTGGACACACTTGCTTTCCAGGGGTTGCTAGAATACAAATGTAACCATCAGCATTCATTATTTAGATTAAGTTGTTTCCAAAGCAACTTTGACAGTTATAAATAAAACTCAGAAACATTCAGTTAGGAAAATGGAAAAAAGATAAAAATAAATGGAGTTTAAATTGCTTTAGAGAGCATTTGTCTATGAAGGAATTTATGAGGGAAAAAGAACTAGGCACCTTGTTTAGGGATTTTGTGTATTAAAAAATATTCCATTTCCAAGGGTGATTTTCAAGTTTACATTAAATATAAAATAAAATCTGAATTGCTTTTGCATTGAAGGCCAAATAAAACTTTTTTGCAAGTGGTTTCTATTTTTAGCATATTATTATGTATACAAAAGAAGTAGAACTAATCCTATAATAAGTCACGTTTCTGGATACTGCAGTCTGAGACTTACAGAACAATAACAGAAATATGATCTTTCCATTTAATGTACTGAGCAAGCTGGTCAATTACAGTGTCACAAAATGGGGCAAAAATATCTGCCTTGGAGCCACTGATTTTGTTGAAACTTGGTTTGTGGTAAAGAAGTAAAGAAAAGAAAGGAAAGAGAAAAAAGGAATGCAGCAGTGGAAAGGCAATGGCCTAAAATATTATGTGCACAGTAAGCTGCAGAATTCTTGCTACTTTTGGTCTGAAAAAAGAACATCTTAAGACAGAATAAGAAATCTTCCGACTTAAGTCACCATGTCCAGATCTCTCCAACTATGCTGTAAGAATACACGAAACATTACCTTTGGCTACATCGGTGGCCCAGGTCATAATGTGATCCATGTCCATTTCTTCACTTCTGTTACTGTTAATGTAATCATAGAGTGATCCCAGAGAAGCGTATTCTGTTTCAAAGGAAAGATTAAGCATAGAATTAAAACCAAGGCACAAATCACAAATAAGACTGCATGGTTTCATTGAGAAAATGTGTTAAAGAATTTAACAAAAATACATTAAAACATTAAAAAAAAAAACTGTTCTATGCTGTGGTTTCTCAAAATTAATATCATCCTGGAAAGAAATCTGTCAAAGACGAGACCACTAACAGAATGGATAATAAAACTTCAGCTGGTGATGAAATCAAAAGCCATTTGGACAGAATTCAGAAACACAAAGGTGTTGCAAGAATGCATTTGAAACAAAGGCAGGCATGTATATAGGTATTTCAAAAAATTGTTATTCTTAGGAGATAAATAAGGTTAAACACATAAGTCAGAGGGTTTATGTGACCATGTAAACAAATCAATATTTGTTGCATCAGGATTTAGATGAGTCCTCAAATTTTAAGCTTTACAAAAGGTCAAGAAAGTGAGAAAACTCCTTTTAAAATGGTTTTGAGATATGAATTACATATCATAAAATTCACCCACCATATGTGTACAATTTGATTTTTAGGAAACTTACAGAGTTGTGCAATAACCACTACAATCCAGTTTTAGAACCTTTCCACGGTCCCAAACAAGTCCCTTCTGCCCACTTACAGTTAATCACCACTGTCAGCCCCAGTCCTGTGACTTATCTTTTCTCACTCTCAAGAGTGCCTTTTCTAGACATTTCACATAATGGAATGAAACAATATATGGCCTTTATGTCTGACTGCTTTCTCTTCATATAATGTTTGCAAGACTCTTTTGTGTGTGGCATGTGTCAGTACTTCATTCCTTTTTATTCCTGAATAGTATTTCACTGTATTGATCTATCACATTCACCTTTTTCATTCACTGGGTTGATAGACATTTGCATGGTTCCTTTTCTAGATGTTATTTATCAAGTGCAGAAAATTTCCTTCTATTTTTAGCCTGTTGAGATTTCTTATTATAAATGGGTGTTGTAGTATGTCAAGTTGGTTTTTGTCTTTTATTCTGTTACGGTGTTTTACATTAATTGATTTCAGATGTTAAATCAACCTTGCATTTCTGGGATAGATCCCATTTGGTTGTAATGTATAATCCTTTTTATTGGTGGATGGATTCAGTTTGCTAATATGTAGTGAAGGATTTTTTTTTTTTTTAGTCAAGGATTTTTGCATCTATATTCAGGAGAGATGGTGGTCTGCAGTTTTCTTATTATGGTTCTGTCTGGTTTTGCTATGAGGATAATGCTGGCTGTATAGAATGAACTGGATGTGTTCCTTCTATTTTCAGAAACAGTATGGGAAGGACTGGTGTTATATTTCCTATAGAACTCGTCAGTGAAATCGCCTGGTTTTGGAAATTCATTATGGAAATATTTTAAATTATGAATTCAAATTTCTTTATAGTTTTGGTCAGATTTTTTGTTTCTTCTTGAGTCAGTTTTGAAAATTTTTATATTTTTAGGGATTTTTTTCATTGCATCTAAATTGTCTAATTTGTTGCCATAAGGTTGATCATAATATTCCCTTATAATCCTTTTAAATTTCTGTAGGGACCATAATGCTATCTTCTCCTTCATTTCTGATTTTGCTAATTTGTATTTTCTTTTTTGTTGGTCAGTCCAGCTAAAGGTTTGTCAGTTTTACTGAGCTTTACAAGGACCAAAATTTTAGTTTCATGGATTGTCTCTAGTATTTTTCTGTTTTCTACGTTATTCTATTCTGCTCTAATCCTTATTATTTCCCTTCATTACCTTGCTTTGGGCTTATTTTGTTCTTTTTGTAGTTTGTTAAGGTTAAAGCTTAATGACCAATTTCAGACCTTCTTTTTAAATGAAACATAGATGTGTTGTTGGTCAGTTGCTCAGTTGTGTCCAACTCTTTGCAACTCCATGGACTATAGCACGCCAGGCTTCCCTGGCCTTCATCGTTTCCCAGAGTTTGCTCAAACTCCTGTCCATTGAGTTGATGATGCCATCCAACCATCTCGTTCTCTGTCGTCCCCTTTTCCTCCTGCTCTCAATCTTCTTCAGCATCAGGGTCTTTTCTAGTGAGTCAGCTCTTCGCATCTGGCAGCCAAAGTATTGGAGGCTCAGCTTCAGCATCATTCTTTCCAAAGAATATTTAGGGTTGATTTCCTTTAGGGTACTGGTTTGATCTTGTTGTCCGAGGGACTCTCAAGAGTCTTCTCCAACACCACAGTTCAAGAGCATCAATTCTTCGGCGCTCAGTCTTCCTTATGGTCAAACTCTCACATCTGTATGTGACTGCTGGAAAAACCATAGCTTTGACTATACAGACCTTTGTAGGCAAAGTGATGTCTCTGCTTTTTAATGTGCTTATAAATTCCCTCCTAAGTATTACTTTGTCTTCCACCTATAATATTGATATGCTGCACTTTCATTTCCTCTCTGTCGAAAATATTTAAAAATCCATTGTGGTTTCTTGACTCACTGACTGTTTAGAAATGTGTCGTGTAATTTCCAAACATTTGGGAATTTTCCGGGTTTCTTTCTTGCACTGATTTTTTAATTCTATTGTGATTAAAGAACTCTTCAATCCTTTATTTTAATTGGAGGATAACTACTTTACAATATTGTGATGGCTTTTGCCATACGCTAAAATGAATCGGCCATAGGTATACATGTGTCCCCCCCATCCTGAACCTGTCTCCCACCTCCCTCCCCACCCCATCCCTCCAGGTTGTCACAGAGCACTGGCATTGGGTGCCCTGCTTCATGCATTAAACTTGAACTGGTCTTCTGTTTTATTCACTTCTTTTTGACGTAATAAGATTTACTTCATGATTTAACTTACCATGCATGCTAAAGAATATGCCCTTGAGAAGAACATGCATTCTTTGTTGGGTGGTGTGTAGAGCTGGTTGAGAGTGTTTGTCAAGTCTTCTATATCCTTACTGATTTTCTATCTAGTTGTTCTATCAATTACTGAAAATGGGGATACTGAAACCCCTTTGTTGAACTGACTGATTCTCCTTTACAGTCAGTTTTTGCTTCATGTACTTTGAGGACCTATTGTTAACTGTGTATATATTTACAATTGCTATATCTTCCTGATCTATTGATCCTTTTTATCATTATGAATGACCCAATTTATTTCTAGTAATATTTCTTAAGTTTATTTTGTTTGAAATTACTATAGTTACTCCAGTTCATGCTTACTGCTTGATCGGTAGTACAGAATGAAGACATTTCCAAAAATCAAAGAAAAGATGATTCTCTATTGTACCTTTTCTTTTGACTTTGGAGATTCTAGTCATCCCATTATTTTGCAGATCTGGGAAAAAGATGTTCACGTCCCTTCCAAGGGAAATAAAATGGCAGCTACCTCTTAGACTCTGTTCTAAGTCTTATAAGCAGGTTTTAGAAAATCGTCTCTGTGATGAGAAGTTTCGGCAAACACACATGCATGGGTGCACGTATACACACCCTTACCCAGAAATAATCAATTCTGGTCCCTTCACTCACAAAGAGAAAACTGAGACAGATCATCAGGGACCCATCCATGGAGCTTTGGCAGAATCAAGACAAGATTTCATCGCTCAGTTCCTATTCCAGTGTCCATTCCATTCCATCACTCTGATAAGTTATTCTTTCAAGTCCTCAGTATGAGTGACAACAGCTGCCTGATGCAACAACCTTTTTTATTAACAAGTACACTCAAGATGGAATAGATTCAAGCTATTCAAGGTTTCCCCGCCAGGGCTCCAACATATGAGAAAGACAATGAGGTTCCAAAGAGAGGGAGCTCGCTGGGTTGGGTGATCAAGGTTTTTGTGCCTGCCTGTGTCTCTCTCTACCTTACTTACTTACAAGTCTGCCATACTAGTGTTCATTTCAAGAAGCAAGGCAAGTGCTATCATTCCCAACCCATTTGATCTTCCACACTTGACTCATACGTTCTATCATCCCTCAGTTATCTGTGGGGGGGTTGGTTGAGGATACTCAAGTCTCTTACATAAAACGGAGCAGTACATTCAGTCTTCCACATCTATTGGATCTAAAGTATGCTCATAGCCTTCCAGAACCTAGCTTACATATAAGAAGAGAAGATTCTGTATAAAATCAATTGAGAAATTTATACCACTGTGGTTCTACCATTAGTTGGGTAAGCTTGAAAAAGTACTTAAGTTAGAGTTTCAGTTTCTTACGTGAAATAGGTTATTCTAAGTATTAGATAACATAATTTATAAGGAAGTACCTAATCCAGTCCTTTTTATTGAGGGTATTTTGTTATTTTAAGACAATATATAAAGACAATCCAAGTTCTTACCACTACAATAGAAGAAAAGAGGGCTGGCTGATTTTTTAAGGTTTTCTTGTTTGTTTTATTTTGGTCAAAGAACTGCCATGATAAAGAACTTGGTCAAAGTTATGTATTGTAAAATTGAACACTATATTTATCATAGACCTGAAGCTGTTAATTGGATTATACAACTATGAGTATAAAGTAATATAAATAGGTGCCTTTCTGTATTTTCATATGGCAAAATTTTCTGTGTGCTCCATTTTGGAAAGGGTATTTCCATCAGTTATAAATTGCTGTTCTATATTATGCTGTAATTTAGATCAAGGTCATTACCAACTCAGATGACCAAACCTGAAAAATATTATTCTCACGTCAGAGACCTTGAAGAAAGAATGCTGTAATGGGATTAAAACGCCTTGCAAAGAATTACAACACGAGTAGCTCAAGAGATCTTAATTTGTAAAAGGTCACAGAGTTACAAAGAACATCGCTCATTTCAACTAATTAAATGAAATTTTAGTTAAACGGCACCTTTAAATATTGGTGTTGCAGCTGCGAGTGCATTTAAATAGCATTTACACAGATATAATTAGCACAATTAAACATGGGTAGAAGTGGAAACACCATTCTTAATTATATTGATATAATCAGTTTTATTAATGCTTTATAGCAACAAAAGTGACATCTGACAGTAGCACACAATTCATGACAGAACCTAATATTAAGCATTTGAGCATATTAAGGAATCTAAAGCTAGGTAAATGGGGAAAGAAAAAAGTCAAATAGAGTTCCTACCTGTGACAATACCATAGTTGGGAGGTTCGAGAATTACTCCATAAAACTGGATGATGTTTCTGTGACTGAGGACGCTGAGTATTTCTGCCTATACAAAAATCAAATACAAAATTGCATAAAATTTCACATTTATAAAAGTCTCATAAACTAGCTTTTGTGTTCAATTTTCTTTTACATACTTTAGAAAGATGTGTATGTGCTCAATAAGCATGTGATACTAATAAAACAGTGTCTTTGGCAGTTTTCTTGATAGATTAAGAATTTATACTGAAGGTTTCTGAAAAATTTTAAAAAGAAATGGGGTTGAACTGGCAGCAGCAGAAGTGCTTACTAGCAAGTCAGCATGACTGACAGTAGAGGGGTATGATTAAAGAGGGGAGATGCCATATTTATTTAAGTAAAAGCCTTCTTTCTTAAAGTCAAACAGATTTTTTTTTTTCTGAATAATATCCCCTTCTGGCAGACTTCAACATGACTAAATTTCTATCAGTTGGATGAACAGTTATGACAAAATTGGCTCAGACAGTAAAGAGTCTGCTTGCAATTCAGGAGACCTGGGTTCGATCCCTAGGCCAGGAAGATCCCCTGGAAAAAGGAATGACTACCCATTCCAGTATTCTTACCCCTCTGTCCATGGGATTCCTCAGGCAAGAATACTGGACTTGGTTGCCATGCCCTCCTCCAGGGGATCTTCCCAACACAGGAATTGAACCCATGTCTTTTATGTCTCCCGCACTGGCAGACAGGTTCTTTACTACTAGCACCACCTGGGACACCCCAGTAGGATATGATTTTTCATTAAAAACATGTGAAACTTGCTTTGAAGGTGGTTTGACTAGACAGAAAACAGAGGTTATGGGTTGACATGGGGTCAATGTGGGAACAGGAGAAAGGAGCATTGTTAGTGATTGGATGAGACATTCATTTTATCAAGGTTGATTTGACAATTTGTTTTAGTAAGTGTTGAAGTGGGCTATAGAAATAATTCCTTAACAATCACTGAGTGTTCACTGTGTATAGAGGTTCTGTATTCATCAAACAACCTTCCCATAATTTAGTTTTCCAAGTGGAAAGAAAAGACACTAATTGGACAATAAATACAATTATTCATCCATATGGCAACTCTCTTTCTAAATCAGCATAAAAAACCTTTGTTGTAAAAATACAGTTCATGTGAAGTTTGGAAATCATAAGGCCTCTGTTTTTCAGTGGCAGATCAACTCTTTGTGAGTAAAGCATGAGAGTTCAATGTGAGGACGCATTAATGTTGGAACCAGTATTGGTCAAAATCAAGGAGTGTTATTCTTTGGCACATTTTGATATATTCTTCAGAATACCTAAATCTCGAAGCCATTAAAGATGTTTTCATCAATAAAAAATAAATACAAGAATATTCTGAATCCTTGGACAATGATTTTATAATTCAGCATGACATGGAGTTTTCAGTGTTTCAGCTAGCTTTCATGCTTACATTTAAGATACTGACAAATTATATCGTGGAGATAGAATTTATCTTTTCAGGTATTGGTAAGCATGTCTAGATGGCCTTGAGTAGGTATATGCTAATGACAGAACAACTATTATCTTGTGTTCCTTTGTTGTGCTCATTTTAATTTCTTACAGTTATGAAAAACTCTGGCAGTATGATTTGCAAACAAAAGATATTTTTATGGAATAAGGCTTTATGTTCCAATTTAATAAACTAAGAATTTGATTTAACATCTCAAAAATAACATGCTACTTTAGAATGTTGTAAGAGTTTCATGGAAATGGGCTAATAATAAGTAGAGATAGATTAAATAAATAAGTGATATTTGCAATAAATGGAAATCATGATACCTGTTAGCAATTCAAACAAGCTCCAACAGAAAAACGCTGGGATTAATTGAATTATTAAAACCTGTGCTTATAGTAGCCAGCACCTGAATACAAGTGGATGTATTATAGAAATTTGCCTCTATGGACACCTGCTTGTCAATAGTTCATCAATGGAAATTGCTGAAGTATGCAGCAAATAATTTTTCCTTCAGTTGTTGTTTTCCCATTGTTTTCCAGATTTAAATTCTGGGATACTCTATCAAATGGCTTACACATCAAAATAATGGATTAGTGGCTTGAAAAAGTTCAGTTTTATGTTAAAAAGGAAACATAATAACAATGAAGGCTAAAATAATACTCTATTGTGCCAAAAAAATTTAAATATTTTTAATACTATTAAAACTAAGATGATTTGGTACATATCTACAATGGAATATTACTCAGCCATAAAAAGAACAAAATATTGTCATTTGCAGAAACATGGATGTACTTAGAGAATACTGAAAGTATTAGTCACTCAGTCATGTCTGACCCTTTGCGACTCTATGGACTATGTAGCCGGCCAGGCTCCTCTGTCCATGGGATTCTCCAGGCAAGAATACTGGAGTGGGCAGCCATTCCCCAATAGTTTAAAGGGGAATAGTCATTCCCCCAAACTTAAGAAGATAAGAGCCGACTTTAAAAAAAAAAAATTAAAATTACACATAAAAGAAAGGAGATGGGGAGGAAATAAAATATATTATTTGTGTTTATCTCTAGGTAGCAAAGGGCTTCCCAGGTGGTTCAATGGGTAAAGAATCTGCCTGCAATGCAGGAGACGTGGGTTCAGTCCCTGGGTGGGGAAGATCCCCTGCAGAGGGGCATGGCAACCCACTCCAGTATTCTTGCCTAGAGAATTCCATGGACAGAGGAGCCTGGTGGGCTACAGTCCATATGGTTGCAAAGAATCAGACATGACTGAAGAAATTGAGCATGGACTAGGTAGTAAAAAGAATCATAACTGATTTAAAATTTCCACTATTTCCCAAATTCTTTACAATAGCCTCTATAATTTTTAATCAGAAAAAACAGTACAAGCATGTTATCCATAATATGTATGACTAGAGCATATAAACATAACATTTAAAATATTGATTTGCATGGAAATTTTGATTTTCCCTAGGACTGGATCAGAAAGAGGTAAAATTCTTTCCTTACCTCCCCAGAACTACTCTAGGTATATAAGGACTAGTTTAGTTAATCTCTGAGCTATGAGTTTCTCCAGACATGCATCCAGAACAGACATCTCCTGGGTTATTCCTGAAGAAGTCCATAAACTCTGAGAGGCCGTGAGGCATAAGTCTGGACACTGAGCACACCTACTCAGACTCAGGTTCAGTGTTTTATTAAATGGTCTTCCTCTCCCTTCTGACATTTGTTCTCGTAGCCCACTGCTCTTCAAAGAAGCCTTACTTGTCTTGCACCATGCCTAGTATAAAACCACATGAGGGAGAAAGGTCATATGCTTTATACAGCCGAAGCTCAATAATATTTGAAGGGTGGATGAACAAATAGTATTTGACAATAATGATATTAAGTGTGTTTAAATAACTGCCACGGTAAGAGTTCATGTAAGGTAAATGTTTACTCTGAAGAGGCAGTGAGAAGAGTAAAATGCCTGTGGGTGTGGATTTGCTTCACTATTCATTCTGTTCTTTTACATGCATAAGGGTTACTTCAGCCTATTATTTCGTAAGAATGCCAGTCAATCAATTATACAACTACAGTAGAAGCTACATTGAAATTTGTGTTCATGAGCCCTTTGTTGATTTGAACTTTCAGGATAAAGTTGGACAGCTACAAGTTGCCTCTTGCAGTCCATGACAATCAAATAAGCAAAATTTCTTGAGTGCTCTTCCTTGCTTGGCTATTCTCCAAGCAGGCCCTCATTGAACTTTTTCAGATATAGAATGGAGAAGCTTGCTTAATCTTAAACCTTCTGCTTCCAGTTTTCTACCCAATGCATTGTACCATTTATATTTCCAAAATCACCTCTGCAAGTAAGCCATCTTCTTATGAAGTCCACACCTTCCCCACACCATACCCACTATAGCAGACCTCCTGAATAATGGAGCCCTGCTTCTCAGTAGGGGGGCTACATTTCACACACGATTTCTGCATAGGCTGAATGTGTTCCCCTAAAATCCATATGTTGAAACCTGACCCCCAAAGTGATGGTATAAGGAGGTGGGACCTGTAAAAGGTGATGAGGGTAGAGCCTCATGAATGGAATCAGCGCCCTTATAAAGGAGCTCCCTCACCCCTTCCTTCTGCCACGTGAGGACACCACATGAAGATGGCCAACTGTGAACCAGGAAGTAGGTTCTCACCAGAAATCAACTCTGCTAACAACTGGGTCTCGGACTTCCCAACCTCCAGAACTTATGAGTGTGTTTGTTGTTTATAAGTCATCCCATCTTCAGTATTCTGTTACAGCATCCTGAACGGACTAAGGCAGCTCTCTTCCTAGGCTTGGGCCAACATCACAAAACTCTACAACTGAACCAGGCTTCTAAAGAACAGGATGGGTTCGAAAAGACAATGCCCTTGGTCTTCTCAGTACAGCATACTTCTTATCATTATCCCCACAGAGCCCAGAGCTATTGTACTTAGCAGCAGAATGTAAGGCACGAGGGGAAATACTTGATTTAAAAACTCCAAAAACAGGGACTTCTCTGGTGGACCAGTGAGTGGTTAAGAAATCTCCAGCCAATGCAGGGGACCTGGGTTCGATCCCTGCTCTGGGAAGATCCCACAAGCCGTGAAGCAACTAAGTCTGTGAGCCACAATTACTGAACTGAGCTCTAAATAAAGCTTGTGCTCTGCAACAAGAAAAACCACCACAGCAAGAAGCCCCCACACCACAACTGGAGAAAGCCCATGGCACAAGGAAGACTCAGTGCAGCCAAAAAAACAAACAAACCCTAAAACAGTAGGGTATAAAGTCAAAACATCCTGCTTTTTCAGGCAAGAAGTAGGCAGACATTCTCTTCTGTTTCAGGCTCTGATTATAAAGATAATTGAGGCAGAATGCACTCTCTAAGTAATCAGAAGATTTACATGTGTCAGATCACAAGAACCAGTGTCAAAAACAAAAACAAAAAGTTGTTTACTTCATTGCATTTTTACTCCAAGAATACTATTTTAGGGTCATTTTCCTAAAGTAAAAACTTGATTTCTCGTAAAATGGAAAACCAACTCCCACTTCTAAAAACTCAGTGCTATAGAACAACATTAAAAATAGGCTAGGATGATTTTCAATTCTGTATTTAATCACCAGAGTCATACCCAGGTCATGCTCTGAATCACTTTTAGGCTTAATGAGACCCATTCAATAACACAGGCACACGACAAGCAGCAAATCTCTCAGTTCTGTAGGTTCTCTTTCAAATGCTGCCCTTTAGGCATTCAGGGAAATAAAGGATAAACAAACTGAATTCAGGTTCCATAATATAATACAGCCTATATTCCTCAGTGTCATGAAGATGTTTCTTTGGAAGAAAAATGGCTAGAAATACTAAGAAGGAAAAATAAACTAGTCATTCTGCTCACTCTTCGTGAACAGCCGAGATGGAGTCATGCGGAACAAATGTCACTGGTGCTGGGAAGTCTTTATTGCTCAGTGGTCTTCCTGGTGGGTTGCAGGAGACTTACCACGTGCAGCTACTGGGACAGCTGCCTGGGCTCCGTTCCAGGGATCAGGCTGCTCTCCAGTTAAGTATATACCCAACTAAGGACAGACTAACCTGGCAGGATGGAAGGCTGACTAAAACTGAATGAAATAAATACTGAAGATTTAAGGACAGGAATGTAAGAGATATCCCAAGGTATAAAAGACTGAAAGATTTTAGATTCTTCATGCTCAACAACAAAGATCACTGTGATGACATGAAAAAGTCAGATATATTGTAAACTTGTATTCAGTCTGGATAACAAAAGCACATTCAAGCACTCAACTTTCCACTAAACAACTTATGTAACTTGGTCAAAGAGATCACTTGGGGCTAAACTTACACAGAAAACCTCCCCAAAGAAAGCCGTTGAATAAGACTTGAAGTATGAATTAATGAAGGATTAGGCTTTTAAAAAAATAATAAAACACAATATAATGTAATCAAAACTAGGTCAGTGGAAATTTAAATTCTAATTCCAAAATGGATGGCCCTGGAGCCACCTGGTTACTCTGAACCTTGTTTCTTCCTAGAAAATTATTTTGCTGGACAAAATTATCTTCCAGATTCCTTCATGCTTTAAATTTCTATTAAAAAAAAAAAAACCTAACTTGATGTATTTCTAACAGTTGCTTTATTCAGAGTGGGTCCTCGATAGATATGTGGTACACGGAACTGAGGTCATTAACTCTGGTGTATTAAGATACCCTCTGGAGTCAAACAGGCTCGAGGCAGGAATCTTGGCTGTGCCTCCTATAAGCTGGGTGACTTAGGGAAAGCCTCTCTAGGCTCCAATCTCCTTAAGGGAGAACAGAAATCCTACCCTAGTGTCTAGAAATTCCAGGTATTTAACCAATGATAATTCCTTTCTCTGAAGGTCTTCCCTTTCCTTTTTAACCGGTTTATCATTCAGAGTCAAGTCAAGCTTACGAGCAAAGATGAGCTTTCTCCCACACTGGATCCCACTTCCATAATTGGCGTGTATTAGTCAGCTTCATGTATTTACCATATTTGACTTCCCATGTTTATGTGTGCTGTGTTGTGCTCAGTTGTGTCTGACTTTTTGTGCAACCCTATGGACTGTACGCCCCCAGGCTCTTCTGTCCATGGGATTCTCCAGGCAAGAATGCTGGATCTCCCGCACCCAGGTATGGAACCCACATCTCCTGCATTTCCTGTATTGTAGATGGAGTCTTTACCCACCCCCTTTAAAAAAAATACAATAAAAATGAGTCCTTTCATCTAAATATTTATCAAAAGCTGCCTTTGCTCAAAGAGATTCCAGTTTGCAGACTTCTGTACAAAAACAGCTTGTATGCACTGTCTACTGTGCCAAGCAATTCATATAGACAGCTTTTAAAAATAATATTTTATATTAGTCTTATAATATTTTATATTATTTTATACAAATATTTTGTTTATTTGGCTGCTCCCGGTCTTAGTTGTGGCATGTGGGGACCTCATTCCCTGACCAGGGGTCAAAATTGGGCCCTCTGCACTGGGAATCTTAGCCACTCAACCACTACAGAAGCTCCTCTGTTTTTTCTTTTTGTTTTTTTGGCTGTACTGGGTCTTCATTGCTGTGTGTGGGCTTCTCCATTGCGGTGAACAGCGGCTACTCCTTAGTTGTGCTGCACGGACTTTCCATTGGCGCTTCTCTTGTTGCGGAGCACAGGCTCTAGGCTCATGGGGTCACTAGTTGTGGCTCATGGGCTTAGCTGCTCTGCGGCATGTGGGATTCTTCCTGGACCAGGGATCAAACCCATGTCCCCTGCACTGGCAGGAGAATTCCTAATCTCTGGACCAACAGGGAAGTCACCATCCACTTGTTTTTATTTCAGTTTGTGATCTTGCTCTTTTATTCTGAAGTGTTTTATATTTGCTGTGAATACATTTGCTAATGTTATTTAATGGCTTAGATTAATCCAAGCCCACCAGGCTCTTCGGTCCATGGAATTCTCCAGGCCAGAATACTGGGGTCGGTTGCCATGCCCTCCTCCAGAGGATCTTCCCAATCCAGGGATCAAACCCAGGTCTCCCGCATTGTAGGCGAATTCTTTATTGTCTGAACCACCAGGGAAGCCCAGATTAATCCAGAGAACCAAAACATTATATAAATATATTTCTAAACCATTTGCATGCTTTTTTTGAGCAGAGGTATTTATTTATCTGTATTTTAAATATATGTGGTATGAAGAAATTAAAGGAAGAAATGGAAGGGGTAGTTAAAGAACCTGATAAAAATAATCAAATTTCAGAAAGGAGAGTAATGCAAACATTATTCTGTCTGGTGATGATATATGCAATTGGTAGACTGACCTTTTAAAGCCTCAAAGCAAATCACCAGTGAGGGCCTTCTACTATCGCAGAGAAATTTAAAAACTTGCCTAAGGGCACAAAAAACGGCAAAGCCAATGTTTTTAACACAGACTGTCTTATGTCAAAGCTCTGTTTATAATCACTAAACCCTCCCGCTTTACTTTACAAACCTAACTTGAATACAGAATGGGATGTTAGTTTATAGAACATCTGAAAATTATAATAGACCTAAAAAAATGCCAAAACTCTCTAGTTAGTTACAGACATGTGAGAAACAACTCTTCATCAACTCCCCTTAGGGCCTCAGCCACTGCCTCCACTGTAAGATTTCCAAGCCTTCCTGACACTTAACTGGGCAAGATCAAGTCAAGAACCAAGATGTAATTCTCACTAGGCCATCAGGCCAGCGAGCAATGACCAAATTTATAGTTAATAAAACCAGTTAATTGCACAGCATGAAGCACCCTCTCTCTATGCAAAAATTACATGGTTAGGAATTTTGAGCAACTCTCACAATCTGATTAGTTAAGTGCTTTATAATATTACTCTACAGTGCAACAGAGTTTGATTATTTATATCCCATAAGAGAAATGTTTGCTACATTTATTATGGAAATCTGCAAAATCATTTAGAAGAATTCAGGCAAATTTAATTTTTTTTTTTTTCAGGCAAATTTAATTTTTAAATAGTCTGAAAAGTCCTTTCACATCTTATAGACTCCAATTAGACAGCATCTTGAATACCTGGATTCTTCCATTTAATGATTTCACTATTTCTGGGTTCTGTCAGCATACTCAAACAATAACTAATGACAAAGGCACATATGTGATATCTGCCAGACTACAGAGTGACAAAAAAGTGCCAAACTTCAACAAGTATATGGTAAAAAATAACCTCGAATCATAGACTCTTAAGATGATTTCTCCCCTAAAGATTTAAAGAAGAGATAGCCTCCATTTAAGTAAACTCTCCCATATTAATAACCATCACCACCACCACCACCACAATCTTTCTTTTCACTAACCTTCATGCTGAAATCTAAGTCCTTCTTTGTGTTCAGCAGAGATAGTAAGTAAAAGATAACATCTGAAGGCTAATTTTCATATTACACTACATTATAGGTTTTTCTAAGCCTAGACTCCGGCAGTTGGTGATGGACAGAGAGGCCTGGCATGCTGCAGTTCATGGGGTCACAAAGAGTCAGACATGACTGAGCAACTGAACTGAACTGAACTGAAGCCTAAAGCTGGATGAATCACAAGCTGGAATCAAGACTGCCAGGAGAAATATCAACAGCCTCAGACATGCAGATGATACCATTCTAATAGCAAAAAGTGAAGAACTAAAGAGCCTCTTGATGGTGAAAAAAGAAAATGAAAAGGCTGGCTTAAAATGCAACATTCAGAAAACGAAGATCATGGCATCTGGTCTCATCACTTCATTGTAAACAGAAGGGGGAAAAGTGGAAGAAGTGACAGATTTTATTTTTCTTGGGCTCCAAAATCACCACAGATGGGACTGTGGCCATGAAACTAAAATACCCTTGATCCTTGGAAGGAAAGCAATGACAAACTAGACAGCATATTAAAAAGCAGAGACATCACTTTGCCAACAAGGGTCCCTATAGTCAAAGCTATGGTTTTGCCAGTAGTCATGTACAGATGCAAGTGTTGGACCATCAAAAAGGCTGAGTGCGGAAGAATTGATGCCTTTGAACTGTGTTGGTGGAGAAGACTCTGGACAGCTGGACAGTTCCTTGGACAGCAAGGAGATCAAACCAGTCAATCCTAAAGGAAATCAATCCTGAATATTCATTCTAAGGACTCATGCTGAAGCTGAAGCTCCAATACTGTGGCCCTGATGCAAAGAGCTGACTCACTGGAAAAGACCCTGATGCTGGGGAAAAATTGAAGGCAAAGGCAGAAGAGGGTGGCAGAGCATGAGATGGTTAGATAGCATCACCAACTCAATGGACATGAATTAGAAAAAACTCTGGGAGATAGTGGAGGACAGAGGAGACTGGCATGCTGCAGTCCATGGGGTTGCAAAGAGTTGGATATGACTTAGCAACTAAACAAGTCTAAAAATTCTGCTGCTGCTGCTAAGTCACTTCAGTCATGTCCGACTCTGTGCAACCCCATAGACGTCAGCCCACCAGCCTCCCCTGTTCCTGGGATTCTTCAGGCAAGAACACTGGAGTGGGTTGCCATTTCCTTCGCCATTTTCACTAAAACTCTAATTCTTACCAATTTTCTTGACATGTCTTATTTTTCAATTTTTAGGGGTTATTTTACCTAAATTTATGCAAAAGTATCAATCATTCTAAAAATATATTCAAGTAACTGGTAGAGCCACCTGACTGAATGTATTCACTTTTCAGCCCAATATTGGGGTATGGTGTAAACTTGGTTACTATGGCTCTCCTCAAGACCATCTTTATATTCCTCTGATCCAAAAGAAAATTTTTTATGTTTTTAGGTTCAATCATATAAAGTTATAATTTAAGTATAATCATCTTCAGTTCAGTTAAGTCACTCAGTTGTGTCTGACTCTTTGCGACCCCATGGACTGCAGCACTCCAGGCTTCCTTGTCTATCTCCAACTCCCAGAGCTTGCTCAAATTCATGTCAATCAGGTCGGTGATGCCATCCAACCATCTCATCCTCTGTTGTCCCCTTCTCCCACCTTCAATCTTTCCCAGCATCAGGGTCTTTTCTAATGAGTCAGCCCTTAGCATCAGGTGGCCAAAGTATTAAAGCTTCAGCATCAGCATCAGTCCTTCCAATGGATATTCAGGATTGATTTCCTTCAGGATTGACTGACTTGATCTCCTTGCAGTCCAAGAGACTCTCAAGAGTCTTCTCCAACACCACAGTTCAAAAGCATCAATTCTTCAGCACTCAGTTTTCTTTATGGTCCAGCTCTCACATCCATACATGACTACTAGAAAAACCATAGCTTTGACTAGACAGACCTTTGTTGGCAAAGTAACATCTCTGCTTTCTAATATGCTGTCTAGGTTGGTCATAGCTTTCCTTCCAAGGAACAAGCGTCTTTTAATTTCATGGCTGCTGTCACCATCTGCAGTGATTTTGGAGCCCAAGAAAATAAAGTGTCTCACTGTTTCCATTGTTTCCCCATCTATTTGCCATGAAGTGATGGGACCAGATGCCATGACCTTCGTTTTTTGAACGTTGAGTTTTAAGCCAGTTTTTTTCACTGTCCTCTTTCACTTTCATCAGGAGGCTCTTTAGTTCCTCTTTGCTTTCTGCCATAAGGGTGGTGTTATCTCCATATCTGAGGTTACTGATATTTCTCCCGGCAATCTTGATTCCAGCTAGGGCTTCATCCAGCCCAGCATTTTGCATGATGTACTTTGCATATAAGTTAAATAAGCAGGGTGATGATATACAGCCTTGACGTACTCCTTTCCCAATTTGGAACCAGTCTGTTGAAGCCTGGCTTGGAGAATTTTGAGCATTACTTTGCTAGCGTCTGAGATGACTGCAATTGTGCAATAGTTTGAGCACTCTTTGGCATTGCCTTTCTTAGGGATTGGAATGAAAACTGACCTTTTCCAGTCCTGTGGCCACTGCTGAGTTTTCCAAATTTGCTTGCATGTTGAGTGCAGCACTTTCACAGCATCATCTTTGAGGATTTGAAATAGCTCAACTGGGACTCCATCACTTTCACTAGTTTTGTCTGTAGTGATGCTTCCTAAGGCCCAGTTGACTTTACATTCCAGGATGTCTGTCTCTAGGTGAGTAATCACACCATCATGGTTATCTGGGTCATGAAGATCTTTTTTGTATAGTTCTTCTGTGTATTCTTGCCACCTCTTCTTAATTTCTTCTGCTTCTGTTAGGTCCATACCATTTCTGTCGTTTATTGTGCCCATCTTTGCATGAAATGTTCCCTCGGTATCTCTAATTTTCTTGAAGAGATCTCTAGTCTTTCCCATTCTATTGTTTTCCTCTGTTTCTTTGCATTGATCACTGAGGAAGACTTTCTTATCTCTCCTTGCTATTCTTTGGAACTCTGCATTCAGATGGGTATATCTTTCCTTTTCTCCTTTGCCTTTCATGTCTCTTCTTTTCTCAGCTATTTGTAAGGCCTCCTCAGATGACCATTTTGTCTTTTTGCATTTCATTTTCTTGGGGATGATTCTGACTACCACCTCCTGTACAATGTTATGAACCTCCATCCATAGTTCTTCAGGCACTCTATCAGATATAATCCCTTGAATCTATCTGGTCTTAGTAAAAGGAATATTTGTGATTTTCCTGAACTGGTTGGTTTTTAATTCCCATTGCTCAACAACCTCTCATGTTACATTTTTCAAGTTGATTGCTAGAAAGCTTAGCCACAAATTTGTTGCCTATATCTAGAAAGAATAAAGAACCTCATGAGTGTGTTTTTATCATACTATTTTCATTTCTGTCCATTTTGTCTTTTTACCATATTTTCCCTTTGCCCCATTTTCCGATTTTAATTTTTAAATCTCACAATTTGTATTTTTATTAGCTACCTTAAATCATTTTAACAATGAAGCCATACAATAAAATAGTATTTTGTATTGTATCTCAAGTTGGACTCTTCAAGATAAGACTCCAGGGTCCACAGATAGACCCCTGGTGGCCCACCAGAAAACTCAAAGAAACACTGGTCTATTAGAAGGGTTACCTCTTGGTTACTTCTCTGTGCACAAAGATACTCTCTCCTTCACTTTTTCTCCTCCAGCAGTCTTCACTAGCATTCTGCTTTAGCAATTTATGACCATCCCTTAGATCTTTCTATTACCCACCCATCTCAAACTTAGAAGGCCCTTTTTTACCTTAACCTTTTAGCCTATTTCCCTTAAACCTGCTCTTAAGTTGATCTTATTGAGGTCTCTAGTCCCTTAATTCCTTTCAGTTTTCCCTCTCTAATCAACTGGTTCTATGGAAAGAAAGTGAAAGTTGCTCAGTCACGTTCGACTCTTTGTGACCCCATGGACTATACAGTCCGTGGACTTCTCCAGGCCAGAATACTGGAATGGGTGGCCTTTCCCTTCTCCAGGGGCTCTTCCCAACCCAGGGATGGAACCCAGGTCTCCTACATTGTAGGTGGATTCTTTACCAGCTGAGCCACAAGAGAAGCCCCATTGTGGCTTCTTTCTATTGAAAGAAACAGAGATCCAAAATAACAGTAGTTAAACAAGTAGCTCACATTGTCTCAGAACATGAAGGCTGCGGGGAGCCCAGCATGGCAGCTCCACAATGATTGGTCCCGTCTGCCTCACCGTCCTTCACACTAGTTTCCATCCTCAAGGTTACCAGATGGCCACAACACAACGCCTGAGGTTCTAAGCCTTATATTCACACTGGAGGCAGGAGGAAAGAGGAAAGGGTATAAGGGCATTCTCTTAGGTCAGCTTTCTTTAAAGAGCGCTCTCAGCAATCTTATCCAAAGAGTTCTGTTTACATCTCCATTTACTGAACACTAGAAGGCTGTAGCAGTAATTTCGAGTATCTCCGATTTCCTCCCTTCTTCATTCTCTGTTCACTCAACAAATATTTACTGAGTATTTATGTGCCAGGCACTATTTTTTCAGGGCTGAGGATAGTGATGGACAAGATAGCAAAGCCCTTGCCTTCACAGAGCTTACAATTTAGAGAGGAAGACAGACAATGATGATATCAAGTAATAAACAAGATAATCTTTATGAGTTATCTACAATAAACCTTGACTCTACTCATGGCCTTTAGCTACTCTTGCCTTTTTGTCTCAGATCACTATGGATGCTCTACACCCGAGAAACAGGCATAACTGCCCTCAGTATTCCTTCCTTACAGTTCCTGCCTTTCTGTCTCCGAGAAAAAGGTATCCTTCCTTCCCAGATCTCACACAGACGCCCGTGCTCTTTCTTTTTTTTTCCCACCTGTGCTTTTTATATCTCCCCTTTTCACTCAGGACATATAATCCATCAATTATATCCTTTCTGGAACAATCTCTTTCTAGTTCTATCCTCTAGGCCTAAAAAATGCTTGAGTTTCACCTCTCCAAGAAACAAACAACTTTTCTTGACCCTCTTCTCAAACTACTTTTCTAAACATCAAAAAGTCTTGAAATAATACTTTTCACTGAGTTCTGTTTCTTTGCTTTTTATTTATTTCTTAATTCCATTATACTTGGCTGGATTTTTATTCTATTGTTAAAGTTTCCCTAGCTAATTCTGAATTCTGATCTTTTCTATTAAATGCCCTTTATAGGTTCTATTCTGAGTTTTTCAGTTAAATATAACCTCCCCTGAACATTCTGATAAAGTCCCTTAGATCTATACCTGTGCTATTTCCTGGTATGAATGAAATCAAGCAAGAGACACAGGCATCCTAAGTTATATAAAAATAAAATAAACCCCTACTATCAAGGCTCACACAATAGCAGGGGAAAAATAAAAGTGCATAATAACAATATGCAACACAATGATTATAAGAAATAGAAAGTGTTGTGGAGGACCCATATAGAGATTAGGTGAAGCTGGGGGTAATGGAAAGCTTCAATTAGGCAATGGAAAATGAACTAGGCTTTAATTTATAGCTAGAGAAGGCTTGGCATTCCAAGAAAGGGAATAGCAAGAACTTGGGTAGAGACAGCATGGGGCAGCATGTTTGAGAGACAGTAGCACTTCTGTTTGCTTGGAAAGTGCAGTATACATAGGAGAACACAGACAGGTAAAGGAATTACAAGCCTAGCTAAGAAGCAGTGAAGGCAAGATTCAAACCAGGTAGCCTGGTTGTAAAGCCTATGATTTCCACCATGACATAGAACAGCCTCTCTCACAAATGAATGTCAATTTTCAAAATCACATAGATGTACATGTTCTATACATGCACACAGATGTACATGCACACACATTTCTGTATGTTACAAAAGGATAAACAAACTCACCTGTGACTATATATATACATAACAGAGTAAATACTTTTACATATTTATTTGATCTGAGTATAGAAAGAACTCTAGAATCAGAATCAAGAGACCTAATTTAGCCTTGGTTCTGACACTCAAAGGCTATGTGATTCACGGCCTCAGCTCACCTACTGATAAAATCTCAAAATTTGGAGGTAAAAAGGACCAAATGAATGATCTGCTGCTGCTGCTGCTGCTAAGTCACTTAAATCGTGTCCGACTCTGTGCGACCCCATAGACGGCAGCCCACCAGGCTCCCTCATCCCTGGGATTCTCCAGGTAAGAACACTGGAGTGGGTTGCCATTTCCTCCTCCAATGCATGAAAGTGAAAAGTGAAAGTGAAGTTGTTCAGTCGTGTCCAACTCGTAGCGACCCCATGGACTGCAGCCCACCAGGCTCCTCCGTCCATGGGATTTTCCAGGCAAGAGTACTGGAGTGGGGTGCCATTGTCTTCTCCGAAATGAATGATCTAAAGTCCCTTAAATTCTAGCTTCCTGACTTAAACCAGACTAAATTGATACGGGGTGGGCCCCAGGCACAGGTGTGCCTTAGAAGCTTCCCCGGTGAGTCTAATGTGCACTGGCCTCGACAGTGGTTCTGTGGCAGCTAAACTGTGGCCTCATTACTTAGGAGCTGGAAACACTGGGGCTGAATTTCAACTTTATCATGTCTAAACTGTGTGGCCTTGCAAGTCCCTCAATATCACCGAACTTGCTGTCATCTCTAAAATAAGAAAATCAGTATCTATTTAAGCAGCTGTGAGGGCCAAATATACCTGGAAAGTACATGCTGGGCACCTGGTTTACCTCAATAAATCATTCCTAGAGTGAACAAAGAAAAGTTGTTTAGAAGATACACAGAACTGACCACGGACACAGAGAACACCTGCTAGAACTATGAACTTCTGGAAAACAGATCCAAAGATTGACAGCGAGAGCACAGTGAAACTCACAAAGGAGACAAGAGGCCAAAACACAGGTCTGGGCAGAACAGTGACCGAAGACCAGAGAGAGTCTAGTGAATACCGCACTGGGAGACAGTGACGGCATCTGTCATCCTACAAACTCAGGTAACACCACAGCTGCCGGAAGACTCTAAATCCAAAGACCAAAATATACCAAAGATGACCACAAGTTGTTAAGCCTGGTTCTTCTCATCTCTAAACAAATCTTACAGTTCCCTACTCTTTTAAAAATAAAGTGCCAAGCTGAAAGAAAGTGAACATTACTTCTTTTTTCCACACTCAGGGTAAGGAATCCAGCTTAACCATCATCAGCCTCACAATCACCACGTTTGCAGAAAGAATGAGAACTTGGTGGGGCTGTTCTTGTGTTTCTATTTCCTGCCCATGCTCAGATCTCCGGGTCAGGGTCACAGAGGAGCACGCTACACCATTATTCTTTTTCAGAACAGCTGCCTCTGGCCCTGGCTGTCATTCATCGTAATGAGATTTCTGTTGTGTTAGTGTAATCAAATGAGCCCAATGTATGTATGAGACCCTCCATTCAAATATGGAAGGACTACTGGCTCAAAGTCAATCAGAAAAATATCTCTGAGTTATTTTTCCAGGAGTGAACATCCATCACAATGATCCATCATCTGTAAAGTAAGGGTATTACCTCCCAGCACTAAAGACTGTTGGGAGAATAGTGGCATGGAGCCAAATACAGGCATGGGCGGCACCAGAAAGGCAAGGACTAGGGTTTTAGGTTCTGGTTTTCCACTAACTCCCCTATGTGCCACTCAGCAAGTCACTTGGCCTTTCAAACACTAGGAATCTGTGGAATTGGGGATAATAAAAACTTTCAAAATTTTTATTTTGGAATAATTTTTAGATTCAGAGAAAAGCTGTTTAGAGTATTTAGAGTCACAGAAAAAAATAGAGGCCTTGTAGAGCCCTAGTCCAGTTAATATAACATCTTATATTACTGTAGTACATCACTATTAACCAAACTCCAGACTTTGTTTGGATTTCACCTGTTGCTCCGTGAATGTCCTCTTTGTGGTCTAGGACCCTCTCCAGAGGGTTCATATCACATTTAGTTGTTATACCTCCCTAGTCTTCTCTAGTTTCATATCACAGGGTTTTAATACAAGTCAAATAAATGTGAAAACACTTTGTAAAATGAAAAGGAATATTAGAATATGATTTACTATTGTTAGGCATTAATTGAGTCCAGGCATATAAAGCACCAAGAAAACTGGACTTTATTAAGCCCCCAATATAGGTTATTAGCATTATTATTATAAATTTTTATACCCATTTCCTTCTCCAGGGGATCTTCCTGACCCAGGGATAGAATCTGTGTCTCCTGCATTGGCAGGTGGATTCTTTACCACAGAGCCAGCTGGGAAGTAGGAAGAGTACTAGTACTGTTATAAATGCAGAGGGGAAAAAAATCAATCTGTTAAGTCATTCATAAGCTGAGGTTTTTTTATAAAATAAGATTGTAGGGAGGAGAAATTTTTTGCTTTTTTACTTTTTACACAGTATAATGTTTGATTTTTTAAAAATAAACATTTATCACCTTTTTAATATAAAAAGTAAAATATAGAAAATAAATATAACATGGAAATGTCTGGTTTTTAAGTATAGCAGGGTCATAGTGAGCAAGTGGACAAAAGTATAAACATTAAAAAGAGGTATGATACTGAAGTGTATAGAATATAATATCTAGGGCTCTATTTTTCTATTATTAGTATATTATATCCAATTGGGTTCTTCACTTAAGTAAGAACTAGTCACTTTAAAACTAGGATGAGATTCCAAAAATGAAGAAAAAACTTTAAAAAACTGACAGACAACTAAAAAACTACAATAAATGACACTCTATTACTTATAATTACAAGTTAGGGGACAATTAAATGCTTAATAAATGCCATTTGGTAGGAGTTTTCTGATGAGTATAATTTTAATGATGTTTTAAAAAAATCACATTCTTATATAGTGTTACTTTATTCTTTTTATGACTGACCAAAGATGTACTGTTAGCATGTGGTACAGAATCAGAAAAACTCAGAGAAGAACTCTGTGATGGTCACAGTTTTCCAAAGGTGAAGGTTCCAGGAGCATTGAGAATGTTCCGGTGAGTTCTCTAGCAGTGATAATCAGAATTCAAACAGATGCCCAATGCCCATCTGTGGCAGGAATTTTGCAGAGGAGATCCAGGCATCTAGAATATTGTCAATTAAGGTCTTTTCCAAAGCTGAGATTCTATGTCTGGTAAAGAGTACTGGATCCAGAGCCAAAAACCCTAAGATTCAGCTCTGGATTCTAAGGTATAATTTTGGGAATCATACTGAACCTGTTTCATCACTTTGTATACGGAATGACATAATCAACAGTGCTGCATAAATGGTGAAAGCGCTGTCTGAATAATATTATTTATAATCATTTGAGGATAATGCAAGGGATCTAAGATAAAACCTTAACAGAAGTTATTTAAGCCAGCCATGAAGCTGACTTCTGAATGGTAAGGATTACAGAACCCGTTTTCCAGAGAGGCTGCAGAATTTTACATAACATATACAATTCTCAGTCTCCGGGATGGCATAGATACAGTCTTGATCATGAACAAGAAGTTGAATTGTGATTAATGTGGTACTATTTCTTAGTTGATAGAAATACTATGAAGAAGAAAACCAAAATGACCTTTTACCACTAATGTTAAAGTGTTATCACATGCCTATCATTTAAGCATGTTTAACCTCCTCTTTTGTAACAAGCATAGGGTAGGCAATTTAACGTCATTCAAAAAGAATAACAGAAGCAGTAGGAACTTGACGGTGTGCTCCTGACAAGAGCTCCAAACTGGCAAACCAAAGGCCTGGACCCTGCAACTGAATTTACTGCTACCCAATGTAACAGTTCTGAACTTCAAATTACTGATTTTTAAAATGGGGGTTTAGGATTGTTGGACTGAAATAGCTATTAAACTTTCAGTTTGAGTATTATAGTAGATTTCTCAGATAACAGACCTTTTCACAATTATGTGCAAACCTACCTATTAAGCAAAATACCTCCCACAGTATCAATCCTTCATCACCTTTCAAATCTCCTTTCTCTTATTATATTGATGAGACTATGTACAAAATAGCCAAATCTTTATCCACCCATAATTAGGAGTTCACAACACACCACAGTTCATAGTCATGCACACTTCTGGATTTTAAATATTCTAAGATGACAAATCCTTATCAACCTATGTATCTTTTCAAATAAGCTATTTCTCTGAAATAAATGAGGACTGTTAAAGTACAAAGAAACTGCTATGTAATTGTTTAAATAGATTTTTATAGGTTGGTTCGTTGAAGAGCACTCTTATTTTCTTTTACTTAAATCTCACTGCCCAAGAGCCAACAGTCCTAGTGTTAGGATATTTTATGTGGATTACAATTTAGTCAGTACTTTAAAATAAAATTTCCTGCTGTTTCTGTTCCTGGATTCCCATTTCGTTCTTCGGACCCACAAATTTTCAACAGAATATAAGATACAATAGTAAAATACTTATTCATTGGAAGAAAGAAAAGAAAGGCAAAAGGAAACACACATATGCCTTTTTTTATTGTTACTTAAACTTACTAGACAATTTCCCTTATATATAAAATTACTTCTCCAGGGGGAAAAAAAAATCTTCTGAAGTTGATATTTTAATTAAGATGGATGCTTCTGTCTTCTGGTGGCTTCAAACTGATACCCACCTTCTCAAACAAGAGAACTCAGGATATCTGTAATTCTCTTCTCTACACACCTGCACCATCCTACATGCCTTGATAACAAAGTGACTGGCAAAATACAAAAGATTTAATACCACCATAATTGCTATTATTCTTCAGGCCAAGTGTTTTGGCAGATTCCTAGTCTAGATTCTGAGAGTACATGGGGGAAATCTGCATGTAAATTTTATGGTAAATGATTATATTTAAAATATTAAAATCTACTGAAGAGCTTAATAAAATCTAACACTTGAACACAACCCAGCGACCAACCCAGGAAATCATGTTTTCCCATGCAAAGTTCACAAACATAGCTATGGATCCATTTCAGGTTGAGAGAGAAAATGGGAAGACGAATCTTCTGAATATTTTCATAGCTACTGCTCCTGAAGAGTGGTGCTCCTTGCAAGAAAAGGATAGAACAAAGATCTTAATGTTGCAGGTCTGAGAGACAGCTACATGAAAACCAGGTATAGTGGTCCCAACCCGAGCAGCTGGCGAACTGCAGGATGGATGTGGGCACTCTTCTGCCTAATAAAATCTGAATCAAACACTTTGCATCTCATTCTCCATGTGAGCTTTTTATGCAAACTTCTAAAGTGCAAGGAATCCTGGGGTGGAAGAGCTATTCTGAGAGATTTCACATAGTTCATGTAATTAGGGAAACCACTTCCTTTGATTGTAAGTGTTCAAAACAGCTGAATTTCTCCTATCAAAGGCACTCTGTGATTTGGGTCACCTCTTTTACTTTCTCTTTCATGTGTCTCAGGATGAGAGGTGAAGCTGGAGAGCACATTATTTAGCGGAAAAAAAGATCGTGCTTTTTGTTTTAGGGATTGAACTTACACTATTCAAAAGACTGTCATTTAGACTCTCCCTTTCTTCCTCACCCTCTGTCTCTTTCCTTCTCTAGCCAGGCTCTTCCGTAGCTACAGAGAACACAAGAAAAATGTCAGTGTAGGGCTGGCGGGAAACTGTCATATTATATGTGAAAGGATTCTAATGCTCATGTTTGGCTTTAAAAGATAATTAGAAAGAACTGCAATCTGCAGGCTCTTGATCTTCATATTATGAATTTTTGTTGTTATAACAGTTGAGAG
The DNA here is from genome assembly GCF_019320065.1 of Cervus canadensis. Classification (NCBI taxonomy): domain Eukaryota; kingdom Metazoa; phylum Chordata; class Mammalia; order Artiodactyla; family Cervidae; genus Cervus; species Cervus canadensis. Next base: position 52,582,658 of record NC_057400.1, on the reverse strand, counting down.
AGGAAGAGGATGCAGAAAAGGAGTCTCTTACCGCCTCCCAAAAAAGCACAAGCCACCAGCAGCAAAGAGTGTAAAAGAAACTATCAATCTGTTCTTTCCATATATTCCTGCAGTATCCTTTTCCACTAAAAGTAGAACACAAGCTTTTCAACAAGGTAGTTTATACTGCTTTTGCTATAGCTAACCTTAGCGCTGGATGCTCTCGAGGTTTTCACTTATTCTAAAATACCTCCGTCACTTTAATGCACAGTTAGGTTTGCCAGTGAATATACAAACTAAAAGAGGTAAAAAATAATTCGCCATTCACTAACTACTTTAATGTCCATATTTCTACTGAAGGTAAAGCAAAATGAACAATAATGTCTATGCCACAATCTCTAAGATTTCAGTTAAATTTCAGCTAATTAAAATTCCAGATGTTTAATAAAACTACTAATATTATCAGTCATATCAAGGAAAAGGGGTTTTGAATCATATGAATAGAATGTGACAAAATTCTCTATAGTGACAACAATCTCACTTATATTCATTATAATTGATCTTTATAATTCAAAGTAAATATGACTAAGCAGGAATTATCCCTATTTTATAGGTGAAAAAACTTTGTTTCAGTGATGTTAGCTGACTTGCCTGACCTCCCAATCAGTAAGAAAAAGGTAAGAACAGATCTAGGACTTTAAAGAGAGCAGGGCACAATCTTTAATCATTCAGGATCCTAAATTTTTCTTATCATGGCTTGAAAAAAATCACATTAACTTTTCTGGCAGATATGTCACATATTAACTCATAATAAACCAAATCTAAAACATCCTTCCCTTAAGCTGTATCTTCCCCATCTTCTACCGACACTTAGCTTTCCAGGGGGGTCAAGGTATAAAATGTTTCATTTCCATCTACTGGCTCAATTTGCTCATTGATTGAAATCTTTTCAGGTTCTTATTCTTACCAAGTCTTTTAACACATCAACTACTTTTCCTATTACTATATTAACTGAATTAGATGCCACCTAAATTATTAAAGTAAGTGCTAAGAAGGACATGAGTAAATATATTTAATTTAATTTCACAAGGATTAAGTGGGTTTTATGTACTTGGGAAAGCATGTACAAATTCACCTAACTTGTACATGGAAACTTTATTTCAATATTTTTATTTCAGGGACTTCCTTGGTAGCCCAGAGGCTAAGATTCCATGCTCCCAATGTTGGGTTCGATCCCTGGTCAGGGAACTAGATCCCACACACTGAAACTAAGCCTGGCACAGCCATGTAAATACCTAAATAAATAAAATATTTATAAATATATATTTCAGTACCATATAAACTTTGCCTTCCAATTCATAATACATCTTCTTTGCTCTTAGCTTATATTTTTAGCCAAAATGTAGTGAACACTTACTGTATGCCAAGCATTGTACTGAAAACCTCTAATTCCCTCAAAAGTACTCTGCAGTAGGTCATATTAGTATTCTCATCCCATTAATAGAAATGAGGAATCAGGGTACAAAGAGCTTGCAGAAAGAGGAAGCTAGTCAAGTGGCTGAGCTAGGGATCCCACACAGATCTGACTACAGAGCCCACACTTTACACTACTGCCTCTGTACTGAAGGCATTTATTTACAAGTTCATCTCCTTCCAGTTCACCTGTAAGATCCCCATGGGTTCTTCAACTTGCAACACAGTTCTGGCATCTACTAAGACCTTTATATATAGTGACATGGCTTCTGAATTAAGTTGCAACACTAAGGATAGACAGGGTTCTACATCCTAAATAAAAGAAGGTTTTAAAAGGCATCATATGTATGACAAAACCCACTGCAATGTTGCGAGGTAATTAGCCTCCAACTAATAAAAATAATTGAAAAAAATAAATAAATAAAATAAAAGGCATCATAACTGTCTCCAAATATCTGAAGGCTGCAGTGGAGGCAATGCTAAACAATTTATATGGCTCCAGCAGACAGTACTAGAACCAATGGGCAGAGTTAAAAGGTAGCAAATTCTAACTAAAACCAATGAAGGCCTATAAAAGAGAGCAATGCAAAAGAAGAAAGGGTGTCTTTTATAAATTCCAATCACCATAGGTATTCAAAGTGTCCAGATAACCAGAGGATGAAGAAAATCATCTTGTAATGAGAATCTCTGATTAGGGGAGATGAAGGCTCCCTAAATGCCAGTGTCAGTCTACTGATATGCTACATCAGGGGATAAATATTTGAATACACACACACACACACCTAGATTCTAATCTGGAACTACTAAATCAGAATCCTTGGAAGTAGGGTCAAGCTATATGGATTCTGATTTAGTAGTTCCAGATTAGAATCTAGGTGTGTGTGTGTGTGTATTCAAATATTTATATATATATATAAATATTAACTAGAGATGTATTACTACATCTTCTGTTACCTGAAAAGTTATTGACTGCAAATGTTTTAGTATTCACTTACATAACAAATCGCTGGCCACAGGCATTAGTTTTTGCAAAAATCCCCCAGTCAGTAATGCCCACCAGGTCATTCTGATATGCAGCCAAAATTAGGAAAATTGGGCTTGTGAGATCTTTGTCAACTTTTAAATTTCTGTAACTTTACGAAGGTATGCTCTCAACTGTCTCTTAATTTTATCACACGACTAAGCACAGCACAGCACAAGGGCTCCATAGAGGTGTAAACAGTCTTCTAGGAAAACAGAGGGACATTTTAACTCCCCTGGGAGGAGTGGAGGCAGGGAAGAAGAGCGTTTATGGTGGGGTATTTTAAGGACAAGAGGCTTCTGATAGCCTGGGAGCAGGTAGAGATGCATTTCAGCTGGAGGCAGGAAAGCACATTGCCCATTTGGAGAACATCCTGTCCTCTTATGAAGCTGATATACAGTTTGCGTGAATGGAAAGCAGAAGAGGTTAAAGAGCTTTATTGAGGGTGAACTTTCTTAGAGGGGGCTATTGTATTTTTTTTTTTTAATGTGCACTAAAAAAAACCCCTTATTTCTTGTATTCTTTACTTTTTGTAAATTTACTTATTTATGTAGACCGAGGGGCTTGTGAGGGCTTAGTTTCCCACCAGGGATGGAACCTGGGCCCCCTGCAGTGGAAGTGCAGAGTTCTTATCTCTAGACCACCCATCAGGGAATTCTCTGATGTCATATCAAGGAGTTAGAATTTACTCTGTAAGTAAGAGGAACCATCAAAAGTGTCTGGAGCAGAAAGGACATCATCTGATCTGGTGGGGTTTTTGTTTGTTTGCTTTGGTATCCACGTGGCCAGTGTATCAGAAAGGGAAAACAAATACTGGAAGGTGAGAGAAGAATGACTTGTATTAAGGGAAGCAGAGATGGAATAAGGAAACATCAATTCCAAAAAAATCTTCCTGTTTTCAACAAAATGTACACGGTTGAGAACACATCTAGATGAACACCGGAGCCCTGTCTTTCCATTCCAGGGAACTTGTTTGGGAATCTGCTTGATTAGAGATGAGAATTCCTCTGGGTAATGTTGGGACAAGTCATGGATACCTCCAGGAAATCCAAGAACTGGAATCAGTCCTGCTTGCAAACTGCTCTTAGATACGGGGAGGACATGAAATCATATCACACTAGTTAGCTGCCTTCCTTACTACCTCTTCTGTTGTATCTTATTAATTCTTAAAACTTGTTCCTTTTCCAAATCTTTGCTTTGTAATCAATCCAAAGGTTACCTGAGGGTTCACAGTACTGAGTGCATCTGAGCAAACCCTTGGAGAACTTACTTCCTACTAGCCTCCTGCCATTTCTGTAATGCTACTCTTGATTTTTTTTGTTTGTTTTATTCATCTTTGATTAAAATATGTTCTCTTATCTATATGCCACATAGTTTCCTCGCTGAAATGAAGAATTCTGCCCAGCCTTTTGGCTTACAAAACAACAGACAATAAAAATTAAGTCATTAATTGATACTCATTTTGAAAGACTGATGATTTTGAAAAGAGCTATTTGTATATAACAACTACTTTAATGGTTCCTATCTCTAAACAGTTTATTTTTTCACTTCACCTCAAAATGAAATCACTGAATTCCTAAGCAACTCTTTCCCCACCTCCATCACACTGGGTATCCATGGCAACACGTCCGGAAGAACTGGTACACTGTGACATTTCATTGTTTAATGGAGCACCTAATGTCAATTACCATACATGCAACTTTATATGTGTATGCATTATTCAATCTCCTTTAGACTATGTAAGATATATAAGATAGTCTCTGAATTCCCTGGAGAAAATGCATTATCCCCTCTAGTGGGTAAAAGCCAGGCTAGAAAAACAAAATGAGTGTATGCACAAAGAATATTTAAGACCTCTGGGCTGCCGCTGGTTCTGCTGTTTCCACCAAGTTAGGATACACAGCCAATGGTTTGATTGAGGCAGACAAAAACTCTGCACAAATGCCACTACATGTAGAGTAACTATCATCCCTAAGAAATTGCTTTTTGTTTTTGAGGTGCTCACAGATAAGTCAAATTCTGTCTCTGAAAGTATCTTAGTTATTTTAGTCATAGCCACATGTTTCAGCAGAGTATTGATAGGTTCTAAAATCTTGTCAAACTCTGAATCCTAGTTTTTGTTTAACTCTGATGTGATGATCCTCCAGTAGCAGTAACAATCACCAGCCTGACTTTCCCTCTCTCTTATTGATGATTTCATTTTATCTCCTAGATAGCAGCAGTGAAAAGAAATGCAAAGCCCATTCCACAAGGGCACTTGCCTAGCAAGGCACTTGGTACCTTGCTGAACCACTGAACTTGGTAACTCAGTTAACTAGCATGCTCTGGATGAAGTCCAACACATGCTTGTGTCATATTTAAATCTGCTCTTTAGTGAATGTGTATTTAAGTTTTAGAACTAGAAAGATTCTAATCATTCTATTTTTTTTAACCTCCTCTTTTACAGAGGAGGGAATCAGAAAGGTGAGGCACTCATTTCAGAGTCAGGGATAAAAATGTGAATTCCACTCTCTCCTCGACAGCATAAAAGTACTGATATAGTCTCATAACCGCCTCCCCCCGTTTTGGTAATAGTGATGGAAATTCAGTGGATATCATCTCCTTAAGCAAATATATATTGTCTATAAGCTGCTTTACTTTTCCATGTCAGTAATTATGGATCAAGATCATTGTTTTCCAAAGCAGTTTAATTTTCATTGAATGGGAATACTAGAATTCGTGTACCCAGTTCTCTATTGTTGAACATTCAAGTTGTTTCTAGTTTTTCATGATTATAAAAAAAAAAATCACTGTATACTCATCAGATGCACTTCTTTTATTTTCTTTTTAAATTATTTTATTTATTTATTTGGCAGCACCAGGTCCAGTACTTGGCATTTTGAATCTTCACAGCAGCATGAGAACTCTCAGTTGCAGCATATGGGATCTACTTCCCTGACCAGGGATCGAACCAGGACCCCCTGCATTGGGAACATGGAGTCTAAGCCACTGGACCACAGGGAAGTCCTCAGATACACTTCTTTGCCCATGAACTCAGCTTATATTCTTAGCTGGGAAATGCCTGGGTCAAAAAGTATGCCTGTTTTGATACAGAATACACAGATGCACTTTAGAAGTATGTCAGCTCAAGCTCCTTCCTATAATTTAAGAGAGTATCCATTTTCCCAGCCTTCACAGAAGTGAAAATTTGCATATATTTTTATCAGTATCCACAATAGCCTATTTTTGGTGAAATGTCTCTTGGTGTCCTTTTTATGTCAGTGTGTTTGGTCCTGCGTTAGTTCTTTACCATGTTAGGTAAGTGGGTTCCAATTCTAATATCTCAATATGTGAAATTTTGAAAAGGCAGTTTCAACTTAATTTTAATAAGTCAAATATAGATAAATCATGCAGTTAAGTTTCTCTTCTAAATACTCCCAGATCAAAAGCATTTGTGAGAGCATAAGTGTTAACAGCTTGAACACAAAACATAGTCAGAGCCCTGGGCTGATCTCAGCAGACTATCTGGTCTTAACAAGTTATTTGATTCTCTTAGTTTCCTCATATGTGAAACTGATAATAACGTTGTATTTCATGGTTTCTAAGATGTACGTTTATTTCTTCAAGTATCACTGCAATCAAGGTTGTGTTACAACTGTTATCATCTTAGGATTTTCATCAGTAGCATTTTTTTTCTTTCATTGTTGTTTAGTCTGATTCTTTTGCAATCCCATGGACTGTAGCCTGCTAGGCTCCTCTGTCCCTGGGATTTTCCAGGCAAGAATACTGGAGTGGGTTGCCATTTCCTTCTCCGGGGGATCTTCCCTCCCAACCCAGGGATCGAGTGGTGCATAAAACAATGACTTCTTTTAAACTGAAGGCATCTTAGATTTGATGAGATATGGTAGTACCTACCTTACAGAGTTGTGTTGAGAATGAAAGGAGCTTACCCTCCCTGGCAAACCCTGTAGGAATGTTACTAATTATTGATACAGTGTTACATATTTCTATAACCTTGTTTTCAATGTTTAAGACTTCTAAAATTGAGTTGAAGAATGTTTATAGTACCCTGAAGCATATTTTATTACAAAACAGTTGAAAATCTTTCATTTGAAAATTATCACAGATAAAACAGACTCTTGTTTAATGGAATTTAAAGGAAATTCTATTTGAGCAGAAAATGATCTATCATTTTGCACTTTCAGGAAAGAATCAGCTCACTAACATCCTAAAATCATGATCTTAAAGTCTCCAAATAGCTGTAGGAGAAATAATGCAAAGAACAGCACAGAAACTTTTAATTAAAGTCAATGTGGCCATAATGTTTTCCATCTGTTACCCTGTCAAAAGATCGTTTGCAGATGCATAAACCCAAACCAAGCTGCTTCTTGGGAGTTGCAATTAGAAAACTACCATGAGAAACACTGGAGACGCCATCAAGGTGGCATGTGAGACAAACCCAGTGTTAGAGAAAAAAATAAAACTTTCTTTCTCTTGTTATTTCAATAGTTTTCATAAATTTTTTGCCTCTAAATTAATTCATTGTATTCCTCTTGCTAAGGTCAAAAAGAAATTTACGACTAGGTGTGAGAGGTCTTCAACTAGGTATGCTTTAGTTAAAAGAGGTACAGTTGAAAGAATGGTATGGTGGGAGCCAGGAAGGTCTGGATTCAAATTCTAGTTCTACCACTTACTATGTGTCTTTGGGCATATAAATCCACTTCTCTCTATTGCTTCGCCTGTGTATTGGTAGTAACTCCTAACTCATAGGGGTGTTACTTATGCACACAGAGTGTAGATATAAGGGAAGAGTTCAATAAGGGATTGCATATGTTATTTTTAGTTGATCTATACAAATTATGGGGCCTCTGACTTCATCTCTTAATGCCTTTGCCCTAATCTAAGATAAATTTTACTAGCATTATATTCCAAACTAACATATACATTTCTGTATCCCTGTCTCCATACTCATCTCATTTAGAAATTAGGCAATTGTTTTTTAAAGCTTCCCCAAGAAAGAAGGTTTGGTCTGTTTACTAAAGATGAATTACATTTTAGCTTATTCTCATATTTATACCAGTTCCCATCATCTTTCTTCCTTACCAGTCTCTAAAATGTAAACATGCTTTTTTTTTTTTTTGCAGAGATTCTTGATTTGAAAGATGCTGCTAATTCTTTTTTACAGGTGATCTTTTTAACAGAATCCTCAGAAAAGCAAAATTTCTGTTTCTAAATAAATCAGTTATCAAAGTATCTTTCCACCATTGTGAAGAGCAGAGCAAGTCTAAAGAAAAGGAGTGAGAGTAGTAAGTCATTATTAGACTTATTTAAATAGGAACAAATTGTTTAAATGAGGTAGAAACTGAAATGAGGAAAAGGGAATCCAACTTCCTGCAAGTTTACCATCAATGTAGATTGATCCATCCATCCATCTTTTCTTTCTTAGGCTCGCTGAGGTAATTAGAAGGAAATGACCACTGGGTGGTCCTCTGCAGTGGAAATTTGCTTTCTCGTTTCATTCATTTTGTGATCAAAATACTGATGTTTACTGAGTGATCTGACTGCTAATCCCTACTTCCTGTTGCATGTCCCAAGAAAACCACAAAACCAGCCCAAGTAGGATTGCGGTTTGATGAGAAAACAAACGTCCATTCCGAAACCACAGGGCTGCCACATAAGCGAACAACACTTGCAGGCTCTATTTCATTTTCTAAAATCCAGAAAACACAAACCTCCTGCTTGTTGCAGTGGCCACCACAAGAATTGAACATGTGGATGCTGCCTATCTGAATATTTATCATATTTTTCTAAGCAAACCTTACTGCCCAAAATAGTCTGTGAGTTTCTGCAGTCTGAGCATTTCTCACTCTCCTTCCTTCTGGACTGACAGTGAGAAGAGGAAATGAATACTCTCTTTGTATAGAAGCTTGCTTTGTCACTTTGGACACCACCCTCCCCTCCATATCACTACTGGAATATTACATCATCTCTTTTTTGCCCATGATGGTCATTTTTTTCCTTGCCCCAACGATAAACTATGAAAACCTGAATTTGATACCCTAATTTATATAAACCCTATGTAAGTGCCACAGGCAAGAGCATCACACAAAACACTTTTGAACAATATATATTTAGAGACAATGCCTCATTCTTTGAATTAAACATATTAAAGTTCTATAAGGAAATGTAATTATATTGCTTCCCAAGCACTTATTTTAATTATTCTTCAACGTATAATTTTCTGTTCATTTATAATGTACAGATGACTGCAAAACAAAAGTGGCAAGCATACATCCCTCAATCTAGAAAATTAAAAGGAAATAAAGAAAAGAAAGTTTTCTGAGAAAACTCCTGTCTGGAATGAAATGCATCTTCTCTTCCACTCCCCAGTGGACTGACATTTTTAGTGTTAGGCAAGAAATACTAGTATGTAAGATAAAGCTCTGTTTCCAAAGACCATGTCTGAAATTTAACTTTGTTCTCTATCTTCAAACAATAAGGTAAAGGCTTCTAAGCAGAAGAACACAAGTGAGTGAGGCTGCATGTGTAAGTCACTTCAGTCGTGCCCGACTCTGTGACCCTATGGACTGTAGCCCGCCAGGCTCCTCTGTCCATGGGGATTCTCCAGGCAAGAACACTGGAGTGAGTTGCCATGCCCTCCTCTAGGGGATCTTCCTGACCCAGGGATCGAACCCGCGTCTCTGGTCTCCTGCATTGGCAGGCAGGTTCTTTACCACGAGCGCCACCTGGGAAGCCATGTAAGTGAGGTTGCTATAAAAATAATCTGAAAAAAAAAAAAAAAAAGATAATCTGAGATTCTTGTATTGCTGTAATGAGAGCTCTCATCAAGCTAAAACGTCACAAAATAATATACGTTCTTTAGTTGTGGTCTCAGGACTCATGCGTGGAAAGTTGACATACACAGGCAATAAATTATTGCACTGAGAACATTCTTTGTTGTTGTTTAGTCACTAAGTTGTGTGAGACTCTTTGCGACCCCATGAACTGCAGCATGCCAGGCTTCCCTGTCCTTCACTATCTCTCTGAGTTTGCTCAAACTCATGTCCATTGAGTCAGTAATGCCATCAAACCATCTCATTCTCTGTCACTCCCTTCTCTTCCTGCCCTCAATCTTTCACAGCATCAGGGTCTTTTCCAAAGAAGTGGTTAGGAGGTAATATATGAGAGATTCTGGGGCTTCCCAGGTGGTGCTAGTGGTAAAGAACCTGCCTGCCAGTGCAGGAGATGCAAGTTCAGTCCCTAGGTGGGGAAGATCTCCTGGAGGAAGGCATGGCAACCCACTCCAGTATTCTTGCCTAGAGAATCCCATGGACAGAGAAGCCTGGAGGGCTACAGTCCATAGGGTCGCAGAGTTGAACATGACTGAAGCAACTCAGCACGCATGCATACAATTTTGCAGGGGATACAATCAAATGTGGATTAAAATGCACATCTTCCACAAAACATGTCAACTAATGACTAGGCAGTTGATTTTCAGTATAGGAAGGAAAAAAATGGTATATTCATTTCTTCTTCTTATCGCCTAGTACTTATTTTTTAAAATATTTATTTGGGTGCACTGGGTCTTAGTTGTAGCATGTGAGCTCTTAGTTGTGGCAGGTGGGATCTAGTTCCCTAACCAAGGATCAAACCTGGACCCCCTGCACTGGAAGCAGAGTCTTAGTCACTGGAGCACCAAGGAAGTCCCGTCTCAGTACTTTAAAAATAGGTGCCAGTTACCAGTTAATTGCCTCTCAAGAGCTGCACCCCACTTTGCTCTCCTTTGTAATGTTAATACTTGAGCTGGCTCCCATAACCACTTCTCCTTAGTTAGTGGGTGTGGTTTCAGGCCTTGTGAATAGAGACACTGGAGGGTCAGCCCAGGCACAGTAGAGGAAGCGGTGTCTCTCCCTTGCTCCTCGGTGTCTCCCTCTTAGAGCATGACTCCAGGGCGCTTACCCTTCAGCAGGTCTCTCTGGCGCCAGAGGAGCTGGCTTCTTGTAACAAGCTCTGGATGCCACACCCTAATGGGCAGCTTTCTGCCTGCCAGTTCTGGCCCACTGGTACCCAAGTAGGTGGCTTTATGTTCCCCAGCTCTTGCCCACATGTAACCCACAGCAGGGATGTGTGTGGAACCACTCCAACCTAGGGCACTATATGCAACATTACCAGCATCCTCAAAAGTGGCTTCTGGTGAACCAACCCTGGGCCATGGGAATGGCACCAAACTCCTGTGTTACCCATTCACAGCTACAGCCTCTGCAACGGGTCTCAACTAAACAGTGTGGGCAATGGGCCCTCTTCCAAGTTTGTTCCTTCCTTGCATATGCTCCCTCAGCTCCAGGGCTAGTGGCTGCTCCTTGTATTTGTTATTTCTGTACTCCTGAGTCTCTTTTATTCAGTTTGGAGGTTAACTACCTTTTACTAGTTAATAATTCTCTACATTAATTTTTATGTCTGATACAGAGCTGGTACTGGGTGTGGTCCTAGGTTACAAGCCCTGAAAAATAAGATTTTAGGGTTAGTTTGGTCAAGAACTGCAGTACAGTGGTAAATTCCCCCATAAGGGGAAAGAGGATGTTATAACCCATGGCAATAAAGAGGCAGCAACATGAATCATTTTGTCATCGGTCGTTAATTGAGGTGAAGCCCCAAGTGAAACAAGGCCTGGAAGCCAAAGCGGCTGCTGTCCTTGACCATCATGGCAGAGATGATGAATGTAAGGACAGAAGGGCAGGATGGGTTCTTTTCAGTGCAGTGAGGTAGTTACCAAGAGAAAATGATGAGTCAGGTCCTTTAAACCCCAGCCCAAGCTCTAAGAACAAAAAAGCTTCAACAGCAGCTCTAAAAGGCTTTTTTTTTCCCCCGCAGTAGCCACAGGACTACTTCTTCCAGAAGTTGAAACCTAAGTTTATTCTGTGTGTTGCTGAATTACAACATCAGTTGATTTCCTAACCTCATCAAGCTCCGCTTGTGCAGTTAGTGCACAGATTGGGATAGAACGGGACCTGAAGCCTGGAAACGGGTATTGGATTCGATTCAGGATGCCTCAAACCCCAAAGTGTCTCGGAGGCTCCCTTGCCTGTGGAAGTATCTTGCCCTCCTGTCTTAAGAGACAAGCCTTCTTTTGCTGGAAAACTTTCCCTGGAGAGCCTCATCTACGTACATGACTTGCAAGGGGATGCTCATTGTTCTCAAGATTGGCCATAACCACTCACTGTCCCCAAATTCAAAAAGCTTCAGGGGGTCAGGTACATGGTATAATCCTGAAGTAAATACATGTTATAGGCCATAAAGATTAAAAAAAATGCAAGATTGTGTTTATATTGGAAAAAACTCAGGTAATATGTGTAGGAATAAATATCAAAGGTATTAGACCAAGGAGGGTGGCAGATCAGGCTGATTACAGAGATATGGATGCACTTACCAGATTCCAGATTTAATGTGTTAGCCCACGAAGCCGGAAGTGTCTCTAATAGCTTATTTGATTGACTGACTAAAACATGAACCCAATGGCAGCCGACATGCAATGAATGAGGCTGAGATGCTAGAAGTTCCCTGGTACGATATGGAGGAAGGAACGAAGGGCTCAAGAAGAAAAGAATATTGGAGTGGAGTTATGATGGGCAAAGTGCAAATACAGCCACCCAACTACATCTCCTGAGGAGGACCAGACACACTCCCTTCACTAATACATTGCCAAAGGCATTAGAGAGAAGAGCGCTGTATCTCTGAAAAACTCTGTGGCTCTTCTCCTTTATAGACCAGGTATCACCAAAAAGGATGCCACTATTGGGACAGGCTTTCTGATTTCCCTGGGGATGAAGAAATACAGGAGTAGCAGAGGCCAAGGAGCAGTATTTTTTTTTTTTTAAGTGAAGATCTTTTTAATGTTTTTAGACACAGGTTACTTAAGATGGGGGGCAGGGGGTTGGGGGAGAACAGTACTTAAAATTTCAAGGAACTAAGGTTAAGCAGAGACCACAACCAAATACTTAACAGGGACACCCTATACTGATGCTGTTTTTCTGAGTTAGGAAAACATCCAAAGACAGGCAATTCATCCCAGCTTGCTTCCTTGATGATCACTGCTGCTGCTGCTAAGTCGCTTCAGTTGTGTCCGACTCTGTGCCACCCCATCGACGGCAGCCCACCAGGCTCCCCTGTCCCTGGGATTCTCCAGGCAAGAACGCTGGAGTGGGTTGCCATGTCCTTCTCCTTTTTTTTTTTTAAGATGAGACTTATTCTGACTAGCGAGGGCATTGTCCACCTGGGCATTATTTATGTATTTATTAAAAAAACATTCTATTTCTTTATTTGTGCCATGTCTTGGTTGCAACATGTGGGATCTTCGATGCAGTGTGCAGGCTTCTCTAGGTTGCTGTGTGCGGGCTTCTCTCTAGTTGCAGCATGTGGACTCCAGAGAGAACAGGCTCAGTAGCCCTGTGGCATGTGCTCTTAGTTCCCTGACTGGGGGGGTGGGGTGGTCAAACCCACATCCCTGGTATTGGAAGGCAGATTCTTAACCACTGGACCACCAGGAGAGTCCCTAAGCAGCAGCACTTAATGTCAAAGACAAGACTGGTGCATTTACCATAAAAGACAGCAGGGATGTATTGATAACCAAAATGCTAAGGGATATTATGTGTCCTTAGGGATGAAATCAGTGTGGAATCTACTAGAATATGATATCATCTATTAAACAGAAAAATCTCTAGTTCTGGCAGCCACTAAGTCACCACCGGGGAGTCAAACATCACACCCGTTTTCTTGATCCAGGCCAGTTTACAGACCAGAGTCCTTTGATTGGAGGGAAGGCCAGGTATCTTTGAGGAAGGGCCCTGCTGTATTGTCACAGGCACAGAAAATCCTACTCTGAGCATTCGGCAAAGGACCCGCTATTAATTACTGGATGGACAGGGTACTGGGGAGAAGGAAATGCCCAGTAGTTTTAGGAGTTATGAAACACTAGCTCTGAATCAATACTAAGTTCCCTGTATAACAGGCTCACTGAGAAAGAAAATGTGTGCGTGTGCGTGTGTTTGCACATGCATGCATGCTCACTCAGTTGTGTCCAACTCTTTGCAACCCCATAGACCATTAGCCCGCCAGGCTCTTCTGTCCATGAAATTTTCCAAGAGAAAGAAAATACATGAACTCAATTTATAAATGATACGTTAGTACCAACTAAAAGTAGACATCTGCAGCCCCAAGCAGGGGTCACACCCAAGGAACAGCCTTTTAAGAAAAAAATTTATTTGTGGGTTGCTCTGGGTCTTTGTTGCAGCATGAGGGGCTCTCTTGTTGCAGAGCACAGGCTCTAGAGAGGGTGGGCTCAGTAGCTGTGGCATGCAGGCTTGGCTGCCCTGTGGTATATAGGATCTTAGTTCCCTGACCAAGGATGGAACCCACGTCCCTGGCATGGGAAGGTAGATTCTCAACCACTGAACTACCAAGGAAGCCCCTGAAACAGCTTTTAGGGAAAATCCTCCCAGTGGGCAGAACCTGGGTAGCACATCTAGTGACCCACTTTGTCTGGAATGAGAGATGGCCTGAGGTAGTATGTATTTATACTAACTCACAGGTTATTACTTACAATTTTTCTGAATGATCAAGGATTTGAACAGGATTAGAAGACAGATGATGAAGAATCTGGGGGAAGAGGTACGTGGATAAACGTCTAAGATCGGGCATAGACTGTGTCCCATGTGAACGCTCACTAAAGAGCATCCACCACAGATGAGGTACTCAATAATCAGATGAACAGATTATATATTCTGTAGACATCGTTCAGCCTCTTTCCCAGCCACTGCAATGCTAACTTGATGGGTCCATGAGCCAAGTGACGATGGTGGTGGGGGTGGAGACTTAGCCACACGGACTTCTGCTTATCAAGGCGGAGCAGTCTGTTGCTCCTGCAAGGAACAGTGATGACTGTAATGTTTCTGCCAGCATCTCCATCAGCTGCCTCACGGCACACCTTATTCACCACGATTTCATTCCCCTTACTACATCGCACTGCTTCTGATGAAGGAAACCACAGCAAAGGAAGTGCAGCAATGGGCTCATCCCCATGGCATTAACTAGTCTCACCACATACCCCTTCTCTCAGAAGCAGCGATTCCAACCGGAAGGTGGAATGACTTACTGAAGTCTCAGCAATGTCACCAGTTGAGAGACAATATCCTAAAAGCATTTCTGACTTACAGGATGAAGTATACGTTTTGAATCAGAGACTACTGTCTCCCATATAATAGGATACACAGACCTGGAATAGAGAGAGAGAAGTAGGAGCGACTCCTGTCACTATTATACCTAATAATCCCCTCAGAGGATTTTTTTTTTTTATTACATGTTTTTATTTATTTTTCTCCATGCCCAGAAGCATGTGGCCTCTTAGTTCCCTGACCAGGGGGCAAACGGGCACCTCCTACATTGGAAGTGCAGAGCCTTAACCACTGGACTACCAGGGAAGTCCCCACTCAGAGAGTTTGTGCTCCCCATCCCAAATTTGAGCTCTGCTGGTTTGGAAGTCTTAGTCCCAGAGGATGAAATATTCCCACTAGGGGGCACATAATAAAGGTTCTACTGAATTGGCTATTTGCCACTTCGCTATTTTAGGTTTTTTTAATGCCACTGAATCAACAAGTATAGAAACAGGTTCCTCTGCTGATGGGAGTAATTGATCCCAATTACCAAAAAAAGATTTAGGTTGTTGCTAAACAGTAGGAGCAAAGAACTCTGTTTAAAACTCAGGGGTTTCTATGAGATGACTCCTAACACTTCCATGCTCAAAAATAAAAGTTAATGAAACATCATGACAGCCAATAACAGGTAGGACTACTGAGGACACAAAACCTTCAGAAATGAAAGTTCAGGTCACCCCACCACGTGAAGACCTCTGACCAGCTGAGGTTTTGGCTGAGGGAAAAAGGAAATACGGAATGAGCAGTGGAAAAAGGAAAATGGAAATCATGACTAGTTACAGAAATGAGGACTATAAATGAGGATAGGAGCTTTGTGTATTTTCCCCTTTGTTTGATATCTATATATTTATATCTGTATAATATACGTACACTTACTTGTGTATATTAACCATTTCTTTTTTTCTTTATTTTTCCCTAGCTTTATGGAGGTGTGATTGACAAATAAAAATTGCATATATTTAAGGTGTACAACATTTTTTGATTTATGTATACATTATAAAATGATTACCACAATCACGCTAATTAATACATTTAACAACTCATGTAGTTACCTTTTTGTGTTGTTTGATGAGAACACTTGAGATCTACTCTCTTAGCAAATTTTACAGTATTATTAATGTCACCATGTGTTACTTTAGGTCTCCAGGACTTAATTCATCTTATGACTAAAAGTATGTACCTTACACACAACTTCTTTATCCACTCATCCATCAATTGACACTTGGGTTGCTTCTATATCTTAGCTACTATAAATAATGCTGCAATGAACATGTGAGTGCATATATCTCTTCAAGACAGTGATTTTCTTTCTTTTGGATATATATCCAGAGGTGGGATTGCTGGATCATATGGTAGTTCTGTTTTTAATCTTTTGAGGATCCCTCCCCCATAACTGTTTTCCATAGAGGTTGCACCCATTTACATTCTCACCATCAGTGTACGAGGGTTCCCTTTTCTCCACATCCTTGTCAGCACTTGTTATCTTTTGACTTTTTGATTTCAGCCATCCTAACAGGTGTGAGATGATATCTCACTGTGGTTTTGATTTGGATTTCCCTGAGGATTAGTGATGGTGAGCATCTTTTCATATACCTGCTGGGTATTTGTATGTCTTCTTAGAAAAATGTCTATTTCCCCCATGTTTTATATACAAGTTGTTAGGGGTTAAGCTTATGATTTTGTTTTTTGGTAAAAGAGTATTCAGAGAGATTACAATGGAATCTAAGGAGAAATTAATAGTCAGCAATGGATGACTTTGGGGATGATATGTCTCCTTATTTTGGGGAAAGGGTGAAAACTTCTTCATTTGTAAAAAGGACACATGTTCTTGAATGGTAAAAGCATAGCTGTTTCATTATTATGAAAAAAGTGAAAGTGAAAGTCGCTCAGTCGTGTCCAACTCTTTGTGACCCCATGGACTATACAATCCAAGGAATTCTCCAGGCCAGAATACTGGAGTGAGTAGCTATTCCCTTCTCCAGGGGATCTTTCCAACCCAGGGATCGAACCCAGGTCTCCCACATTGCAGGTGGATTCTCTACCAGCTAAGCCACAAGGGAAGCCCATGAATCTTGGAGTGGGTAGCCTATTGCTTCTCCAGCAGATCTTCCCGACCCAGGGATCGAATTGGGGTTTCCTGCATTGCAGGCGGATTCTTTACTAACTGAATTATATAGAAGTTAAAATGTGCATGGAGGGTGTACATAAAAGCTGAGTAGCCAAAGGGGCAAACTGTGCCAGTTACTGATCAGGTGCCTCTCAGAACCATATCTGTTGCTTTGTCCTGCCTTAGGATGCTGGAGATTGACCCTATAAACATTTTTATTTTGCCAGCTGGCAGAGTGCTAGGCAGTCAGTAAAGGGCACTAGAGCTAGGACACTGTAAGTCATGGCAGAGGAGAGGACTCCCCTTCCTCTTCACTGTGTGATTTTTTTCCCCCAGGGCTACCGTTGCCAGCAGTATATGTGACACCCAATGTTACTCACCCTCAAGGGCTTTATTGGCACCTCAGTGGACCAGCTTCAACCTGCCACTCCCAAGCAGGTGGCTTCTGACATGCTAGCCATGGTACTCCTGAGAACCTCACTGGAACCCCAGCAAATGGCTTCCTGTGAACCAGCTCCAGACTGCGGCACCGTAGCAAACCCTCCACCAGCCACATGCAGCTACACGCTCTCCACTGAGGTCTACATTTCTCTCCCAAGCCTGTTCCTTCCTTTGGTATTCTCCTTAGGTTCAGAGGGGACGGCTGCTCCCTACCTTGGCTACTCCCATATTCTTTAGAGACTTTTACTAGTTAATAGTGTTGACCTTGCTAGTTAGTAATTTTAACGTTGAGTCTTCACTGTTCAAATTACTGGTGTGGTTTTTGTTTCCTGGTTGGACCCTGACTGATAATCTACTATTTTGTACTGAGGCATCTCTTATATCATGGTATTACTCATTGGGCAGGACTTACTAACCTTACAAATGGTATGCTTTTCAAACTTAATTACCATTATTTTGATAATATTTTAAGTAAATAACAGGAAGCAGTTGGCAATTTCTTGAATTAAAGAAGAGTTTGAAATCAAGCCTTATATACATGATGATGTATATGCAAAAAATGATGGTGAATGGACACAACTACTACCAACTTCTCAGTCAAGCCTTGCCATTAAGGACTTCCTCCCCTTTAAAGATTCTGGTCTCTGTCAAATACAATCTTCATTCCTTGCTTTATACTGTAAAATCACTGATTTCACAAGAACAAGGTCTTGTGAAAACTAAGGGGGAAAGTGTGTGGGTGTATTTGTGTGTATGTGTATATGCTTATGGCTCCTACGTATTCACAGAGATCAGAATAATACAGTCAAGCCAAGGAACCAACACATACAATATTTATAGGTTACTTTTTTCCTTTCTGCTTTTCTAATTTGCTTCCCTGCCACAAACTCATAACATGGAGCCAAGAATCTGGAAATAATTTCAAAAAATTAACAAGTCCATAAAACTCTGTGGTCTCCCCCAACCAGATTTGATAATGTTACTGACTAATATCAGATCTTACTCTTTTGGGCACATGTATTTAAAGAAAGATTTTTATCTCCTTAAACACAAATAATACGATTAACTAAGAAATATTATGACTTGATTAGAAGAAAATGGAGTTATAAGAAAAAAGAGATGAAATATAATTAATCTTAAGGTCAAATACATGGCTAGATTTCTCCATTTGTAAAACAATGGGAACAAAAATAGTTGGCTTCAGATAATATGCTTTCAGGTCCGAAATTTTCTGAGTCTAACTGTAGAAGCACAGAAAACCCCTTGGGGTGGGTCCCCTGCCGTACCAGAGATTGAGATAGCATACTCTTGTCACATCTTTCCACTGACCACTCCCCCAAGCACCTGCCACCCCCTTCTCACCCTCTTAACCTTGACAAATGGTAGGTATTTTGCTCTAACTGAACAGAGAAGGCCTTTATATACAACTTAGATGTTTTTCTAATATACCTCAGGGGAGAGGGTCTCTGGACGATAAAGGAGATTGACAAAAATTCCCATAGCCAAAAGTGATTTATGTCTGTTTGTTTCACTCAAAGGCATTTCCTAGAAGAGCACTCCTTCAAGCTATCCTAACATTTGTTCTATCCTGTATTGTGTAACCTTGGAAATTACTAACCAGTTCTTGTGCAATTAAGGATTGTGAGGCTACACTGCCATCTGTAAAAGAGACAGCTAGTGGGAAGCTGCTGTGTATCACAGGGGGCTCAGCTCGGTGCGCTGTGATGCCCTGGGGGTGGGATGGGGGGAGGTGGGACGGCAGGGAGCTCAGGAGGGAGCGGATATGAGTGTGTGTATATAGCTGATTCACTGCCACACAGCAGAAATTAACACAACATTGTAAAGCAATTAGACTCCAATCAAGAAAAGGATACTGAAGTTATCACTTCATTGTAAAAAATAAAATTTTGTTAAGTAAAAACTTTATTAAGAAAATAAATAGCAAAATAGTTCAAGCATATAAGAACCCTGGTATTATTTTCATTTATGGGTAAATCATCAAGGAGCCAATTCATATAAAATTTTATCTTTTTATTGTTACAAACCATCATTTTTTAAAAACTTTCTTATCAATCAAACAAAAAAATTAAATACATCAATGCATTCAACACTTCTTATATTTTGGGGGAAACTTCCAAAAGACATGGGAGAAGCCTTTAAATGGAATGGAAATGTCTGCAAATATAATATGTTTGTTACGTGTTTTATTTCTTTTGTTATCATAAAAGCAAAGAAGTAAAAACAAGAGGAGTATGCACTGTCTGATTGTTCCAGAATCTCCAAAGGAAAAAAAAAATTTTTTTTCAGAGTAGTCTTAGAGACACAGAGACAATTGAGGACAAGAGAGAGAACTTCATGTGGAAAAACAAAATGGAAAAGAAACAGAGAGTGATCTTTTCATTATCACTGTTCTTGGGTTGTCTCATTCTTTTAGTGCCACATAGGACAGAAACAAAAGAGCCATTCCATTAACACTTTGTCACATTAAAATAATCATCTATGTCTATAGTTCAGGTAAATGAATGGAGTTAAGGAAATATTGCTATCAAGTCAGAAATAATTCAGGAAATATGATATTTGTACTTTGCAAAGCTACTTCTTGCTTAAACATATATTTTAGCTCATGTCTTTTACATTTTGTGGTTCTTAAAAAAGGATTTATTTTTACTTATTTATTTGGCTGCACCTGGTCTCAGCTGCAGGGTGTGGAAACTTGAGACACTTCTTTGGGGTATGTGGGATCTTTAGTTGCAGGATGTGGAATCTAGATCCCTGACCAGGGATTGAATCTGAGCCCCCCCTTCACTGGGAACCCAGAGTCTTAGTTGCTGGACCACTAGGGAAGTTCCTACATTTTGCGTTTCTGTATTGGTGCTTTCCATTTCTGTGTTAAAAGTCCATTCCAAGAACACAGTTCAGTATGTTTTATTAGGAAAAAAATCAATGAGGAAGTTTAAAAATTTACGAGAACATATCCCTTCTCCGTAAGAGGAACTCTTTGCATTCTTAAGAGATTCAGCTTAACATTCCTTAGTCCTTCAAGATACACTTCACAGGGACTTCCTTCCCTGATGGCCCAGTGGCTGGGACTCCATGCTCCCAATGCCGAGGGGCCCAGGTTCAATCCCTGTCAGGGAACTAGATCCCAGATGCCACAACTAAAGATCCTATGAGCTGCAACTAAATAAATAAATAAGTATTAAATAAAAAAAAAAGAGATACACTTCACAGATAAATTTTTTAAAAGACCAATTCCTTATTTTATTGATTGCATTGTTAAATACTATTGAAAATTGCACCTTACTGAATGAGACATAATTATAAAATTATAATACTGATCTTTACTAAATCTTCTAGAATTAGTACTCCCATATGAACCTTGCCATCATCAAGGAAGTCATCAGTGTCACGACTCAACAACAGGGACCCAGCTTGCTTCTTTTTCAAGGAAGCTAAAATCTGGATTTTCACATAAAATCAATTAAGTTTTAAATGTTGACAATAAACTTTTTAAAATTAAAGTACTGTGTGTATCAAACACAGAATATCTGCAGCACAGAAACAGCCATGAACTACCAGTTGGTAACACGTTTAATAATGATAACCCTGATGGACGAGCACACAGCTGTACACAGTGGAGCCACCCTCTCCACCTCCCTAGCTCCTTCCACTTCCTACTGTGTGATGCCTGGCTCACTTCCCTCCTTCAAATTAGATTACCATATGCAGATTCTGCAGTTTGCAGCCCTGATTTAAAACTACAGGCCTTCCTTGCAATTCCCATTACTTGGGTTCCTCCATGTTGTAAACATTCGTCCCCTGATGGAAGGTTTAATTTTTGACACAGTCAAATTATTAAAACTAAACCTGCAAATACATATGTTAATATCATTTGCCCATTAAGGAAATAGTGAGCACAGAGCAAGGTGATGCACAGATGCACAAAGCCATTGTCTTGAAGGAATAGGTCAAGGAGATAAGAACAAAGGGATTTAACAGGATTAAAGAGGTGAACACTGAAATAAATGCAATGGGAAACCTGCAGGCCAGGAGGCAAACGAATCCAAAGCGGGGTGCTGAGTTTGGAGAATAAAGGCTAGATGCCGTGATAAGGATGAAGAAAAGCAGAGCAGCTGGAAGACTGGGTTAAATAAATTATGGGCAGAGAAGGGAAACTCAGGCTTGCTGTTTTGAAGGTAGAGAAGTTCTTAGCTATGAGGTTTTACCCATAAGTAGCTGAAGGGAAGTAGAGCTAAAAGTCATGTAAGTGGTAGTGACAGAAGTCTGCAGTTGGCTCAGGGGTCCTTAAAGTGGATGTCAAATTCACTCAGGATGGTTGACGGTCGAAGTCAGGACAGAAAACAGTAAGTGAGGCAGGCACTGAAATCAAGGAAGACAGGGATGTGTGCAAGATGAAGTGGCTTAAGTAAGTTGTATGGAGAGCGAGTCAGTGACGGTGGTGATAGCAAACGCAAAAGCAGGCTGATTTTCTTACATGGCTTAGAGACCAATTCAGTCAGAGAGGACACCACTTACTTTGATTTATAAGTTGTATAAAAAAAGGACTTTGTTTCTTTTTAAAGTTAAAAGGTTATTAATTTCCTTCTCATGCCTTACTTATTACTGAATCAAACTAATATCTTAAAAGGAAGCAGATTACCAAACATTCCTTTAGAGGAGACAAATATATCACATCACACCCCACCCCACCTATCTCCATGACTATATTTCCTAATACAAGAGGATAAGAGAGATATTTACCAGATCAAATGACTAAAACTGAAAGGTAGTTTTCATTAAGGAAAAAAATTCTAAAGTGTGCTTCTGAAAATATATTATAGAAGCATCTTATGAGCACAGACTATTCCTAGGTGCGTTGAAAGAACTGTACGGATGGACCTGAAAAGAGAGGAAAGGTTTTTGTCTGTAGACACCAACAGCGGCACGCTCCCCACACGTCTGGCTCTGAGTGCCCTTATCTGAGGCTGACAGGGTCACAGGATAGTCTGTCTCTAAACTCTTCTCTGAATGGAAGAGTTAATGGAGAATCAGCCTCCCTTCCTTGCAGGCCCTGCTAAGATAAACAGGTGTGAAATGTTTTTCTCTGTTTATATACAGTTCTTAAAAAGGAAAATTTCATCCTCACTCATTCTGACAAATGGCTGTGGGTAAACATTCCAGAACCTTTATGCGTTTGCTAAAACTTTAAAAAAAATAAAATAAAACACCGTAATAAAGGAAAAGACACATTGCAAATGCCACCCAAGTACTGGTTCTGTGTTCTTTACACGCTTTTACCTACAGAACTCATACAGATTTCTTCCCCTTATAATTACCAACTCTGGAGCAAGCTAGAAACAAAGGAAAAATTCTAAAGCCCTATTGGTTAGTAACCACGTGTTCTATTTGTCTTCCTAAAGAATACTAAAAGATTAAGATGGCAAGTCCAGATAAACGTACATTTAACTTAAAATGTCTGCAGTGTTTCTTCGTCTACCAACTAAGAGCTGGAGAGACTTTTAAGTAGAATTCATGTTTAGTTTATACCACGTGCATGCAGAACTTCATGACAGCAAAGAAATCAAGGGAAAAAGGTTAATATAAACAGAAAGATTAAAATTGGGGGCCATCGGGAATTCCCTGGCAGTCCAGGGATTAAGACTCTGTGGTTTCACTGCCAAGGGCCTAGTTTGATCCCTGGTCTGGGAACAAAGGGGGCTTCCCAGGTGGCACAATGTTAAAGAACCCTCCTGCCAAAGCAGGAGAAGCAAGATACACAGGTTCAATCCCTGGGTCGGGAAGATCCGCTGGAGAAGGGAATGGCAACCTGCTCTAGTATTCCTGCCTGACCAATCCTATGGACAGGGAAGCTTGGCAGGCTACAGTTCATGGGGTCACAAAGAGTTGGACACAACTGGGCATCTGAGCCCAGCACAGGACAACACTGGGAGCTAAGATCCCACAAACCATGGAGCACAGGAGAAAAACCTTCCATGTACCATCAGTGATACTCTAGGGGAGCTGAAGCGGAAAACATCAAAAGTATATGAGTATACTTTCAAGGTACTCCACATGATCTAAAACTAAACAGCGGGTGAATCACCCATGTGTACAAAGCTGCCAAATCACAGAGATGTTTTCCCTGTCTCCATGCTTTTAGTTAGCTCTGTTTGTTTGGGTTTTTTTTCTGATTATAAAAGTAGCATATCCTCACTGTTTCCCATTTTTTGTGGCCATATACAATGTTAACACATATGGTCATAGTTTAGTTGCTAAGTCATGTCTGACTCTTGCCCAATGGACTGTAGCTCACCAGCCTCCTCTGTCCATGGAATTCTCCAGGCAAGAATACTGGAGTGGTTGCTATTTTCTTCTCCAGGGGATTTTCCTGACCCAGGGGTCAAACTCTGGTCTCCTGCATTGTAGGTGGTCTCTTGCATTGCAGGCCAATTCTTTACCAAAGCCCTTAACATGTGCCCTTTTCCAATCATTTCCTTAGAACAAATTCTTAAAAGTGATGGATCAAATGGCATTTTATTTGAAGCCCTTAACACATATGCATGTGCCCTTTTCCAACCATTTCTTTAGAACAAATTCTTAAAAGAGATAGATCAAATGGCATTTCATTTAAAGACTTTTGTCAGTCTCCTAAACTGCCCTCCAGCAGGTGATGCCATCTCAGACTTCCATGGAAAGTCGAAGCTTCCCTTAACTCTCCCTCACCTTCTGACAGGAGCTGGCTCTCTTCTGCATCCCTCCCCATGGTAGCTAGTCTGTCTCATTCAGCACTTGCTCCTTGGGGCCTGGAGGGGAGCAAGGCGTCCTCCCGGCTTCTCATGACTGCTTCCAGACAGCTCTCCCTCCCATCCCTAAAAGCTGAATCTGTCATTAGATTGCATCATCCATTATCCTTTACAGTTGTCAGCATACACTAACTCCAGACAGTGCCCCTTCATTGCCTGATGATTTCAGCTCCTAGCTCACTGCCATTTTCTCCAATTACAATTCCTGTCTCATACTGTAGGAATGCTTACACGCACATAAACGAGCCTCGGACACTTGTCCTCTCAAGTCCTTGAACTCAGCTGCAACAATCTAATCCTTCATCACACCTCAGTGGTGCATTCCTTTGGTCACACCCTAGACCCTGCATGACCAGTAACTTCATCCTCCGTAATCTGATATCGACCCATCCCACTCTTAGATTTCCCTCTCCTTCTTTCCAGTAGCTGGACTCCAACAATCTCCTGGCCTATACCTTTTCATGCCACTCCCTTCCCAGAGGGGCTTCCCAGGTGGCACAAGTGGTAAAGAACCCATCTCCCGATGCCGGAGACACAAGAGATGTGCGTTTGAACCCTGGGTTGGGAAGATCCCCTGGAGGAGGGCATGGCAACCCACTCCAGTATTCTCGCCTGGAAAATCCTGTGGACAAAGGAGCCTGGCGGGCTGCAGTCCATAGGGTTGCAAAGAGTCAGATATGACTGAAGCGACTTAGCACGCATGCCCTTGCCAGAAGTCTTCCTTCTTCTCTTCCCCTCACTTAAAAGACAATTCACAGAATCCTTCCCTTAAATCCATCCTCAACTCCTCTATCCTGTTTTCACTTCACTGTACTCAGGGAAACTGCAACCCTGAATAATTCCCATGCTTTATCTACTCCACTCCTGTACCTGCAGAGCTGAATATGGCTGCAGAAAACACACATCCTTATCGCTGCTCAGTAACCAACAATATTTCTCCAGTTTAGTGGTTCTCAAATTTTGGGCATAGAGACACTTAACTGTTCCAGCACCATCTATTGAAAATATGATCCTTTCATCTTCTCATCCTCATCTGAATTGCCTTGGGACCTCTGTCAAAAAGCCACTGACCAAATATGTATGGGTCCATGTCTAGACTCTCTGTTCTGCCTTGATGATCCATCCATACATCTTGACACCATATAATGTGGCTAACTGTAGCCTTATAATAAGTACTGACATAAAGAAGTAGTATAAGTCCTCCAACACTGTCCTCTTTTCCAAAATTGTTTTGGCTCTTCCAGGCCCTTCACATTTCCATATATGTTTTACAAGCTGCTTATCAATTTCTAAAAAAAGCTGGTTGGTGTTATGATTGGGGTTGTACTGAATATACAAATCAATTTCAGGAGAACTGACATCTTATAACATATATTCTAACCTATAAACATAGCATATCTCTCCATTTATTACATCTTCTCTCATTCTTCTCAGCAATGTTTTATCGTTTTCAGCATAAAGACACTGCACAATTCTTTTGTTAAATGTATCCCTTAGCATTTCATTTATTTTTTTATAAATAAAACTTCGTATTTTAGTTGGGGTACATAATATAAAACTTACTATTTTAATCATTTTAAGTGTATGATGCATTAAGTGCATTCACACTGTTGTGCAATCATCACCATTAATCAATCTCCAGAATTTATTATCGTCCTAAATAGAAACTCTGTATCAATTAAACAATTCCCCATTCTCCACAGCTGCTATTAACAGTAACCGCTATTCTACTTTCTGTATCTGAGTTTGCCTAGTTTAAGTATCTCATGTAAGTAAAAATCACACAATATCTGTCCTTTTGTGTTTGGCTTATTTCACTTAGCATACTGTTTTCACAGTTCATCCATGTTGTAGCATGTATCAGACTCACACTCCTCTTAAAGGAATGAGGAGTGTAATTTCAGTTAATTATACACCGTATTTTGTTTACCTAGTCACCTGTCAATGGACATTTGGGTTATTTCCAACTGTTTCATATTTTTGTTGCATTGTAAATGGTAGTTTTTAGATGGTTAATTCCTTCCCTAGTTCACTGCCTGTATCAAAAAGGTTCTCTTGATCTGCTCTCACAAACCTGCTCCACCCATGATCTTGCCCATCTCCCAAGATGGCAAATACATCTTTCCATCACCTCGGTGCAAAACCTGTGAGACTTCCTTGAGTCTGCTTTCACATAGCATGTCCAATGAGTGAGCAAATCTGGCTAGAACTACCTTTAAAATACCCCACAAATGCAACTTCTTTCTGCCTCCAATGCAACCTTCCTGGGCCCAGCCACAAACATCTCTTGTCTGTATTATAATCCCAACTGGTCCTTCTGTCCCTGCCTCTGCCCCCTGTAGTCTTATCTCAACAAAGTATCCAGAGTGGTCATATCAAAACATGAGTCATTTCACTTCTCTACTCCAAAGCACTGGTTGCTCACCAATTCCTCCTAATTGGATCAGAAGCTCTTACAGTTGCCTGCAGGCCCTATCTTGTTTGGCCTTTTTACCTCTCTGGCCCCATTTCCTGTTTCTTCCCTCTCACTCACTCCACTCCAGGCACCGTGGCCTCCCTGCTATCCCCCAACACACCAGGCACGCTCCCACCTGGCATCTGCGTGTTCCCTCTGCCCGGACTGTTTTACTTCCATGTAAGTATATGGCTCCCCTTCTTACTTCAAGCGTTTACTCAAAGACCACCTTCCCAAGTAGGCCTACCCAGATCAGCCCCTATAAACTGGCAACACTGGCCCCCTGCTGGCCCTCCTGAGTCCCCTTAGTCTGCTCTATGTTATTCTTTACTTTTTTGATATAAATTTTTTACTTTGGAACAATTTTAGATTTATAGGAAACTTAAGAAGATAATGCAGATCATTCTTCTCACCCTGTCTCCCCTAATTTCAACATGCTGGATTACCAGGGAACATTAATCAGAACTAAGAAACCATTACTGTATTAAGTTACTATTAACTAAACTCCAGACTTCATCTGGATTTCACCATTTTTTACACTGATGTCTTTTTTTCTTTCCTGTTCTAGAATCCATTTCAGGATATAACATCATGTTTGGTCATCATGCCTCAATCTCTTTTGGACTGTGACAGTTTCACGGTCTTTGTTTCTCAAGATCTTAGTAACGTTGAAGAGTAATGGCCAGGTATTTTATAGAATGTCCATCAATTTGGGTTTATCTGTTATTTCCCTCATGACTAGACTGGGGTTATGGGTTTGAAGGGACGAGGAGCAGAGAGATGAAGTGGTTTTCTCATCATATCTTTTTGGAGACAGGTTACCATGTGACTTAACACTAGTGCTATTAACCCTGATCACATGGCTAAGGTGATGTTTTCAAGATTTGTCCATTATAAAGTTACTGACTTTTCTTTTTCTATACTCTAGTCTTTGGAAGTGAGTCACCAAGTTCAGCCCATATTTAAGAAAGATAAAGATCTTTATAATGTTTTAATATACTCTTTAGTTGGGGCTTCCCAGGTGGTGCTAGTAAAGAACCTGCCTGCCAAGGCAGGAGACGAAATAGACACAGGTTCGATCCCTGGGTCAGGAAGATCCCCTGGAGGAGGGCAGGGCAACCCATTCCAGTATTCTTACCTGGAGAATCCGATGGACAGAAGAGACTGGTGGGCTACAGTCCACGGGGTCACAAACAGTCAGGCACAACTGAAGCGACTAACCATGCACATACATCCTAAGACAGACTCTACAACTATAGTTAGAATAACAAAAGCAATTGTTTCCCCACTAAAGGAAGCACTGTTCTATACGTTTTTAAAATACAGCAAGTTAAACTGATTTTATTCATTAATTGCTTAATATAATCTGTCTTCCAAAGCAGACCGGCTGTGTAGTCCCCTTCTTGAGCAGAGCCTACAAAACACTCACCAGACATTTCCATCCTTATCAGTGTAACTGCTGTCATGTAGCTAATTTTACCAAGCGCTATTCTCCTGAAGAATAGTATCAGGGATAGGAGTCATACTGTCAAGTAACGCTTAAGATTCCGATGGCCTCATTTCATTTAGGACACCTTGATTTTTCTCAGGTCATGAATCATGAACATCTGATATTAACACAGCTAAGAAAAAGCATCTTGGATTCCTTTCTTGGAAAACATGTTAAAAACAACAAACCAGATAAGAACCATGGCCAGGAAAATCCTGCCTAACTGCCACAGAGCAGAACCTTTCATTCAAAGACAAACTAATTCATTAAGAACTCAAAAAATCAGCCAAACATGGAGAAGAAGAGGCAAGGGATGAAGTAGAGGAGGAATGCAGGCTGTTCTTTTCTGTAGATTCAGGAAGAGCAAAACTTTTCTGAAAATCTTGCACAAGAAGAGAAAGCTGAGATGTGATCACAAGGTTTATTTCTTTATTTATTCCCTAAGCATGTCTTAATTATTTATGGTGGGCTGGGTACAATGCAGAGTTTAAAAAAAAAAATCAATCAGATACAGATCCTGTGCTCAAGAATTAGACACATGAAAGGAAGAGGGTAAGATTTGTTCTGTATGGCCCCAGAGAAAGAGACCACTATCTATGGCTGGAAGTTACATTAGAAAGAATAAGAATTAAACTGCTCCAAAATTGAAAAGCCTGCATCGCACATGTCATCAGTGGCAGCAATCAGACAGAAACCAGTTGTCCTAACGAGGAGCAGGAATCAAGCATAAATGAAAAAAAGCTGATATGATGATCTCTGTCTTAGGGACTTTCCTGTGAGTGACTTCTCGCCTTCACTAGAAAGCAGAGAAGAAAATTCTAGGCATCTTTCTAACACCCAAGTGCTACAATTCTATTCTGAAGACTCAGATCCAATCATATTGGTTTAAAAACTATCTGAAATAGTCACAAGTATTTCAGATAGTTTTGTAAATATTTGTGAATATTCACTTGTGAATATTTCAGATAGTTTTAAAATCTCCAATTTTTCAGTTTTTAAATTGTTCTCTCTATATTAGGCTTTGTGTTTCTCAAAAATTAAATTTGTTCTTCATACTCTTTTTCTTCTAGCAGCAAGGGCCAAGGTTTGTATAGCACTAGTCAGTCAGGATCTAACAGCTTTACTGGAACACATTCACTGGTTTGATTTCAGCTCAATACTTAGAACATGGCTGGAGAAAAATTATTAACTGAAATGTTTATTGCCTAGTATGCTGAGATCAACAATAACTTTAAGGAAAAGCCGAAATAACTGTTATAACAATGATACATATGGCAAATCAAAAATAACCTCCACGTGCAAGTAAATATGTAATCTGACAAAATTCTGAAAGCATTTTTAAAAATTTAAATGACTCAGAAGCAAAAAGAAAAAGAATGGGGGCTTTTGATTGCAAAAAGACTTTTATAGTCAAATCAATGATCTGAAATATCATAGAGTGATGTCTGTCTTAATGTAACTGCATTTCACATAACACAGTAAGAAAGTCATTTGTAATTCAGGTAACTTTCTAAAGTCCTCTTGGTCCCAGGAGAAGCCATTCTTGTAGCTTTTCCTCACTGTAAGTTTACCTCTCCAAAAGGTTTGTGTTAGGTTGTGACATATCAGTAGTGCCATGCTTACTCATTTAAGTTACATATTTGTTCAACATGTGTCCAATTTTCTGTATCTCTTCATAGTGAGAGTTGGACTGTGAAGAAAGCTGAGCGCCGAAAAATTGATGCTTTTGAACTATGGTGTTGGAGAAGACTCTCAAGAGTACCTTAGACTGCAAGGAGATCCAACCAGTCCATCCTAAAGGAGATCAGTCCTGGGTGTTCATTGGAAGGACTGATGCTGAAGCTGAAACTCCAATATTTTGGCCACCTCATGCGAAGAGTTGACTCGTTGGAAAAGACCCTGATGCTGGGAGGGATTGGGGCCAGGAGGAGAAGGGGATGACAGAGGATGAGATGGCTAGATGGCGTCACAGCCTCAATGGGCATGAGTTTGAGTAAACTCCAGGAGTTTGTGATAGACAGGGAGGCCTGGCGTGCCGCGATTCATAGGGTCGCAAAGAGTCGGACATGACTGAGCGACTGAACTGAACTGAATAGCAGTTCACTTTGGGGTGTCTTATATTATAAGCTCCCACTAACAGAAACATCTCATAGAAAACAGCTGAGTGATGGATAGTTGTTTTATATATACCTCTGGAGTGGTGATTGCATAATGATCAAATACAGTAATTCATTATTCCATTATTTAAAATTGCTTATTCTTTAATTCAAAGTGATGACTTATGTATGTAGTACAAAGTCAAAGCATGGCACAGTGAAATGTTTAAAATTCCCTGAGCGAAAATGGCATGCATGCCAGTCTAAAAAAGGTACCAAAGCAAAGGCATTTATAAAAACAAGCTAATAGCTAAGAGTACTGTTACTATGTAGCTAAATGAGAGTGGTACAGTTGATACAGTGAAAACAGATGTGCTCTATCTTCTTCACAGCTCAAGGAGTAAAGGAGGAAAATGTAGACATATCCATACAGGATGAATGAGAGGGATGTCTACAGTGATATGATTTGATCCCAATACAAAGGAACAGATGCTTGGCTCTGAGCAAGGCACAGTGCCAGGTGCTGTGAGACAGGCAAGGGTGCTGTCTATATTAGCCAGGTTACTCAACCTCTCTGAGTCTTGATTTCTGATCCATCAAATGGAGGTTATAATCTTGTAATGCAACTGTGCAGAGAAGAGGGAGTGATGGAAAGCCCCTAAGCAAGTCACCACTCGCAGTGGTAGCTGTACTTGGTACAGTGATGATGAGCAGGTTGGTGGCAGCATCAGTGACAAAGGCAATGGTTTTTCTTGCCCTCAGAGAGTTCCCACCAGAGATGCTGAATACACAGCATATACACGCTGGCCGTTCTGCATCCACGCTAAACCTTGGCATGGCTCTTTCCTGCAGACTGTGAATGCGGCCTCTGACCCTTTCTCAACAGAAGTTCTAGGAACCAACAAAGTTGAAGTTTTTACAAAACAGGACACGTGTCTGCTATTCTGACTTCACAGCATGGTTGTAAAGCTACAACAGACAGTGAACAGTGACCCAAGTCTTCCTTGGTGTCAGGCACTCTTCTAGATATATTAAGTCAACTAATCCTCTCGACAACCCTGGGATGGACGTACGGTCTTGGTCCCACTTTTCAGATGAGAAGACATGTTCATGTGAAAAGTTAAGTGGCAGTCCCTTACAGTAATTCTAGAGTCACAAGGCAGTTTTATTTACATGTTGGATTAGCACATGAGCGTTAATTGGTATAAATTCAAAAGAAAAAGAGAAAAACTATGATTGTAGGACCTGAGAATGTTTCACAGAGAAGGAAGAAATGAAAGCTGAAGAATGAGTAGGACCTGCTCAGGCAGAGAAGACAAAGGCATTAGAGGTGAGGGAAAGAATGCAGATGAGGTTACAGAAGTGGAAAAGCAGGACAGAAGAACAGTTGGATGGTGGGGTAGAGGTGGTTTCAGGTCAGAAAATTAAAGACAAGGCTTGAAGGTCAGAGGAGGACCCAAGTGGAAAAGGTTTGGAATCTGAAGGTGTTTGCCTGAGGTTCACATCTGTTTGATGTTCCTAAGACTGCCTTGAGCTCATCATGTCCAATGACATTGCCGAGCAGGGCCTGTGCACAGGTGGTTCACCTGAGCATGGTGAATTAAGGGTCTCAAAAGCCTCCAACAACAATCTCTCCATCACGAGTTGCACAAGGTGCCTAAAATTCCAAACTGGAGTTAACATACTGATGGCCTGCACCTGACATGATTGGCCAGGTACAACCTAAAGTTCCAACAGCATCAGAAACATGTGGGAAGCCCGTTAGAGCACAGATTGCCAGGCCCCAGGCCCCCATGACTCAGTAGGGGCCTGACTTGCCTTTTCATGAAGATGGCGCTGAAGGCGAGGAAGGAAGCCCCTGCCCCTCCTAAAGCTGAAGCCAAGGCAAAGGCTTTGAAGGCCAAGAAAGCAGTGTTGAAAGGTGTCCACAGTCACAAGAAAAAGAAGATCCAGATGTCACCCACTTTCCGGCAGCCCAAAACATTGCGGCTCAGGAGGCAGCCCAAATATCCTCGGAAGAGCGCCCCTAGAAGAAACAAACTTGACCACTATGCCATCATCAAACTCCCCCTCACCACCGAGCCAGCCATAAAGAAAATAGAAGACAACAACACCCTGGTATTCATTGTGGATGTCAAGGCCAACAAGCACCAAATTAAACAGGCTGTGAAGAAGCTCTGTGACATTGATGTGGCTAAGGTCAATACTCTGATCAGGCCTGATGTTCGACTGGCTCCTGACTATGATGCTTTGGATGTTGCCAACAAAATTGGGATCATCTAAACTGAGTCCAGCTGGCTAATTCCAAATATAAAAGTTTTCACTATGTGAAGAAAAAAAAAAAAGTCCAAGAATTTGCATCTGTAACAAATATCCAAGTGATGCTTGATGTTACTGGTCCAGGGGCCACACTTGGAGAACCAATGACCTAAAAGAATAGACCGCAGAATGGGTAAATTCTGATTGGAGACAGAAAAATCCTGGGTGGGGTTATCTTAAATAATAACTCACAAAAGGACTTCTGAATGAAAAGGAAGAGACTAGTTATATGAAGATACTGTAACAGATAAGTAAGGCACCAAGAATTTGGGCATTTGAAAATAGCAACTTAAAATGGTAACTCTGGCATCTTTAAGTCCACCCTCTTGATGTTTAAAAATACCAAGTGGCACCATTCTTGAGCACCATTTTGGACAAATTATCACAGAAATGACACCATAACTCAAGGGCAGTTTATCAAGTATCCAAGATGTTTAATTTTTGTTTGTATTGGTCCCACCAATACACTGACATACTGAGAGGATTTATGAAGAAAGTAAATAGTGTTATTCTTCTTTATTGTGCTCAGGGATGGGGGAAAATAGTAAAACAGCATTCCTACAATTAAGTAAATCCAAATAATTCTTTCACTAAAAAGTCAGCTGAAATGAATGAAATGAAATGAAAGTCACTCAGTTGTGTCTGACTCTTACAACTCCATGGACTGTAGTCCACCAGGCTCCTCTGTCCATCGGATTCTCCAGGCAAGAATACTGGAGTGGGTTGCCATTTCCTTCTCCAGGGGATCTTCTTGACCCAGGTATCTAACTTGAGTCTCCTGCATTGCAGGCAGATTCTTTACCGACTGAGCTATGAGAGAAGCCCAAAAAGTCAGCTACAGAGCTGCAAAGAAGAGGAAAAAGGGTCTCTCAAGAGTTAATAAGATGGCAACAACATTAGCTAGCCTTCTATGAATCACTAAATGCTTTCATGTTGATAAAAATCTATATAATCAAAGCTCTTATTTTTACTAAAGTTCCATCTGAGTTCTGTGTCAATTTCTACTGCATTTTCTATCTCACACCAGTATTTCCCCCTTTATATAAAAAGTTATTGAGAGTTCCTGTTCTTATGAGCAGTTTTGATATTTTGATCTTTTCTCTCTACCTATAAATACTTATACTGTGGGAAAGTTTTGAATCTTGAATTTATCTGGCTTTCAATATTTCTACAACAGTAAAGGGGCTTCCCAGGTGGTTGAGTGGTAAAGAATCTGCCTGCCAGTGCCGGAGAAGCAGATTCGATCTCTGAGTCGGGAAGATCCCCTGGAGGAGGAAAGAGCAAACTACTCCAGTATTCTTGTGGAGATAATCCCATGGCCAGAGAATACTGGCAGGCTACTGTCTATGAGTTTGCAAAGAGTTGGACACAACTCAAGTGACTGAGCATGCACGCACACAGAATAGTCAAGTAGGAAAAAAATTTTTTTAATAAAGGAAGTGGGGTTTTATAAAAGGCAAGGCAATTGAAGAAAGGGTCTCATATTTCAGCTTTTGAGGATTCTGCTTCCTTTTTATTCTTTTGGGGAAGAATGTTTCCTTCAAATCTTATACTTAAATCTGGTTCCCTACTTTGGTTAAATATCAATAGATTACAAATGCTTGCAGGCTTCATCTCTCAGACAGGAAAAAAGTGCCAGGTACAGACTTGTCTGGTTCACACTGTGAAGATGATGAACCGCTAATGTAGAGGCTGCTCTCCTCTGGGTCGGGGGTTGGAAAGAGGACACTGGGATCCATGGTGCCTTCCTCTGTCCTCTCCACTCCTTGCTTCAATTTCTGCCTAAGCAGTTTGGTTTGATCTCAGCTCATTGGGAATTTACCAAAAAGATACAGTAATGACTTCTTTTCTTACCTTTGGCATATGAGCTTAAGATCATACTATTTTTTCCTATTGAAAAGTTTTTTAACAAAAATAAACAGCACTCTATAAGTAAATCTGCAACTAATAAAAACAAACTAAATTACCACTGAAAATCCTATAGCACTGCTATGAGACAGCAAGGAGAAGTGAACATTAAACATTTAAAAAGCACATATGGAGACTGGAAAATTTGTGAGTCATGACGGACTAAAGTGGCTTATAAAAAACTTAATTCACTTGAACATCCTTAGAAAGTGACAAAGGTTGTCAGAACTATGACTTTTTTTGAGTTTTTTTTTCTGTAAAAATCGGGGTTACACTGTGTTTACATTTGTCAAGACATAGTGATATGTGTATTTCAGTGTATGCAAATTTTATCTCAAAAGAAAACAAGCCTGCAAACACATAATAACTCTGGTAATAATATACACACTAAAATATTTAAAGCAAACGATTGACACCTGCAACTCATCTTGAAATGCATCAAAATGGACTGATGGGTGGAAGAATACACAGACACACATATGATAAAGCAAGTTGTTTACGCTAATAACAGATCCTACAGGGTAGACATAGATGTTCAATTTCACCCTTTTAACTTTTCTTTATGTTTGAAAATTTTCATAATAAAATGTTGGGGGGAAAAAGAAATATGAAATCAGCATAGAAAAATATGAAAAACAAAGGAAAGTATAATAAAAATACCACAGAGACACCAAGAAGACACCTGGATGATAGTATATATGTTGTTACTTGTTTTTACCAGTTAGCAATATATTATGAGTGTTTTCCTACCTTTTTAAGTAGTCTTCCAAATGCAATGGAATTTCACTATACAGATGTAGCATAATTTTCTTCATATTTATGTATAATTGACAAGTAGAACTATAATATCTTTAAAGTATACAACATGATGATTTCAATATACGTTATGTACTGTATAGTGTGATATGACTTCCATGATCATGTTAATTAACACAATCATCACCTTTCACATTTTGGGGGGAGGAAGGGTAAGAATGTAGGATAATTTAAAAGATAATTTGTTGGAAACACTTGAATTGTTTCCAATTCTTTATTATTTATTTGAGATAAGCAACTTATTAGATCCTTCTTCCTGCATATCTCAAATTATTTCCTCAGGATAAAGTCCTCAAAGTAAAATTTCTGGCTCAAAGGAAGGAAACATTTTAAGATTTTTTATTTGCTAAACTTTTCTCCAAAACATATATCAATTTACACTTCTAATAGGAGTGTATCACAGCTCATAACTATCCAGATGTATGATATTTAAGTTGTAATTAAATGCTTCCATAAATAAAAGTTATCTATGACCATTTGTTCTCCTAAAAGGACAAAGGCTCCTTTTTAAACAGTCTACAATAAGCAAACCTGTTAGCCAAATCTAGGTTTCTGAATATCATACTCCCAAATCAGGTACCCTGAATCAGGGCTTCCTGAAGAAATGGCTGACTCCAGGAATGGAACTAACTGAGCCTGGAGCATCTTTTCATGCCAGGGAGTAAGGAAAGACTAAAAAAATGATGGAGACACATCAGAAGGACATAGGAGCCAAATTGAAGGGACTCTTACTTGCTAAATCGGGAACAGTTTAAGCATGAAAGTGAATAACAACAGTAGTTAACTGTAACATTCCGAATTCGAAAAAGAATCCTTAAGTCTATAATGAAACAATAAAAAAATGGATCAATAAACAATAAATAAATAAATGAATCAATAAACAAGTGAAGAAAGGCTCTCATTTATGCTAGAACTTTTGCTTTCTACACTGTAACTGTCATAATAATATTTGATTCAAACAAGAGTCACCAATGGATGCTAAAGACATTGGGTAATATTTGTTGAGGGAAGATATTTACATAACCTCAAAGTATCTACCAATATCTTAATTATTAATTATGAAGAGAAAACAGGTATTTTTACCGGGGAGAAATTGGGTGAGCCTCTCTTAATAAAGGATTCATAATTAATGTCACCAAAAATGGGACAAACTGACATAATAGGTCTTCCATTAAGATATGCCAAGGACACATGTCGTTATATAGCATTCCTACCAAAACTACATAACCTTAAACTAGGCGAGAGGGAAGGGAAATCAGATCAACCCCAAATGATGGATATTCTACAAAAACCTCCCAGTACTCTTCAAAAATGTCAAAGTTTAAAAAACAAAGAAAGGCAGAGAAACTGTTGCAGATTAAAGCAGACTAAATAGATATATCACTAAATGCAGTATGTGATTCTGGATTGGGAAAAAAAAAATGCCATAAAAAGCCACTATTGGGACAATAGGAAAAATCTGAAAATAGACTTGTATAATAGGTACTATTGAATCAATGTTAAATTTCCAATAGTTGCATTATAGTTGTGTTCTTCAGAGAAGCTAAAGTATTTAGAGATAAAGGTACATAGCATCTGCAATTTACCCTTATGTTCACTAGAAACTATGTACGAACACACCTAAATCAATAATATGTAGAGAGAAAGGAAATGTTGCAAAATGTTACTTAGCTGTGATTCTAGGGGAAGGATATGCTACAGTTCATGGTACCTCCTTGGAGTTTTTCACTACCTGTAAAGGTTTTTCAAAAATGAAGTTTTACAAGATATGGAAGCAACCTAAGTGTCCATCAATAGATGAATGGATAAAGAAGATGTGGTGTATATTATATATACAATGGAACACTACTTAGTCATAGAAAAGAATGAAATTTTTCCATTTGCAACAACATGGATGGGCCGAGAGGTACTATGCTTAGTGAAATGGGTTATACAGACAGTCAAATACTACTGCTATCACTTATAGCTGGAATCTAAAAAATAAAACAAATGGATGAATATTTTAAAAAACTAAGTTGTAAAGAACTACCAAAATTTTAAGTAAATGCCATTTTTCTTTTTTTTCTAAATCAGAAAAGTAATATATACTCATTAAACTAGAGGTCTACAAATAAAAGTGAAAATAAACAGCATTCCTCTATATGCCCACATACGCAGAATTAAAGAGTTATATATAAACTTTTTCTACCTTTCACAAAACATATAGGTCATTCTTAAAGAGTTCCATGAGTGAGCTACAAATATATTATTAAATGTTCCATTGTTTCTAAAATTCATTCACAAAGATGACCAAGTGACACAGGACTGAATCTATAAATTGGAAAAAATCCAGAGCTTATAACCTTTATCTTATCACTGAGAAAACATCTAGCCACCAAGCCAACACATAGTTCATAAAGTATAACAAACATTTACATAAGAAATGCATATCTCCTTTCTAATAACTGCCAACCCCTAGTCAAAATTATTTACATCTTGAACACACATTAAGTCGGTAAGTGTGGAGACGCTTTGCAATAACTTAGTGTACCTCTGTATCACTCACAGTCACTGACTAAACCGAGCCCCAAAGCTGAAACTGAGTTTCTGTTTTTCCTACTTAGAAGTTTATGAGGCGTGCTCCTGTGGTTTACTGTAATCAGCTCCAATTCTGAATGATATGCACTCAAGTTAAATATCTACACAAGAGCAGGATCTGGCGGTTTCCAGGTCCTGCTTTTACTCCTGTGCATCCCTGTGTCATTTTCCTGGTTCTCTCTCAGACAGTAAAAAATGGTCCTGGGTATGGATGGGGGTGGAGTGAACGGGCTGCAATTACTGTCTTCCTATCAAAATTTGTTTCCCGTCTCAAAGTCTTTCTCATATCCAACAATCACGTAAGACCATGTTCACTGTATTGAAGTTATATGATGCTTAAAAATATTAGCATACTTATATACTTCTTTGAATATAAATATGATGGAACCGGTTTATTATCTGTTCTTACCTGGTCAAACTAGAGGTTTCAGAATTAAAAACTAGAGAATAGGGGGTCCAATCTGGATTTCATCCACCCCTATTGGGGCAACTGTACATATTTCGCAAAGCTCTATTTCCCAACCTACAGAATGGGTACAACAATGCCTGCCTATAAAGGGCTCAAGAGTTCACCAGATTTAAAAAAAAAAAAGGTAGGTTCAACTCCAGAGTAAGAAATAATTTTATTATTTGGCTACTATTTAAAAATTTGTTAAAAAAAAAAAAAATTTGTTGATCAACACATGACTGGGGGAAAACTTTTTCTGCATAGTGCCTTTTGGTTTGGAGCACACAATAGCTTCAAAAGCGATCACTTCTTAATGCTTTCTACAACCTACAGATACCCCAAGGCAGAGGTATCTCAGTCCTTCTGGCTTGGGTTCACAAATCAGAAACACGACTGCTGGTCACACAGTGACAAAGCAGTGCTGGGAGGAAACGACACAAACTGCTTTCTGTTTGGGCCATTTCGGTTTCCTTTCTGAATCAACTGCTGTGGTTCACTGGCAGCAGTTAATGAAAAAAATGAAATCATTCAGGGAGATTAAAGGATATTTATGGAAAAGTTCACTTTGAGGGAGGTGGGAGGGGGGATCGGGACGGGGAATACATGTAAATCCATGGCTGATTCATGTCAATGTATGACAAAAACCACTACAATATTGTAAGGTAATTAGCCTCCAACTAATAAAAATAAATGGGGAAAAAAAATGAAAAAAAAAAGTTCACTTTAAAAACGTACTGAAAAGAACAATAATTAGCCAAAACATGACATAAATAGAACTGACCAAAGCAAACTCCTGAGGGTAGCTATTTAAAGTTACTGACACCCTGAGCTCCTCCAAGTCATCTCTGCAGCCAGCTTTACTGTGGGGTTTGGGTACCAAACTGAATGTGGGGACGATGCTGTGTCACTTTCCTAAGATGAAGGGCCTGTGTACGAGTTTTGAGCTTGACTAGGACCAGCACCAATTCCAGACTCTCAAAGTCAAAATGTTTTTTTCCAATTTTACAAGTAGGGCAGCTCTCTGTGTAGCACTTTTATTAAACAAAGTCCATCACTCTGCACTTCAAGTAGAGGTGAAATCCAAGAAGCTGGTACTGCTTCTATTTCAGTAGAGAAATAATGCTTTTTGTTTTTCAAAAAGACAAGTCCTGGGGACCACAAATTCACCAGAAAGTTGAAAGGGGATGAAAACTTTACACACTACTCTTTACTGACCCCTCTTGGCTGACCCAGGGCAAAGCCTAAAGTCTGGGAAGACCTGAGCGCTCACCTCCCCAGGACAAGAGCTCAGAGAACATTCGGTCTTGCACGCCATGGAAAGAAATCCTCTCAGTTCAGATGACCCCTAGTAAAACTCAGCCCTACAGCACACGCGGCACCGACTGCTATTTATGGGGCTCCCAGAATGGAAATTTGGGAAACAGCCTCATGGATCAGCCCTGAAGGCTCTGCTAGGGCCCTGGCAGCCTGTGACCTCTGACTTAGGTTGAAAAGCTTACATAAGTGCTATCGTGACCACTTCTGATAGCAGGAAAAGACCTTACCTCTTTCTCTATCTTGAGTAGCTTCTTTACAGCCACCTCCTTGTCCTGTGATATCCATTTGGCTCGATAGACACTCCCAAAACTCCCTCCACCGCAGTTTTCAAAAAACTGCAAGTCATCAAATTTAATTTGCACAAAGGAGGTACCGAGAGACGACATCTCATAATGACAAAGTATTATACTTCCACAAAATCTGCAGAGGGAAAGAAAAAAAAAAAAAGCTGGATTAGAAACATATTAGAATGAAACCTCTGAATTCCACTTTAGCTAATGTATACCAAGTCCTGTGGCGCTTCCACAAAGAGCCTTGATGACTTAGGAGGAAGAAAAGCAGAAGTATAAACAAATCAACATGAAAATACTTACCCTGGTAGCCCGAGCAAAATTCAACAGCAACCTGTCCAGACTCTGAAACACAGCTGTCCCCAGAGAAATGGCTCAGATTTCCCCCCCGGACAAAGCCTGCAACAGCACTTTCTGCACATCCCCAGCAGCTCTGCCTAAAGGCTACCGGGTAACCAGGTCTCTCTCTCTCCCCCAAGACAAGCGGGAAGCGTGCTCGCAGCAGGAGGCTTGCACAGCTCTCCTGGCATCTGAGGCATGCCATCACTCTGCGTTGTACTCACTTAACATAAAATATACATAACCTAAGCATCTGAGCATGCTGGCACAGGATGGCCCAAACACTGCAAACAGAACGCACACTTGGGGCTGGGATTCCAAAAGCAAGTGGTCAGCTTTGGGATGAGAGAACTGGCCAAGTGTTTTCCAGAAGTGGCTCCCTGGACTGTGTCCTGTAGCAGAACTTAATTAAAGAGCAGAAAATTTGCCCTTGATTACAATATATTAAGTCATCCAGTGATCT
Organism: Cervus canadensis; assembly: GCF_019320065.1. NCBI lineage: Eukaryota > Metazoa > Chordata > Mammalia > Artiodactyla > Cervidae > Cervus > Cervus canadensis. The sequence goes on along the minus strand of NC_057400.1, from coordinate 52,542,132 downwards.
CTGCCAAGAATGTTTAAAAAAAAATATTATGCTTGTTTCCAGAGGAACAGATTACCTCTCACAGAGATTACAGTGATATTTTCTGCAGTCTAAGGAGTTTCACTATTCTCCAGGTAAGGGGTAATTCTTCACACCCTATGCCTAACCACAGATTAGCAGGAAAAACAAAACAAAAACCTACAACCAAGAACACGAAGGTCTAAAATTTTGAACCCGCAAAAAAAGCAGATGGATAAAGAAGTTTTTAGACATGTTCTTCCCAAACTGTAAATCAGAATCTTAAACTGAGGGAGCAAAAAGATGAACCCATAGGTACAGGACATTCTACAAAACAACTCCCCTGGTCTCTTCATAACAGTAAAGTCATGAAAGATTTTTTTAAAAGGCAGAGAAACTTCTAGTACATGGAGGACTTCAAGAAATATGACTAAATGCAATGCATGATCACTGACTAGATTTTGGATCCCCCCCAAAGTGCAGAAGTTATTATGTGGATTTTAGGGAAATTTGAATATTAATTATATATTTGATAATACTATTTTCTGCATGGCAAATAATGGTATTTTGGTTTTGTAGAAGGATGTCCTTGTTCTTGGAAGATATACTGGGTGATGTATCAAAGTATGATATTTCCAATTTAATTTAAAATAGTTGAACTCCCCTTCACCCTCCAAAAAAAAAGTGAATGGGTATAGAAAGGAAGGAGGCAAATGCAGCACAATGTTAAGAACAGGTGACTCTAAGTGACAAGTATGTGGGCGTTTTACTACTTTTCTGTGGAATCTGATTATTTTCAGAAGAAAAGGGAGGAGGGGCAATTTATATCTATTACACATGATAGTACAAATTCGTATCTATTATAGATCTTAATGTGCTGCTGATCAGCCAGTCCATTTTAGGAGCATCAGGTCACTGAAGAATGCTGATTTCTTAAGTGAAGTCAAACTTGACTCTACTTTGGGATGAAGGCAAGAGAGAAGACTGTTTATCCTCTGAAGTTTAAAAGATAGCTTTAGAATCTACATAAATAAACATAGTATCAAAATACAGTCAGTACATATTTGAGTCAAAAATTTTACCTTACTAACTTTTGCTTCGATTCAGATTTTATTAATTAGAGAAAAAAAAAGCCCCCCCCAAAACACAAAATTTAAGACCATGCCCAAAGGTAGGTACATAGAACATGCAAGTTTGTTCTTATCTGCAAAATGTTTGTTCAACAAAATGCAAAACACTGCTTGTAAGAGTCCCTCGGTGTTATAAATACTGTATCTATATTTTTATTATTTTTACTTTTATCAAAAAAATGAAAAATAGAACTCCCCTGTCCTACCCCTCCTCACACCCAATTCTCTCTTCAGGGGGAACTAATTTCAACTCACTTAGGATTTTATTCTGATATTTATATTTCATATGATATTTTTATATCTATTAGTATATTTCTAAAAGTGTGTTTATATAGCTAGTTCCTGGTTATTCCATTTTAGTTATTACCTATTCACTTCTCCCTGTGGAAGAAAAAGATTTAGTTCTCATCCCCCATCCTTTATCTCCTTACATCAAACATGTCACACATGCCCTATCTTCCCAGCACCCAGCTCTACAGTAACATTCGGTTAAGTCAATATTCACTGTTTACAGCCGTCTGGCAAGGTAAACATTATTCCCGAGAGTGCTGAGCAGGACTCAATGACTTTTCCTTTCTTGGATAATTTTTCTTTTCTCCCCGAGTTATTAGTTGTTCGATTTGGTTTTTGCTGTTTGTTTAGTCACTGGTAAAGAATCCACCTGCAGGTGGGATGCATGAGACAAGTGCTCGGGCCTGGTGCACTGGGAAGACCCAGAGGAATCGGGTGGAGAGGGAGGTGGGAGGGGGGATCGGGATGGGGAATACGTGTAACTCTATGGCTGATTCATATCAATGTATGACAAAACCCACTGAAATGTTGTGAAGTAATTAGCCTCCTAATAAAAAAAAAAAAAAAAAAAAGAATCCACCTGCAGTGCGGGAGACCTGGGTTCAATCCCTGGGTTGGGAAGATGCCCTGGAGAAGAGAAAGGCCACCCACTCCAGTATTCTGGCCTGGAGAATTCCATGGACTGTATAGTACATGGGGTCACAAAGAGTCAGACACGACTGAGCGACTTTCACTTCACTTAGCTTTGTATACATCTAAAACGTATTCACCTCATCAAACTCTCTGAACTGCAAAACTCCTCTCAGTAAAGTAAAAACATCAGGTAACGGGGGAGGAGGGTCTCTTTTTCTCTAGGAGACACCTCTCCTATACCCTTCACCCTGAGCAGTCTGGCTGACGCGGTGGCTTTCCAGGCCTGACTGCACTGGCTTGTCCATCGTCCTCAGCATCCTTCACCTTTTCCTCTGTGTGAACTCCTGGTTTCCCTTTCTTGGTTTAGTCTCTTACTTTAACAGAGCACATCTCCCACTAGCTACCTGAGCAGAGTGCCCAGAACGCAATTTTGAGGGGAGAATCTGTATGTCTTCAAATGTCTTGATTGGTAGTATGCAATTTCAGGTAGGAAATTATTTCCTAATAATTTCAAAAGTATTACCTCATACTCATCTAGTTTCTAATGTGTCTGTAGAGCAAGTCTGAAGTTACTCTGGTTCCCAATTCTGCTTGCATTATTCTTTCCTTTCTGAAATCACTTAGGACCTGGCATTTGTCCCCAGAATCCTGAAATTTATAGGATATGCTTAGAAGCGAGTCTTTTTCATTCATTGGTGGCATATTCAGTATACTCTCCATCTGTGACTCATGTCTTTTAATTCTGGAAAATTTCCTTGTGATCTTCCTTCACCACTTATAGCCATTCTTATTTCTTATTTCCTCCTCCAGGCCCCTAGACACACAGGAGGACAGATTTGCAGTTCCCAGAGCATGCTTTCCCATCTTCACACCTCTGCCCAGGCTAGGGTCTCTGTTTTGAATGCCTTTCCCTGCCCAGTGATGTCTCTGACCATCTCCTCTGAGCCTCATGAGCACAGTTAATTCTCCTTTTTCTGTGCCACAGCCCCTTTCTTTATCCTTTTATCTTTCCCACTTACTTCCCACCAGACTATCAATTCTTTAAAAGCGAAACACATTTCTATTTTCATATGAATCTTCAGTAGCCACTAGGCAGCCAGCACATCACACCTATTCCATTCAAAAATATGTGCTGAATGAATGAATCAAAAACCAAACAAATAATTTCTGGTTATTCCTGTTATACCATTTGCAGCTGGAAAGATAACAATCAGATTAAGTAAAATCTGAGAACTGTAGTTTTTATAAGTGCCCTCCAAAGGATTCTGAAGCAAATCCTGATCTGGAAACAGCTGCCTAGGTTTTTTGGTAGACTAAGAAGACTATATTTGGGATCTCTAGGGTTAGGTGTCTCTGAGACTGGAGGAAGAGAAGGGTGGGGAGAGGAAGAGGAAGGTGGAGGAGGAGGGAGGAAATCCTTCCAGAACAAATAAAGAGATCTGAACCAGGATGAGACAAATATAAATAAATCCAAACCCTCTGGTACAGAGCAAGTCCAGGGTAAACTGAGGCAGGATCAGTCCCATTTGAAACAGACCCAGAGGTACCAGAGAGAGGCAGACCTCTGAGAAGCATAGTTCTCAGGATCTTCACTCGGAGATGAGGCAACCAGTCAGCTCTTCCCAGAATCACTGTTACTCACTTTGTGATACATCCTGCCTTTTGGAAACTGACTGTGTATGAATGGAACTATATAATTACTTGAGTGTTTTATTGAGACCATAAAAAATTAAGTACCATCTGATTACCGAAGAGACTAACAATTCTGGGGTGTATGAATACAGGTTTTCACTCCAGTAAGCTTGACAAAGCGCCATGGACTTAGCTGAAGAACCTGAGATTCCCACTGCCATCTACGTGACTGTCTGACCACATATTTACTTTTCCCTTTGAGCTTTCCCTCCTTGAAAATCATTATTCTAAGGGGATCAATTTATAATCAGAGAAAGGATAATCTGAGTTGCAGATTAATTATACTTAGAGCATCTTGGGGAAGATCATTACCTGATCAAATTATGTTCTAAAGTTTTAGGTGTATTCTCCAGTGAAGACACTAGAATTTAATAAAAGTCATCCATATAAATGTATTTATACAGTACACCCAGTCAAATGATGCTGTCATTCTACAATGTTAAAACAATTTGCTTTTACACAAGAAAGACAACTTTCCTCCATGCAATAATTCCCAGTCCTAATTCTGTAGCATCCTAACTTTGGTTTCATAAACTCTCAAAGCTGTTTTAAATGCTAATGATAAGTATTTACCACAGAGCACTGAAGAGTAAGTTAGAACAGGGATATGACAAAAATGAAAGCATAAGAGAGTGTTACAACTCTGAAAATATTGAAAATCACTAACTCAGTGGTTGAATCAAATCACTGGAGTCCTCAAGTAGTAAGACTTTAGTAACTACTTCAGTAGTAGTTAACTACTACTTTAGTAGTGGTAACATTTTTTTAATGTTTAAAAATTTCCCTAGGGAATTCCCTGGTCATCCAGTGGTTGGGACTCTGCAATTTCACTGCCTGAAGCCCAGGTTCAATCCCTGGCTAGGGAACTAAGATCCTGCAAGCCACAGGGTGCAACCAAAAATTTTTTTGTTTTCCTTAAATTAAAATTTAAATATATTTTTAAACTATTAATTGCTGAAAGCATAAATAGTACCATCAGCTTATTATCAAAAATGGAACTATAGGAAGAAAACCTTCAAAGGGAAAGTTATTTTACTTTTCAAAGTTTTTAGCCTTCCAGTCTCAAAAAAAAAAAAAAAATGGACTTTTGTCCTGGATTTTTGAAAAAGAGGAAAAAAAGAAACTCATAAAGTTTAGAATTAGATAGATGTGAGTTAGAATTCTGCCTCTAGGGAATCCCCTGGCAGTTCAATGGTTAGGACTCTGCATTTCCACTGCAGAGGACACGGATTCAGGATTCAGGGAACTAAGATCCCACAAACTGCCCAGCACAGCCAAAAAAAAAAAATAAAAACTCTGCCTCTACCTCTCAGTAACCATGAATCAATCACTTTTCTCAAGACCATGGTATTTCCAGACCCAATAAATGAAATATCTGTTCTGTTACCAAACATCTAAAAACTGATGGTCCAAAAGTTACATGTTTGCATAGTATTATTTGACTTCTTAAGCCTTATTTCCAAGTAACAGGTATTTGAACACAACATAGCTTTGATCCAAGAGAAAGACCCAGTTAGCTCTAGTAGCAAATCTGCACTGACCAGCTGTTAGGCCTTGGGCAGGACACTGAGCCTCTCTGAGCGGTTTTCTCCCTGGCAGTAATACCCATTCCATGTAGTTGTTGTAAAGTGGGAGACGCTGTGAAAGGCCTTGCCCAAGGCCCTGCACACAGTACATAATACTCAATAAATGGAAACTGTGGTTACCTAATTATTTTAAGAAAGCTTGATATCATATTTAACCATCTATTTTTTCAGCCCTTGTAGTTAGGATTGTTTTCCTCAATAGTTTTCCTTTCCTTGTTTTCATAATTGTTCTATATTATATCTCCATTAGTTTTGCAGAGCAAAAATAGATTACTGTATCATTGATTCCCTAAATCCTTATTACAGTATCTAAATTCCCTTGTGTATGTTTTATATTTTTTCTCAATCCTCTCTTTGCAACTGCATGCACTGCAGCATGCCAGGCCTCCCTGTCCATTACCAACTCCCGGAGTTTACTCAAACTCATATCCATTGAGTCGGTGATGCCATCCAACCATCTCATCCTCTGTCATTCCCTTCTCCTCTTGCCTTCAATCTTTCCCAGCATCAGGGTCTTTTCAAATGAGTCAGTTCTTCACATCAGGTGGCCAAAGTATTGGAGTTTCAGCTTCAGTATCAGTCCTTCCAATGAATATTCAGGACTGATTTCCTTTAGGATAGACTGGTTAATTTTAAAAAATTAAATCTACTTATAAAAGGCTTAACTTTATTAGAAAATAGACTCTTTTTCTGGATTTTTTTATCTTTTAGGTTTATACAGGCCTATTATTTCTCAATTCAGATCCTTTCTCTATCCTTTACTTATACTACTCTATTTCCTCTCTTCACAAAAGTAAAGTTAAAAGTTTTCTGATACAATATAGAAAAAAATTCATTTGTTTTGTCATGATCTGAATATGAACAAAAAAATCAAACCCCAACCCTCAACAAATTCCTTTGCCAAGCTTGCTGCCCTAGTATTTATTTATGCTAGCATTATTTCAGCCTCCTTAATGAAGATTAGTGAATAAACTAATAAATATGTGCTTTATCATATCATGTGTATAAAAACAATACCACTTGGATTACAGTTCTGTAATTCCTTTTTTTTTTTCTGCAAGTCCTTTTCAAAAAGGAGGAAAACTCTGGGTTTGATATATTTGTTTATAACATCAAGATCAAAGATACAGAGATTCTGTTCCTGAACAGGACTGCTATTCTGCTATGATAGATAAGTTATGTAAGACTAGCTAGAGACGAGGTATGAATAGAACTAACCGTACTGTGTCTACCCGAGCTGTTGCCTTCCTTCCTCCAAGGCTGCCACTAGAAAGCAGACTGTCTTGTCTAGAATAGGCTGTACAGCACCATGAAGAGGATCTGGGTATCTAAGAGAAGCCAACTTTAAAAGTCTAAAACCTAGAACAGCTATTGTTCCACTTCTTTTCCCCTCTCTCCTTTATCACATAAATAACATAAATCTCATAAATAACATAAACATAATATAAACATAAATAAAAGATCATGGCATCCGGTCCCATCACTTCATGGCAAATAGATGGAGAAACAGTGGAAATGGTGGCAGACTTTATTTTTGGGGGCTCCAAAATCACTGCAGATGGTGACTGCAGTCATGAAAGATGTTTGCTCCTTGGAAGGAAAGTTAAGACCAACCTAGACAGCATATTAAAAAGCAGACACATTACTTTGCCAACAAAGGTCCATCTAGTCAAGGCTATGGTTTTTCCAGTAGTCATGTATGGATATGAGAGTTGGACTATAAAGAAAGCTGAGCACCAAAGAATTGATGCTTTTGAACTGTGGTGTTGGAGAAGATTCTTGACAGTCCCTTGAACTGCAAGGAGATCCAACCAGTCCATCCTAAAGGAGATCAGTCCTGGGTGTTCATTGGAAGGACTGATGTTGAAGCTGAAACTCCAATACTTTGGCCACCTGATGCAAAGAGCTGACTCATTTGAAAAGGCCGTGATGCTGGCAAAGATTGAAGGCAGGAGGAGAAGGGGACGAGAGAGGATGAGATGGTTGGATGGCATCACTGATTCAACGGACATGAGTTTGAATAAACTCTGGGAGTTGGTGATGGACAGGGAGGCCTGGCGTGCTGCGATTCATGGGGTTGCAAAGAGTCAGACACGACTGAGCAACTGAATTGAACTGAAATGAACATAAATCTCTACTTGAGCCACAGGGTAAATACTTCAGTTAACAAAGAGACTTCTATGACATATTTTCTTGCCAGAAATGTTGTTACTAGAAGCAAAATACATGAGGAACAGAAATGTAGGGAGAAGGGGTACTGATGCCCAAAAATGCCCTGTGGATGTGTCCCTGCTCAAACAGAAGCCTAGCTAGGAGACTCCCGGTAGGTACAACCCAGGACATGGATCAGTGCAGGTGTTTCTCGTGTCAAACAATTACAAGTTTTGAGCATTGAGTGATTGGAGGCCTGAGGAAGAGAACGAGGTCAGAGTCTGACTACAGCAAAAAAGCATGGAGTGGGCATATTTCTATGGGTTGGCTAGAAGAGGAATTCACAGGTGTTGGGGGTGCGGGTTGGGGTGGAGGAGAAAGCAGTTGCTAATAAGTAAGAAAGATTTACTCGGTAAATAAGCCCACCCACTCAAGATTCTGCTTCTGCTCAGCTCTTGTTTCTATTCTTATTTCTACTTTTGTCAAATAGAAAGTATCTCACCTTCCTAAGTGTAAATAAGTGCAGTCGCTCAGTTGTGTCCGACTCTTTGCGACCCTGTGGACTATAGTCCACCAGGCTCCTCTATCCATGGGATTCTCCAGGCAAGAACACTGGAGTGGGTTGCCATTAATTTTGGACAAACCTAGAATAAAGGTTCCCGAAGAAGGGGAAATATGAGAGTTAAAACTTGGTAACCTTGAAGTAACAAGAAAACAAACAAAACCCGGGGCATTAGCATTAGATAAGACCAAAGGAAGACTCTACAGTATGTATCACAGAGCCAGAGGCCGGGCTATCTGTAGACAAGTTACAGATGGAATTCAGGGTTATCAGAGCTGCCTAACAAGAAAATATGCCACCCTGTTAGGTAGTGAGTTCCTTATCACTGAGCGTGTTCAAGGGGAGTGGGGGAGGAGACCAGGAGAGGAATGAAGAGTTTCGTAAAGATTCACTCCAACCCTGTGAGGACGCCATGACTAACCAACCTCTCCCTTCCCTTCTGAGGGATACAGTCATGAACCTGACACACACAGAGCCCTCCCTTGTGGAGGAGCCCGGTGTCAATGTCAATGGCGGGAATAATGGAGATGACTGGGCTGTCCTCCTAAATTTCCCCTCCTCAACTGGCTGAGAAGGTGAAACTATACTTCACATTCCTATCCCACAACTATCTCCCCCTCTTCTTGACTTCCAAAGCAAAGAGCTTTTCTGACCTTGAAAGCCCCAGTGTGACCACAGAAAATAAAAACTCTTTGGATGACAATCTACACTATTCTTTTCTCAGCATAATGGAACTGCATTACCCCATGCATCAGGCTGGGCTGTGAAGCTCAATGGTGCAGTACCATTTACCAGAAACAGGTCCAAGCTCCTCAAACATGGGTGCTCCCTCAGGGGGAGTACCCAGCTCTGTGAAGAAGGTATATGAACAACACACATCTTACAGCATTGATTTTCCTTTAAGATTTGGGGGAAGAAAGATGCTTGGCATTTGTTTGTAGCGGTTTGTTCAACAAGTCAAACAGTACAGAAAAGAATGCCAAGGTCACCTGAATTTTTAAGATTAAATGCAGGATCTGAGAGAAAGTGCTTGCTTACACCGGAAATATTTATGGTTATACCTACAGATCCCTGAAGGAATGCATTCTTCCCCTAAATAGGACATTTTGGTAGAAAAGTTCAATCAGCAAAGATTTACTCCATGATCTTCAGGCAGCAACTCTTGCCTTCTCTTTTTTATTTTCTTCTTTGGAGGTCCAGAGATGAGTCCATAAAGAACGTTGGTCCCTGAAGGTAATCTGTGCTCAAAATTAGCTGTAAGAATGGTTTCAATATTGGTCTTCTAGGTCATAATCAACCACTATTCCTATAGCTCTGAAATTCTTCAAATTCAAATGTACTAATTTTCAGATTCTCCTCCCCCTCCCCAAGAATATTACAAAGCTGTGTATAAATCGTGCATAAACCCAGAGGTATGCACAAAGTTGCTTTAGAAATCCTTATATGCAAAGCAGGAAAATAGCTATGAAAATCTGCTAGCCCTCCATGTACACATAAGTATAATCTGGAAACAGGGCAGGCTACCAAGGGCAAGCCTTAGCTGGGAACAGGTGAGACAGGCAGCTTTCTCTCAGTAACTCGGGAATGTGGAAAACCCCTTCTCCACCACTCAGTGATGGTGGCTGAAGTTTCATGTGCTGGCTGAAGCATTTCCATGGGCTGTCTCATATCCTTCTGCTTAGGAAGCAGGGATTACTGTCCCCAATTTGCATGTGAGGAAATTGAGGATCAAGCATGTAAAAGTTGCCTAACTTAAAAGTGACACAACTGAGATTCATATTCAGGTCTGACTTCAAAGTCACAACATTTTTTCCACCATATTTTCCCCATGCTATCATTCTGCCTTCTCTTTCTAACTTGTCTTTTTTTCCCCTCCCTTTAAACAAACCCTTTTCTTATTCTAGTAATTATTAGATTGCTTACCATTTACCTAAAGTTCAACATGAGGCTTTAATTTCCCAGAAGCCATTGTGACGCTGGGATTAGGATGTCAAATGCCTGGCTTCTTTGTTCTCACAGCATCTTCTACTGTGTTGGGATTATTTAACTGCTATTAGAGCATAATCGATGGTTCAGCTGTCCAGAGGAGGGTCTGACACAAAAGCACCCACATATCAGTCAGACCAATCTAAGCTCGAGCATTTATAGCTCTCTTTCCTTCCCAGGTACAGTTTCCTGGTCACAGCTGGAACTCTGCTTATTTGTGTGTAGTGGGACAAGGTTAATAGCCACACAAGAAGGAGCCTAAATGATCCCTGCAGTACACCAAAAGGTGCCTGAGCTGTTTCTATTGCATTCAGAGAGACAGGACATCCGCTCCCTGTCATTCTGTCCTGGGTCAAATAAAATGGAAAGCAAATGATGCAAATTAATTTTGACTTCCAACATCTCTGGATACAGATATAAGGCTATCTTATTCCAAGAAGGATTATATCACCACAAACACTCTTCTCTGTTTTTTTTTTTTTAATCACTGATTCTCTTTCTTTCCTCTGAATCTAACAATTTCTAAAATCAACTATCCACTTTTCTCTTTCACCCCACACTAATAGTTTCACTCCATGTCTGACTCCTTTTCATGAAACATCACTGTAATTTCTCCAGTGTTTTCTCTGATGACTAGATTATTCACTCCATGCCCCTCTTAACTCCTGTTTATAATTTTGAAGCCCTATCAAAGTCAGTTTCACTGCTCTTTCCAGATAGGCATTCAGCCAATATATTGCCAATAACACTCACTCTTGTGCTAACTTAAAATACACAGTGTAGCCTGCCAAGTATCCTTATTTGGCAAGAAGGTCCCTTAGTTCCCAAGATCTTTGACCATCCATTTTTAGATCCAAATCCTCAGTGCTTAATATTTGGATATTTCTCTCTCTCTTTTTAATTTGTCCTTATGTGTTCCCTGAAAGAATAAGGAAAAGAGATCAATCATCTGTTTGCTTTCCTAGACAAGAAAAAAATGTCCTTGCCATTATGGTCATTTACTCTGGAATTATTACCACTAAAACTTTTGATATAAACAAAAATATTTTCCAGTTTAAAAAAACTCCCAAAATAATCCCCAGAAAGTTATAATAAAAATTAAATTGTGAAAGATTAAACAGTACACACTGCTCTAAAAGACCATGTTTCTTTATCTTAATTCCCTCTTTCCAAACAAACTAAATTCGCATTCATTTACAATCTCCCAAATCTCTCACTATTGTAGAGGAACAGAAAACAAAGGCTCCACAAATGACTAAAACTATAATTAAAATGAAGCCATTCTATATTTTTTGAAAGTCAAAAAACGACATGATATTTCATTGTGGAGATGGGCCTACTACAAAGAAGACATTAACTGTCTTGGATCACTTGTTTACATTTTGTCTAAATGTGTCTGTCGGTTTGATTCCACGGAATCCTAGCTGTTCATTTCAACGGAGGTCAAGAGAGCAACGTTTCTCATGAAACAGCTTTAAGGTTAAAATATGAATATACTTGAACAACCACCTTAGCTCAAAAATCATCGAATTAATTCTGTAAGTCGATTCTAATTCACTATCATTCATGAGAAGCTGCTTATTGTAATATCACTGGAATAGGACACTAAATGGTGTTGCTTTCATTATTAAAGAAAGTAACAAAAATAGTAATTAAGTTTCCCCATAAACAGTGCTTGTGCAAGACCCAGAGGCACATCAGAAACGAACATTTTCAGCACTCTAACAACGACTGCCCATTCAGTAAGCAACTCGATGTCCTCTGGTCAGTTTTCTATTAAAGTTTGTCTGCAAGCTGTCAGGAGCCAAGGCGGCTTGGCGGCCGCCTCAGCCTTTACCTCCAGGCCTGGTGCACTTCCCCGAGCCCAGGAATCCGGGACGCCAGCGGGTCGGCAAAGGGGCCACCCTGGCGCCCGCGGAAGGCCCGGGGGCCCCTCGAGGTGCGGGAGGGCGCGGGCTCCCCTTTCACGGCGCAGGGCTGGCGCGGTCGCCCTTGGCGGGAGGCGAGCTCCTGGGCCGGCCGGCAGGAAAGCAAAAGTTAGTGGGCTCTCCTCGCCCGCAAGCACCTCTGCCGGGAAGCGGCCTGCACCCTGCGCTGATTTGGGAGACTCGCGCCTCGCCTCGCGAGAGACGCCCGGGTAATCCCCGGCGAGGCCGGCGCTCCGGCGTCCGGAGAAGGAAAGCGGCGACCCGGAGGCGCCGCACGCCTGGCCGAGACGGCCGGAGACGCCCCCGCTGCGCCCCACTCTTCCGGGCGCCAACTTCTGCATCGGATCCGCGCGAACTTCCCGAGCCGCTCCCGGCCGCGCAAGGCCGCGGGAGCCCGGGACGCCGGCTCCGCATCGGGCGGGGGTGCCTGCCGTGGGGGCCCGGACCGCGGCAGGGCCTGGGCCCGCGACGCCGGGACGAGTCGCGATCGCGATGGGCCTGCCCCCCACCCTCTTCCCCGCGGCCTCCGGCCTGGCCCCTTACCTGGCTCCCAGGCCGGGCGCGAGCAAGAGCCGGGGGCGCCGAGGCCCCGCGCGCGGCGAGGGCAGGGACGGCTACTGGAGTTCGAGGGGACGGCTGCCGGCGGCGCGGCTCCCACGCTTCCGCCCGACTCAGGAGTTGAACATTCCGCCTCTCCGCCCCGCGCCAATGAGGAAGACAGTCACGGCAACAGCACCACCTACCTCCGAGCGCGGAACCGCGGGGCCTCCCTGCAGGCGTCCCGCACGGCCGCCCGGCTGGTCGCAGCGCAGACGCGCCAGCCAGCCAGGCGGGGGAGGGCGCTCCGGCTCCCCGGCTGCACCCCTAGGGCACCTTGCGCCCCGCGCCCCGGAACCCTGCCAGGCCGCCGCAGGCTTCACACGGCACCCCATACTGGGGGGCGCGGGGAGAGGGGGTATGTCTCTGCGCCTTTTTGTGCCTTCACATCTTTGCACTCAACTCATCCTTATCCATAAACGTTTACTAGGAAAAAAGCGCTGGGATACAAAGACAAGGGAGGTTGCTTCGTGCCGGACAGGAGTTAATTATCTACTTGGGAAGAGGACCGACGTGTCCAGATATTTCTAGGGAGATAGGGCTGAAAGCTGCTTCAGAGGAATGATCAGTAGATACCTGCGTAATTTTGAGGAGGGGTCCTGGTCTGTTTCCCTGGTTGCTGACGTAAGCGAAGCCGATTTCAGATGAAACTAGAAGGCATTCCAGGGGTGAGCAAAGGGTGGAAACCAGTACCGGGGAAACAAATTACGATCAGTGAGGAGGACGGTTCCATGAAGCAAACAAACAGGAGATGAGGTTCCAAAGATGTGGGCAGCACGATCCAGGGCTCACTGAGTTTGAATCTTATCTTCTATGGACACAGGGGGACTGTGGAAAGTTAGACTCAAAGGAATGAAATAGCTTTTGTGGGTTTTTTTTTGTTGTTGTTTGTTTGTTTTGTTTTTTTAATGGTGATTTCGAGAGAGCAGTCCACAGTGGATGCAGGATGGGTTGCTAGGGCAAAACCGGGAAGCAGCATATGGTGACCACATGGTTATGCGCTTATCAGGACTTGGTGAATACAAAGTAGAATTAGGAAACAAGAAATGGACTTGAGAGACATGTTTCAGGAAGAAGCCACAGGAACTGGTGATCCACTAGAAGTGAAAAGGAAGACGAAAAAGTCTGAGATGATGCCAAGATTTCAGACCTGTGTGACTGGAAGCATGATGGTGTCATTGACAAAAATAGAGATAAGCAGACTAGGAGCTGGCTTTCTGTTGAGTTTGAGGTCAAGGGAGGGAAAACCGGTAGAGATGCCACAGTTGAGACGTGAAACCGATTCAGAGAAGTGGTCGGGAGGGAAATATAAAATTTTGAAACCATTCATATAGTTAAAAATATCAAAGTGGAGAAATGAGTGGGAAAAAACCCACTTTCTAGTCTGTGATTCAGATTAATTATTTGAATTTTCCCTCTGATTAAAAACTGGAAATTTTAGCATTGATAGATTCTATTTGGAGAACTGAAAATTTGGATTAGTGAAAACTGTCATGCTAAAAATGAAAAATAAAACTCTGGTATAGGTAATCAAAGAATTACATAAACCATCTAACCATTCAAGGGAAAACTAAGGCTCTTTAGCACAAACCTAGGTATAGAGTGACTCCAGTTATTTACCCCACCTTCAAAGGCACTAGATTGTAATGGAAAGGACACTAGGATGGGAACAGAGAACGTGAGTTCTGGTTTTAGGCCTGCCAATTATCAGCTGGGGTATTTTGCTAGACAGGCCTCAGTTTTCTTCCCTGCAAAACAATATCACCCATCAAATGTTAGCTGAAGTTTCCGGCTTTAAATTTCTTAATAATACTGCTTTAAATTTAGAGCATATGTCATAATATTTTTAGCCACAATCCCCTTCCTTTCCACCTATTCTTTTCTTCATTTTATTTTTCCTCAGATAATTAGGCTAAGATAATAACCAGCAGGAATGGTGAATACTAAAAGGGAGTCTCATAGATATGCCGAAAGGATAACCCTGTAGGCATTCTCTTGTCTTCCCAACTAGGTTGCAAGGTCCTTGAAGTCATAGATTCTATTGTATCTGTTTATAGCTGAAAGAAATATATAATTGTGTAATAAACTGATTTCTTCAAGTCTGATTTTTCTGGGTCAACTTGCCTGTTTCCTTATGGCTATACTGAGCTCTTGAGGTCCCAAACTTAATCAGTATACTCTAGTGTTTATTCCTATGGTCAATTTTTATTCTCAGGGTCAACTCTGCTTTTTCAGACTTGCAAATCTTTTTGAAAGCATATTGGTTAATTCTCACCAGACAGAGTATAAGTTTACAAATGTAAATAGCAATAACAAAAGAGAGCTAGTTAAACCTCTCTTATCAAGCTTTCCTATTCCTTTATTTCACATGTCTCTGTACTAAAAATAGATGTACTTTCAGCAGTGGGGTGAGTTAGAAGTCCTTAGCACCCTCTTATATCCAAGAATACCCTCCAAAATAAATATGCAATGTCAGTAAAAAAAATCAGTATTTGCTATGCAAATATAGCTTAAAAGTCTCCTAGCCCCTTATTCAATCAGATTGTCACTAAGTTCCTCTAAAATAGAAATTCTGGAGCTGCTATCAATGGATCAGAGAAGTGCAGGCAGACCTTTCATTAAGAATGGAAGGAAAGGCAACTTGAAAGGAAGAAAGCATTCTGAGTATTCTTCACTCTTCTTGTAGTGATAAGAGCTGTCATGCTTGTACATTGGAACATTTTTTTCTAGCCATCTCAGGTCTCCATCTTAGATTGTGACTGATTTGTGTTTGAATCATAACTAAGAATTGACCAACTTTTACACAAAAGTTGATGTTTTACCTCCTGCGCAATTTTGGATCCCTAGGGAAAAAGGCATACAATCAAACATCTTTTAAGATAAGTAGCCTTTACCTTAAACTCACAGATGAACCCCAGGTCATTTTTTGAGCTTAGATTTCACATCAAATTTGAGGACTAAAGGACTCACAAGAGTATTTCGGGTACCAAATTTGCTTAGGTTTTCCAGGACATCAAAGGAGCGGTAGGTCAAGAATAGAAATTGGAGACTTTTACAAAATTAATTCAACAAGCATTTACTGAAAGGCAGGCACTGTGCTGAGCTTTTTGATTGTAGCAGTGACCGAAATAATGTCCCTACTTTCACAGTTTTCAGAGTGCCATGTAAAAGCCAGTAAAGATACAAGCAGTGTGCTAAGTGGGCAAATATGCGGACCTACAGCACGGCACCTGACGCAGTTTCAGGAAGTCAATAAAGGCGTCCAAGAAAAAGAAGCCCTGAGTCCATATGAGAATGATGTTGAGAATTTGCTGGACAGAAAGGTAGGAAAGCTATTCTAGGTGAAGGAAACGACAAGTACAAAAGCCCGAGAACATTTAACAAGTTCAAAGACTAAATCCCCTAGTAGCTGAGTAAAAGACATTGCCAAGAGGGAATAATAATCCTCATAGTGGTTGCAATAGTAGTAGCCATAGCAATAATAATAACAGTGATGGCTAATATTTTCTGAGACCTCATGTGCCCTGCACCAAACTAAGAGTTGTACACAAGCTCATTCCACCTAATCTTCAAAATACCCCGACAAAGCAGTTGAAATCATCATCCTATGCTGTAGGGCAGGAAGAAGTCTTGGAAATCTTAGGCAACTTGTCTTCCCTCATGGAACAGGACATACACTTTAGAGCTTGTTCTTTTAGATTAAGGAGTTCTCCAACTTTTTGGTCTCGGGATTTCTTTACATCCTTAAAAATCCTTGAGATAAAATAAATAAGCCATGGGGTGTAATATATAGCATAAGGTATATGGTCAATAATAGTGTACGGGTAATACACTAGTAATAGTAATAGTGTATGGTCAGTAATAGTGTAACTTTGTATGGGGACAGACTTATTGCAATGATCATTCCGTATTGTATGCACATGTCAAATCACTTTATTACATGAAAATAACATAACATTGCACATCAACTGTATTTCAAAATAAATTTTAAAACACATTTATATAAGTAAATAAGTCCTTGAGGATGTCAAATAACTTTTGTTCATGTGAGTTATACCTGTCAATATTTATCATATAAGAAATTAAAACTGAAATCTTTTAATTCACTTAAAAACATAAAGCCATAGATTACTGTGAATAACATATTTTAGTGAAAAATAGCTATTATCCAAAATAAAAAAGCTAGTGAGAGAAGTGTCATTGTTTCAGATTTTTGCAAATCTCTTTACTATCTGGCCTAATAGAACAGCTGGATGCTCATATCTGCTTCTGCATTAAATCTATTCCAGGATCACATTACATTTACCCTATGGAAGATTCTGCTGTACACTCGGAAGGAGGACAGTGAAAATAACGTCTTAGTATTTTTAGGAGAAGAGCTTCGACCTTACAGACACCCTGAAAGGGTCTGGGCTGCATTTTGAGAATTTTTATCTTGGAGTTTAAAGATACTCTTTGGGAG
Source organism: Cervus canadensis (assembly GCF_019320065.1). Classification (NCBI taxonomy): domain Eukaryota; kingdom Metazoa; phylum Chordata; class Mammalia; order Artiodactyla; family Cervidae; genus Cervus; species Cervus canadensis. The sequence goes on along the minus strand of NC_057400.1, from coordinate 52,525,117 downwards.
AGTTCATTGCTCTGTGCTTTGCCTTAAGATGCAGCATCATGGGACGGCTGCATCGAGCAGGATGCTAGACATTAGAAATTCTGGAATGTGGTGCCAATCCTGTCCCTAAGCAGCTGTGACTTAGCTGGGACAATGCTGCTTGAAGGTTATGTAGGATGATAAAGGCCTACGTACTGAATCTTGGGTCCTATTCACTGTTCACTCTTGCTATTGTTTGCTGTGCTCATCTTTAAAAATCCTAGATCTAAGGCATTGAGCCTGCCATTTTTCTTGTTTGCCCTTAGCCCTACTTTATTGCAAGAAACTCATGTGCTCCTTCCCCAAAGAAATGACAGTTGGTTTTATTTTCTGGCAAGATTCTAGAGTTATTATTAAATGGTACTATTAAATGAAAGGCTGGTAGTCACTTTGAAAGTGAACATTAGGAACCAGCATGGACTCATTGAAGTTAAGATATATATGAGACAAACCTAGTTTCCTCTATTAGTATCATCGAGGACTGTGAGGACTTCTGCCAGTGAAACATGTCAAAATGACGTCAAAATAAAGTCAAAATGACGTCAAAATAAAGTCAAAATGATGACTTTATAAGTCAGAAGAGGATTTTAGCTGATGACAGTATAATATAATAAATTGCTGTTAGCAACTATACCCCAAAAGTGCTGATGTCACTGAGGCTGCAGCGTTCTCTTAAGAAGGATTGTTAAGACTTCCCTGGTGGTACGGTGGATAAGAATTCGCCAGTGCAGGGGACACGGGTTTGATCCCTGGTCTGGAAAGATTCCAGACCAGGAGCAACTGGTCATGCCATGGAGCAACTAAGCCCATGTGCCTCAACTACTGAGCCCACGTGCTGCACCTGCTGAAGCCTGTGTGCCGAGAATCTGCGCTCTGCAGTAAGAGAAGCCACTGTGATGAGAAGCCCGTGCACCGCGGCGAAGAGTAGCACCTGTTCACCGCAACTATAGAAAGCCTGATCACAGCAACAAAGGCCCAGAGTAATCAAAAATTAATTAACTAATTTAAAAAAAGAAGAAGAGATGTTGCTACGTTCTCTCTAGCCTGCCCAGAAATCTACAACTTGGGTGAAGATGTAGGTGGCATGCCTATCTAGTTAGAGAATAACATGCATTTTGAAGGAATAATTAGCATGTTATGTAAAAGAATCATATCAAAACTCAAAAAACTTTACTCACAAATCTTTATTGACACCTCACTGCCTACTAAATAAAGTCCAAGATCCTTAAGGCGAATTCAAAACCGTCTATTAGCTCACCCAAGTTTTCCTCCCCAGCATTATCTCCTATCTCCATGGGCTTCATGTTGCTCCTCTCCCACCAGCACCTTCCCTTCCTCCTTGAAACTTTTCTCCATCAGCTCTCACTCTCATCATCACATCTGTCCACGAAGAATACTCTGTTCTTCCTCCATCACAGATGCGGCACTGGCAGGTTCTATTCAAAGATTATGTTACTGAAATCTGAAGGAAACATAAAATGTTACAATAGTCTGTTTTCTGAAACTGAGATTTCTGTCTTAACAGATCCAATAGAGATAGGTTTTCATCCCCAGATAACTGTATCTTAGAGCCAGATGAGTTGGTAAAACATTATACATTATTTGGTTTCTTAGTCCCCAGAGCTTCCAGGAGACATGTGGTGCTATTTTTCTGGATAAACCAAATTCTCAGACCAAAGCATCCAGACCTTCTAGGAAGACCAATAGTATCCCATGTGATATTCAAAATATCACCAGTTTCTTGGATTTAGGCACATGTGATTAGGAAGGAGGACTCTTCTATTTTTGCTATCTGGAAAAGCTAGAATTGTATTCCATAAGGTAATTATTAGTTGCAGTTAATAATGGCTCAAACCATCAAGTGACAGCAACCATTTTTTAGATAAAATTTTCAGTTATCTATAGATTTTAAACTTTTTATTTATTTATTTATGACTGTGGCGGGTCTTTGTTGCTGTGTGAGGGCTTTCTCTAGTTGTGCCAATCAAGGCCTACTCTCTAGTTGTGGTGCACGGGCTGCTCACTGCAGTGGCTTCTGCGGAGAAGAGTCTAGAGTGCAGGCTTCAGTAGTTGTGGCGCTCCAGCTTAGCTTCCCTGCAGCATATGGACTCTTCCCAAAGCAGGAGTAGAACCCATGCACCCTGCATTGGCAGACAGATTCTCAACCACTGGACCACCAGGCAAGTCCAGATATCTGTTTATAGATTTTTCATGGCCCCTCTTAATTGTAAATAGCGTTAGATGATGCCAATAATCTAGTGTTTTCACTTGCCATTTTTTCTCTTCAATATGCAATTTTTAAATAACTGATATGTCTGGTCTCTATTTTCTTCATTTTGCTTGCCTACGAAATGTCTACAACCAGGCGATATAGTTTTTCTGGTCTACCTAGAAAGAGGCTAGAGGAAGGAATAAGGGAATGACTACTTTCCAGTAGCTGGCCCAGGACCTCTCAAGAGTGGATTAGTTAGTTTATCATAATCAGAAAATCCTGATCAAATGTCAAAGTCACATTTTTTATATTATTATTTTGAAGTTAAAATTCTAGCAAATATTTTTATAAGTTCTACTTGTTTTTTTGGTCACCATTTTCTCTAACTTTTCAATGTCCACTTGTATTAAGTCCCTGTCCTCGTTGTTTGTAACACCTTCCAATTTAGTATTATCTGCAAATTTCATTAACATGCTATTTACTCCCTCTTCCAGATCATTAATACATGCTATTTTCTTATGTATTAAATTTTGCGGTCGAATAGATTTAATTTGCTGTTGTAATTTCAGTGCATGTTTTCTAAAGATACAATGCAGTTAAGAATGGTCTTAACATAGGCTTAAATCCATACCTAGTTTATAGTTATTTTACTATTATGAAATTCATTTGTGTTCTCTAATCAGCACTGTTGTGAGCTCCATTGAAGCAATAATCTATTGATTTTCTCTTCCTTCTTTTTCAGTACAGTCATCATCTTGGCTTTAGATACGCAGCAATAGCAGAGTTATCACTATTGTGTAGTTGTAATCCACCACTATTTATAAAAGGAAATTAAGTCTTTTATTCTCAGTGGATATTTTTCCACTGTTGAAGAAATATTCTAACATTAAAAATTATTTTATAACCATAATATTTTATTTTCTTAAGCATAGTATCAATTTTCTACAAAGAAATAGGTTCTAGAATTTTAAAGCAAGTAAATGTAATGTATATTACATTTATATATATACAACAGATATTTTATATAAATAATATATTCTATATAGAGAGATACATTAGAAGTGTGTGCTATACGTTTTCTTTTATAATAAATCAGTTCACTGACTCCCTGACTCCTATGGCTCTGGGGTGACTTTGTTCTTTATAATGGACTCAGACATGCCACCTTCAAATCAGAGAATGAGATTCATTAAGTCTTTTTTTCACTTTGTGTCACACATCATCCTCCTTATTAGAGCCAGTTTTCATTTTCAATGAGATGAGGCTTCTCACATGCCACTTATTTCTACTTAATGTTCACATATTGCAATTTTAATTCATTGTTTTCAGGAGCTTAGCCTTCATGTTTCTACATAATATTTCCAGGAAATATTTTCTCTTCCCTCACTGTCAGTCTCTCTCTCTCTATTCCCCCTTATAAAGTTAACTGAGTATAAACCCACAGTAATCTTTTCTTTTCCATGCTGAGAAATTTATTTAATCTCTACATCTCAGTTTCCCCATCTGTGAATTTGTAACGGAGCAGGATCCTACGCGACCTTCTTGGGACAGACCTCCCCCCCCCCCCAAATTCTGTGCTTTAACTCCTCTCTGAAGTACCTAGATAATCGTATCTGATGCACATTTCCTGAGAAGTTTTACAGATGCTAAAACCACCACCAAGTGGAAGAAATTAACTACTTGATGATCATGAGCATGTACCAGACCTGCTGGTATCTGAGGATGGATAATGGTAAAACCTGCGACACCGCCCTGTAACCTCACCATCAGCCAGTCAGAGAATCATGCACAAGCTGATCTCAAACCCTCAAGTCCCCTCCCTCACCTCGCCTTTAAAATGTGTTGACTGGAAAAAAAAAAAAAAGCACACCATGAGAGTTGTGAGTTAAGTTTTATTTGGGGTAGAATAAGGACTACAGCCCAGGAGACAGCATTTCAGAGAGCTCTGAGAGACTGTTTCAAAGAGGTGGGGAGAGGGTCAGTATGTATGTGATTTTGGTGAAAGCGGAGTATATTCAATCAAGCACATATCTTTTGCAGCTGGTTGCCGCTATTCTCTTGAAAGTTACTGCTAGGTCATGAGGAGCAGACCTCATCATGAAGGTTTTTTTTTTTTTTCTTCTTCTTTTGGTTGCACCAGGCTGCATGTGGGATCTTAGTTCCCCGATTAGGGATTGAACCCATGCCCGTTGCACTGGAAACACAGTTTTTAATCACTGGACTGCCAGGGAAGTCCCACCATGAAGGATTTTTATGATCTTCTAGATATGAGGAGATGCAGGAATTGGGCTCGTAAATTCTTCTGAAAATATCCGTCTGAAGGCCTATTCCGCTAGTTTTTCCCAGAGCACAGTGCCCTGATCTCCACCCCGAATTTCTTTCAGGGGACATTGAAGGTTGGCTTCCCTGGTGGCTCAGTGGTAAAGAATCCACCTGTCAATACAGGAGACACGGGTTCAATTTTTGGATCAGGAAGATCTCCTGGAGGAGGAAATGGCAACCATTCTAGTATTCTTGCCTGGGAAACCCCATGGACTGTAACCCCATGGACAGAGGAGCCTGGCAGGCTACAGTCCATGGGGTCTCATAAGAGTAGGACACAACTTACTGACTAAACAACCACAACTGAAGGTCATCAGCTGCAGCAGTTCATGATTTAGTTCTGCAGAGATAGATGGCAAGTATCGATTTGTAGTTGTCAAATGCTTTCCTGAAATCCATAGGGAGTTTTGGCCTTTTTGAACTCTAGCTGTCCCGAACTCCTTGTTTGGCACCCTGCAATAAATGCTGCACTTTTCTTCCCCACAACCCGATGTCAGTAGACCGGCTTTACTGTGTGAGGGCGAGGGACCCATTTGGTTTGATAACAAGTTGTCCCCTCATGGGCTTCCCTGGTGCTCAAATGGTAAAGAATCCACCTGCAGTGCAGGAGACCTGGGTTCGATTCCTGGGTTGCGAAGATCCCCTGGAGAAGGGAACAGCTACCCACTCCAGTATTCTTGCCTGGAGAATTCCATGGACAGAGAAGCTTGGCAGGCTAGTCCATGGGGTCGCAAAGTGTCCGACAGGACTAAGTGACTTTCATTTTTACTTTCTGTCCCCTCATAACTGGCCTATTCATCTCAGAGTGTTGTTGTCAAGTTCAAATGAGATAATTCATGCAAACATGTTTTATAAGTGATATACAAGCAAATTAATGGTATTACGTTTTACTGAAATATAATAAAGGCAAATACAAGATATTATTTTCATTGATAAATTAAAGCTGTATTTCCACAGATTTTGTTGAACTTTCAGTAAATGTCTATTTTTATGGCAGAATACATGTTATCCTTTCATAATTGGCCCTAATCCTAATTTCAGTGCAATTGAGTACTAAGATTTGAAGAGAAAAATGTCTGCATTTTAGATAACTAAACAACATGCAATTTTACATTCCAGGTTCCTAAATAGTTTCACAGTAGGCCTGTAAGTTAGAAAAGACATAACAAAGTAAATTCTGTTTTCCCATGGGAAATTTTTTATTCTTTTTTCTTAATTTTGAAGCCTTAAAGAGTTGAATTTCAGCTGAAAACATTGAGCTAAAATTTAATTTTCTATCTAGAGCAATTATTCTTAGGTAATATTTGAGATTCTATGAAATTCTCTCTCTTTTTTTTTTTCCTTGCAAAAAACTTTATTTCCCTCTGCTCCAAGCCTTGGGAGAGGGCTCCAGGGTGGTTAAAAAGCTGAGTAGTGGCTACAGTGGTAAAGAATCCTCCTGCCAATTCAGAACATGCAAGAGACGCAGGTTTGATCCCTGGTCAGGAAGATCCTCTGGAGAAGGAAGTGGCACCCCAGGCCAGTATTCTTGCCTGGGAAATCCCAGGGACAGAAAAGCCTGGCAGCTGCAGTCCACAGGGGTTGCAAAAGAGTCAGAGATGACTTAGCAACTAAAAAACCAAAAAGTTGCAAAGAGACTTCATGCAGAAGTGCTGACATCTGAGAAGCTCCTCAAAGGCTACTAAGAGACAAGCTGGAACCTCGGGCCTTTACTGGAGTGCTTGCCCCGAACAAATGTCTCCTTCAGCAACAGAATGCAAAGTAACGATAAGGCATTAAAAATAACTGTACCCACGCACAGTTGGGGGCAAATTATGAACAAGAAGATACAAAAAGGCCAAAACCCACTGCCACTTCGGAGGTTCAGGGAGCAAAAGCAGAGTACCATGCATGGTCCCTGCAAACAGCACCGTCAAGGGGGTGGGCAGACCACCTGAGCCGGCCCTCCTGCCCCACCCTCCAATCTACCCCTATCCTCACGCCATTTGAGAGAGTAGCTCACCCTCCCTCCCGAGGAGTGAGCAAGGGCACATGTTACTTGTTTTCGTTCTCTCTTGCTATAGCAGGAATCCCAGCAAAGCCTTGCCCAAGTTTCCCGTCTGGCCTCTAATCAATTTCTGTTGATTAAAGAGTCCAAGGCCCCCGGGCTGGGCTCCAGAAGCCCCTAGTCCTGCTAGAGGGTGAGTGTTTGGAGGGGAACTCGCCCCGCCCGGCCTGGGGACCAGCCAGCCTGCTGAGGGGAGTCACATGCTCGCCATCTTCTTGGTGTGTTTCACCTGCTCCCGCAGGACGCAGCTCTCCCCCAGGGCAGAGCCCAGGGCATGCAGAGCCAACAAGGCCTGGTTCCGGTTCTTCTTCAAGAGAATGGCAACTCCCATAGCGTTCTGGATTTTACCCCACTCTTTTTGGGGCAGCTTCCACCCGTCCTGGAAGACAGCACGGCTGCTGCCTCGCTGGTTTTGTATTTTCAAGGGACCGCTGGGTGCCCTCACGCATCTCTTTGGCTGATTCGTGGGAAAAGTGGCCCCTGCCCTCCAGAGCTATATCATCTCAGTGGAAATAGAAGCCCAGAGAGAGGTAGGTGTTAGGGGACTGCGGAGGCAGGTTGACCGGGTGGTGGACTGCGGCCTCCACCTCTGTGGAATAGTTCTCAAGAATCTGGGAGCTCTTGGATAATTGGTTAATAAGGAGAAACTGAAAAAATGGTGTTGGCTGGTCCTGGTAGCTGAGGATAGTTGAGTGGTTGGTTCTGAAAGTTGTGACTGGGAAGAGGTTGGAGGGTGGTCGAGGTGTTGATGAAAGTAATAAACAATCCATAATAAGACTAGAAAAGTTTAATTTGAGCCAAGTTGAGGACTAGCCCAGAATTTTGCTTCCAAGATTACTCTGAGAAACTTGCTCTGGAGAAGCAGGGTTTTCAACATAGTTTTATATCTTGTCAAAACAAAGAACATTGAACAAGTCAGGGTTACATTTCTTCAATGTTTCCAAAAAAAAAAAGAAAACAACAGGGAATTCCCTGGTGGTTCAGTGGTTAGGACTTCATTCCAAGGGCTCAGATTCAATCCCTAGTCAGGGAACTAAGATCCCGCAAGCCATGTGGTGTGGTTAAAAAAACAAACAGAAAAAAAAACAAACAAAAAAAAACAAACAGAAAAAAGACAAGAAAGCAAAAACAGAAGAGAGCAGTAGGTACCCACTGGGAAGAGGGTCTTATCATCAAAGGAGAACCAGTGTCAGTGTCCAAGGACGAGTGGCGTTTAACCTTTTTTTTTTAACATGGACATTATTTACTTCTGGTCAATAGGCCCTTTTCTTTAATAATTAAAGTAGTCGTACAATGTATGTTTGATAGGCCGTAAGTAGGCTATTGCATTTAGCATAAAATTCAAATTAACTCATGTATAAACCAGAATGACTTCCCTGTATCTCGATATGTGAAAATTTCTTTTATCAGAGGCTGGAGGAAGGGGTGTCCCCAGGTCTGTTTCATCCAAACACTGTTAAGGAGGAGAAAGATCCAAGGGAGGACCAAACACACTGCTGAGAGTTGATTCTTTTCTTTTTATGTATAAATGTATTCTTTTATGTGCTCCCAATGCAGGAGCTTTGGGATACATTTGTGTATAAATGTATTCTTTTTGAAAAATTTATTTATCTTTAATTGAAGGATAATTGCCTTACAATATCATGTTGGTTTCTGCCACACATCAACATGAGTCAGCCATCGGCATACACATGTTCCCTCCCTCTTGTACCTCTAGTCTGCCTCCCACCCCTCCAGGTTGTTACAGAGCCCCAGTTTGAGTTCCCTAAAAATATGGAATGCTTCACAAATTTTCGTGTCATCCTTGCACAGGGGCCATGCTGATCTAACTCTGTATGCATCCAATTTTAGTATATGTGCTGCCAAAGTGAGCCCTGAGAGTTGATTCTTCACTATTCGCATCTCTCACAAATTCATCCTCGTGACACGTTCCAGTCTTTTCATTACAAATCAGGTTGAATGATAAATCTCTGTATAATTTCTTTAAAAGATCTTTTCGTTGGAGTATGCAGGATCTTTATTTGCAGCATGTGGGATCTGGTTCCCTGACCGGGGATCAAACTCAGGCCCCTTCCTGCATTGGGAGCACAGAGACTTAGCCATCAGACCACCAGGGAAGTTCCCTGGATAGTAGTTTTTTACTTCATTAATGTAAAGCAAACCTTTCCAAACTTTTGTGGTAGACATTTCAAAATAATTGTAAGTCAGATATGCAAAATCCTACTGAATTATTTCAGTTGAGTAATTAAAATTCAACCTCACTAAGCCAACCTTTGGAGAAGGAAATGGCAGCCCACTCCAGTATTCTTGTCTGGAGAATCTCCATGGACAGAGGTGTCTGGTGGGCTACAGTCCATGGGGTTGCAGAGTTGGACACAACTGAGCGACTAAGAACAAGCCAACCTTGGTCAGTGTGGACAACTGGTTTATCTGGATTATTTCACAGACCTCTCTAACAAGTTTCAGTGTTTCAGTTACATAGCTTAAAGATCTATGACTAACATCCCTAGCCTCTGGAGGAATATGCTTTAGACACACCTCTAGATGGTTCAGGTTATTTCTGGTTCTGAAAGATCTAGATGCACAAGTTTTAGTGTTGACATCCTGTTATGAAATAAAGCTCATGGATATTCTTGAAGTCATAGGCTGGTTTTAGTAGTTTTATTTCCCAAAATGTATGTAAGTGGAGGCCAAATTCAAGTTCTTACCTTTCCCCAGACTCTTTCTTAGACAAGTCACAGTGGACATTGAGTGGTCTTATTCCATGAAAAGTTGGGAGATTGGTGGATCCTTTGGGACAAATGTTAGTGAGGACTTTGAAGTGTCAGACTCAAAGATTAAGGCTCTGACTGCAATACAGCCTCGGGACTAAGAACATGGGCTTTGGAGTTGGATAGACCTGGACTGAGGTCTGCTGCTTATGAGCTATGTGACCTTAAGCGTTTTACTCAGCCTTTCTAAGCCTCATTTTCTTCATCTATACAAACAGGATTTTTGTTTGAATTGAATAAGTCAACATATGTACAGTGTTTAAAACAGGGCTTTGAGTTAGTGTTGCTGTTATTATTGGTCATGTTTCACATGCTAAATATATTTTATTATCATTATTCAGTTATATGAATTGTTTTCTCTGGAATTAGTTTTTCTCTTTTATGGTACTAGTTTTCCTAGACATCTCTGATCAAATTAGTCGTGTTAAAAAATAATTTATTTGCTTATTTTAGACTGTGCTGGGTCTTCATTGCTCTGTGGACTTTTTCTCTCGTTGTGGTGAGCGAGGGCTACCCTGCAGTTGGGGAGTGCAGGCTTCTCATTGTGTTGGCTTCTCTTGTTGCACCTCACCGGCTCTAGGGCTCGAGAGCTTCGGTAGTTGCAGCTCATGGGCTTAGTTGCTCAGTGGCATGTGGGATCTTCCTGGATCAGGGATCGAACCCGTGTGTGTCCTGCATTGGCAGGCAGATTCTTTACCACTGAACCACGAGGGAAGCCTGATCATTAGTTATTGTTTTTATGTAAGAATGAAAAATTAGATTTGACTCTTTTAGTTAGCTGTCATGGATTTTCTTTATTGTTGAGAAATAGATTTTTTTCCTATAGGATACTTCCCTGAATAGGAAGACTCTAAGGTAACCTCAAGTACGAGGAGGGACCAGTTGACAAGCAGTCTTGCTTTAGATGCAGTTAACTTGTACACATATTTTCATGGTGGACTCAGCCAGAACAGCAGAAGTAGAAATCTTGCCTTGGATTTTTTTCTTTCTCATTTTGTGAAGTTATAACTTAAGATAGCTAATGAAAAAGTGTGCAGGAGGTGACCAAAAAGATACTCAGGGGGTGTAAGTATTGCTATAGCTTTTAAGGCCAGTTATCAAGAAGGCCAAAATCAGGAAAAATTAAAAATTGATAGAAATCCTTTGATATTAGGAAGGGCATCTAAAGTATCACTGCAGCCTCTGAGGAGTTGTCAAAAATAGCAGGGAAAAAACTGTCCCCTAAGCTTATTATAACCTAGGGGATTTTAAGAGAAAGGAAGAATGATGTCACTGTGTATTCTGGGGATTTATCTTTATGTGGAAAGGTAATGGCTTGGTTAGGCTCCTATGTCTGAGAATGAATCCCATGCTGAACGATGCCTTAGCACAGAACTGGGGAAGGCTTGAAGTTTCAGTCTTTCTTTATTTCTCTCCCCACTAGTCTCTGAAGTGAAGAGTTAGAGAAGAGAGGTTTACTTTCCCTGGTATAAATTATGACACCTGCCCTTATGAGGCAGAAGTTTTGGTTTTAATTAAGACCATTTGCTGTTATCTAGTATAACAGTTTTTTTGTGGTTTTTTTTTGTCATTTATTGTTTTCTTTCAAAGAGAATGACCCTAGTGATAGGAGGGTCTTCTGTTTGCTCAGTACACACAATATCTTCATTCCCAGTCAGAATGGAGATTTTTAAGTTTGGAGCTAAGAAGTAGGATAAAATTAAGTTGATCTGCATAAAGAAGAAAATGTGATTTAGGGTTCCTAAAGATTATCTGCAAACTGGAGGGGGTGGGGAGAACTGGGACTAGAAAGAGCAGAGCCTATGATATGCAGCAAAGAAGAAAGATTTGGAAGATAAATTATGTTCAATGAGGATTTTTTTTTCAAGAAAGGTTTTTAAAAATGAAATACTGTGCAATTCTGGAATGAAACCCACTTCTCCCATCTTATCTGCCAAAAAAAAGAGTAAATCTACATTGTTGAATAATGCTCTGATTTCAGTGGATTTAGTTTTTAATGAAATAAAACATAGCGAACAATGTGAAAACACACATGGGCTAACCAGACACTCAGCTTTGGAGATAAAAGCATATCAAATACAATGGAAGACCCTCCCTGAATATGAGTGGATAATTTATGGTGAAGGCATAAAGGCTTCCAGTAACATATATATGGTATATTGATGAAGGGATGCACACATACATTTTTGTTCTAAAGAGAAAACTTCAGAGAAAAATACTCCCAAATCTCTTCCCTAAACCTCACAATATTTTGGCAAAATTAATCTCATGCTTTGGTTCCCAAACTTTTTTTGGTTATTTTTAGCTTTTTCCTCCTTGGGGACAATAAGACAGGCAGATAGTGAAGTCTCATAGTTAATAACATAGGCTTTGTAATTTTTTTGGTTTATTTTTTATTTTATATTGGAGTATAGTTGATAGTTTCAGATGTACAGCAAACTGATGCTGTTATTCATATACATGTATCTTTTTTCAAATTCTTTTCCCATTTAGGTTTGTTACTTATTATTGAGCAGAGTTCCATGTGCTATACAGTAGGTCCTTGTTGGTTATCTGTTCTAAATACAGCAGTGTGTACATACCAGTCCCAGACTCCCTAACTGTCCCTTCCCCTCTGCGCCTCCCCCCGCATAACCATAAGCTCATTCTCTAAGTCTGTTAGTCTGTTTCTGTTTTAACAGTATGCTTTGGAATCAGATACACCTGGTTTGAAACCCCACCTCTACCTTAATACTCCTGTATTGCAGGTGGATTCTTTACTGCTAAGCAACCAGGGAAGCCCCTTTTTTCTCTAGCCATCATCTTTTCTTGGTGCTCAATTTCCATGCCCCGTGTACGGATTTGATTCGGTTGCTCCAAAGCAGTTTTTTCTAATGACTATGAGAACTCTGCACAATAGACCTATAACACAACTGCATATTTCAATTATCCCCATAACCCCTCCCCCCACAACTGTCTCAGTGTTGACTTAATGTTATTCGTTTGCTTGTGTTGTTACTGAAAACAAACTCTTAATTAAAATGGCCCAGCATCACCTGGCTCACATAGAGTGCCGCAAGCAATAATCCCTAGTTTAATGTACCCTTTGGCTCATACCTCCAATTTAGTTTTTGAATCTAGGAATATAAATGGATTTCATAATGGCCTGTGAGCATCAGGTGACAGATTAGAATTACTAATGAAGAGCCACTTTCTTGGGAGGATTAACATTGCATGATTGTTTCTAGGTCCCATGGACTGAACATGTAATTGAACACCCAGGTCAGGCTAAAATAGAACTTCTTATGTGAATTATGTATGTATGACTTGTGTTAACACTTCTGTTTGGTTCCTCATCTATTCTTGAATGGTGGTGGTTTAGTCACTAAGTTGCTAAGTCATAGACTCTTGCGACCCTATGGACTGTAGCCCGCCAGGCCCCTCCATCCATGGAATTTTCCAGGCAAGAATACTGGAGTGGGTTGCCATTTCCTTCTTCAGGGAATCTTCCCGAGCCAGGGATTGAATTTGGGTCTCCTGCATTGCAGGCAGATTCTTTACCAACTGAGCCACCAGGGAAGCCCCCATATATTCTTACATGTATGAACATTCTATCTGCTGGTAAGAAGCATGAGGCTTTTCTTCTGTTTTCACCTCCCCACTCTTTCATTCAGTAGTTTGAAATGTTTTCTATTCCTCTGAAAATAACTTTTAGGTTCGGTATAGACAAGATAGTTATCCTCTGTTTCAATTATTGCAGTAATCCCTTAGTAAAACTCAAGGAACCCAAGTTTGGGGTGCAAAGGATGAGTAACACACAGGCCTCTTGAACTGCTCCCCCACCCAGGTCAAGTTCAAGAACTCAATGCCCTTGTATAAGTTTCTCTCCTTTCCCCCCCTTTCGTGATTGCTTTGACTGAAGACTCACAGGCATCCTTGAATGTTCTAAAGTACTCTTCACTGTGGCTTCTTGTAGCAGAGAAGCAGAAAGGCATTAATAGTTTCTGAGCACCAAGTACTCAGTATGCTGGACACTTTATATTCCTAAACTCATTTAGTCCTCACCACGGCCTTTGTGAGGGCGGTGTTATAATTCTCATCAGCAGATGTGGAAATCGAAGCTCCAAGGAGATACACGGGAGCATGTACTAGTGTTCAGATGTGAGGGCTGCTGCATACAGTAGGGCTTCTCTAGTAGGGCAGTGCCTTTTGTCCTAACACAAGTGAAGGCGTTGTATGGACTAGAGAGGGCCCTGATTGAGCCAAACCCTGATTTTAAAGCCCAGTGTATTTCTGCTATTGTGTGTTCCTTCCCCCAAAGTTACTAACTTCACCCAAGAGAAGCACTTTAAACATCTGACAGCACCAGGCCCTGAAAACTCTCACTCAACAAGAGCGGCAACACTTTCAGACACCCACAAAGTGTGCTCCCTTCACTTTAGTAGACAGTCAGCAAAAATGGTAGCGATTTTCCTTTTCCTATATCCACAGCCTTGGCGCTGTGACTTTGCAGCTCTGCACGTGAAGAGACAGAGTTACTTCTCCACTATTTGAATCTTGTCTGGCCTCTTCACCCACATTGGCCCGTGGAGTGCTATGGAAGTGATGGCGCATCCATTCTGAGCCCAGGCCTCAACAGCTCCTGTTCATCTACTTGTTTCTTGGGAACTCTTCCTAGTCAGCAAGTGAATAAACCCAGGCTAGCCTCCTGGAGGATGAGAGACGGCATGGAGCAGAGATGAAGCACTGCATCTGAGGTCATCCTGTACCAGCCGACTGCAGGTGCTTGACGGATCCCAGTCTACTACGTCTGGCTCAGGTGGCAGAACTGGCTTGGCGACCCATGGACTCATTGTTTTAAACCACTAATTTTGGAGTGGTTGATACACAGTGTTACTTAACTACATGTCTCATTGGAGGATGTTTTCAGCTGAGATTAACCTTCCAATTGGTGAACTGTTTTTTAAACTGAAGACTAGTCTATTTACAATGTTGTGTTAATTACTGCTGTACAGAAAAGTGATTCAATTATATACATATATACTTTTTTATTTCCATTATGGTTTATTATAGAATATTGAATCTAGTCCTCTGTGCTTGTTGTTTATGCATTCTATATACAAGAGCTTACATTTGCTAACCACAACCTTCTACTCCATCCCTCCCCCAAACCCTTCCCCCTTGGCAACCACCAGTCTGCTCTCTATGTCCATGATTCTGTTTCTGTTTCATAGATAGGTTCATTCATGCCATATTTTAGATGTCATGTATAAGTCATATTATATGGTGTCTGTCTTTCTTTCTGATTTATTTTATTTAGTATGATAATCTTTAGTTGCACCCATGTTGCTGCAAATGGCATTATATTGTTTGCTTTTATGGCTGAGTTGTATTCCACTGTACATATGTACCACATCTTCTTTATCCATTCATCTGTTTTTATTGTTTTTGTTTTGGCAATACCATGTGGCTTTCAAGATCTTAGGTCCCTGACCAGGGATTGAACCTGGGCCCCAGCAGTGAAAGGGTTGAATCCTAACCACTGGACTGCCATTCATCTGTCAATGGACATTTACCTGATTTCCAGTCTTGAATATTGTGAACAGTGCAGCTATGAACATAAGGATGGATGCATGTATCTTTTTGAATTATAAATTTTTCAGGATATATGCCCAGCAGTGAGATTGCTGTATCATAGGGTAATTCTAGTTTTAGTTTTCTGAGGAACCTCTATACTGTTTTCCATAGTGGCTGCACCAGCTTACGATATAGTATACAATATAAACTCCCTCCAACAATATAGGAGGATTCCCTTTTCTCCACATCCTCTCCAGCCTTTGTTATTTGTAGACTTTTTAATAACAGTTGTTCTGATTGGTGTGAGGTACTACCTCACTGTGGTTTTGATTTGCATTTCTCTAATAATTAGCAATGTTGAGCATCTTTTCATGTGCCTTTTGGCCTTCTGTCTGTCTTGTTTGGAGAAATGTCTATTTAGGTCTTCTGACCATTTTTTGATTGGGTTATTTTTTTGTTGTTGAGTTGCATGAGCTCTTTATGTGTTTTGGAAATGTATTCCTTGTTGGTTGCATTATTAACAAATGTTTTCTCCCATTCTGTAGGTTGTGTTTTCATTTTGTTTCTGTTTCCTCTGCTGTGCAAAAGTTTGTAAGTTCAATTAGGTCCCATTTGTTTATTTTTGCTTTTATTTCTATTGCCTTGGGAGACTGACCTAAGAAAATATAGGTATGGTTTATGTCAGAGAATGCTTTGCCTATGTTCTCTTATAGGAATTTTATGGTGTCACGTCTTATGCTTAAGTTTTCAAGCCATTTTGAGTTTATTTTTGTGTGTGGTAAGAGGGCGTGTTCCAACTTCATTAATTTACATGCAGCTGTCCAACTTGTCCAACACTACTTGCTGAAGAGACTGTATTTTTCCCATTGTATATTCTTGCCTCCTTTGTTGAAGATTAATTGACTGTAGGTGTGTGGGTTTATTTCTGGATTCTCTGTTTGGTTCCATTGACCTGTTTGTTTTTGTGCCAACACCATGGTGTTTTGATTATTGGAGCTCTGTAGTATTTTCTGAAGCCTGGGAAGGTTATGCCTCCTGCTTTATTCTTTTTCTTCAGACCCAATTCTGGGTCTCTTATGGTTCCATATGAATTTTAGAATTATTTGTTCTAGTTCTGTGAAAAATGTCATGGGTAATTTGTAAGTCGTTAAGCAGATTGTCCTTTGTAATTGGGTGGGCCTCATCCCGTAAGTTGAAGATTTGAATAGAACAAAAAGGCTGACCTCCCCAAGGAGGAGGGAGTTCCCCAGCACACTGATTTGGACTTTATCTGCTCTATCAACTCCCCTGTGTCTGCAACATGCTGGCCCCACTGCAACTTCCATATTGTGCGAGCCAATTCCTCATAATAGATCTCCTATGTATATATACATTTTATTGGTCCTACTTCTTGAAAGAAACTTGTTGAATACACACAATAACTGATACACTTGCTGATGTAGTTTATCTTTCCACTGAACCACTTCTTTCTTCATCCTTCTGGAACAGCTGCATCTTGGCTGGTCCAGAACCTGTCTTCCCCCAGAGTTGCTGAGTCTTCTTACGTTCAGCCCTTTATCCTGCCAAGAAGACTAAACCATCCATGCATTTCCATTCCTTCCAGGTCCCTGTTGTTAACACACTGGAGACTATTGCCCCCTGCCTATGGCTAAAGGAGGGGATGGAGACCTCATGAGGGTCTTGTTGCAGTACCTGACAATAGAAGAGGACTACAACCTATTCTGAAAAATTTTATGCAAACTTTTGCCTCAGTTATTTTCTTATGTTTGTCCTCCTATTGTAGAAGTCCACTCTTCTCAACTCTCCCTGCCGAGGAAGAGTCTGAACCCTCCCCACAGGTGCCAATGGAGGATACCATTGCAGAAACCAGCTGTACTTACATGCCCTGACGCCAACCTCTCTCTCTCTTTTAAGTCTGGAGGTTCTCCCATATCAATCAGTGCCCACAAATTCACTGTGCCTTGTGCTCACTTCCCTTTAGAGCAGGTCTTTGGACCCAACTTTTCCAAATTTGAATTGCCTCAAGAACAAAGATCCTAGCTTCCTGTAGCCTTGACCTTCCCTAGCTGCTGGGAAAGCACGTGCAAAAGGAGCTAAAGTAAGGCAGGCACTTTTCCCATTCCCACGCTCCTATTCTCTGGGGTTAGTAACATTTCCTCCAGTTCTCCCATCCTTTAGTGTCAAGCAAAAGGCGATGGTCGTCTGATAAATTAGCCAACAGAGCAGCAAGGACAGACCAAGGTTCTGGAGCTCTGACTGCCTTTGGGCTATCATGGCTTAAAGGAGGGGACAGTGACAAGTGGGGGCTTCCTCCTTCGTGCTTGGACACCTGCATACCGAGCCCTGGGTCCTCGAGTCATTGCTTTTCTTAGCAGCCATGCCATGCGTTGTCAGGCTCCATCTCTAAGACAACATGGAAAACCATGGGCTATGCCAGGTATAGCCCATAAAATGGTGAAGCCACTGTGGAAGACAGTATGACAGTTCCTCAAAAAATTAAACATAGAATTACAAGTTCAGCAGTTCCATTTCTAAGTATGTATCAAAAGAATCAAATGCTGAGAGCTGATATTTGTACACCCATGTACACAGCAGCATTAGTCACAGTGCCGAAAGATGGAAACAAATGTCCATTGATGGATGAATGGGTAAACAAAATATGGTATATTCATGAAGTACAATATTTTTTAGTCTTAAAAAGGAAGGAAATTCTGATACATGGATAAACCTTGAAAACATTAAGTGAAACAAGCCAGACACAAAAGGACAATTTTTTTTTTTCATTTATTTTTATTAGTTGGAGGCTAATTACTTTACAATATTGTAGTGGTTTTTGTCATACATTGACATGAATCAGCCATGGATTTACATGTATTCCCTATCCCGATTCCCCCTCCCACCTCCCTCTCTACCCGATCCCTCTGGGTCTTCCCAGTGCACCAGGCCCGAGCACTTGTCTCATGCACCCAACCTGGGCTGGTGATCTGTTTCACCCTAGATAATATACATGTTTCGATGCTGTTCTCTCGAAACATCCCACCCCCGCCTTCTCCCACAGAGTCCAAAAGTCTGTTCTGTACATCTGTGTCTCTTTTTCTGTTTTGCATATAGGGTTATCATTACCATCTTTCTAAATTCCATATATATGTGTTAGTATGCTGTAATGTTCTTTTATCTTTCTGGCTTACTTCACTCTGTATAATGGGCTCCAGTTTCATCCATCTCATTAGAACTGATTCAAATGAATTATTTTTAATGGCTGAATAATATTCCATGGTGTATATGTACCACAGCTTCCTTATCCATTCATCTGCTGATGGGCATCTAGGTTGCTTCCATGTCCTGGCTATTATAAACAGTGCTGCGATGAACATTGGGGTGCATGTGTCTCTTTGAGATCTGGTTTCCTCAGTGTGTATGCCCAGAAGTGGATTGCTGGGTCATATGGCAGTTCTATTTCCAGTTTTTTAGAAATCTCCACTCTGTTCTCCATAGCGGCTGTACTAGTTTGCATTCCCACCAACAGTGTAAGAGGGTTCCCTTTTCTCCACACCCTCTCCAGCATTTATTGCTTGTAGACTTTTGGATAGCAGCCATCCTGACTGGCATGTAATGGTACCTCATTGTGGTTTTGATTTGCATTTCTCTGATAATGAGTGATGTTGAGCATCTTTTCATGTGTTTGTTAGCCATCTGTATGTCTTCTTTGGAGAAATGTCTGTTTAGTTCTTTGGCCCATTTTTTGATTGGGTCATTTACTTTTCTGGAATTGAGCCGCAGGAGTTGCTTATATATATATTTTTTTAAAATTTATTTATTTATTTTTTTCAGTGGGTTTTGTCATACATTGACATGAATCAGCAATAGATTTACACGTATTCCCCATCCCAATCCCCCCTCCGCCCTCCCTCTCCACCCGATTCCTCTGGGTCTTCCCAGTGCACCAGGCTCGAGCACTTGTCTCATGCATCCCACCTGGGCTGGTGACCTGTTTCACCATAGATAATATACATGCTGTTCTTTCGCAACATCCCACCCTCACCTTCTCCCACAGAGTTCAAAAGTCTGTTCTGTACTTCTGTGTCTCTTTTTCTGTTTTGCATATAGGGTTGTCGTTACCATCTTTCTAAATTCCATATATATGTGTTAGTATGCTGTAATGTTCTTTATCTTTCTGGCTTACTTCACTCTGTATAAGGGGCTCCAGTTTCATTCATCTCATTAGGACTGATTCAAATGAATTCTTTTTAACGGCTGAGTAATATTCCATGGTGTATATGTACCACAGCTTCCTTATCCATTCATTTGCTGATGGGCATCTAGGTTGCTTCCATGTCCTGGCTATTATAAACAGTGCTGCGATGAACATTGGGGTGCACGTGTCTCTTTCAGATCTGGTTTCCTCAGTGTGTATGCCCAGAAGTGGGATTGCTGGGTCATATGGCAGTTCTATTTTCAGTTTTTTAAGAAATCTCCACACTGTTTCCATAGCGGCTGTACTAGTTTGCATTCCCACCAAACAGTGTAAGAGGGTTCCCTTTTCTCCACACCCTCTCCAGCATTTATTGCTTGTAGACTTTTGGATAGCAGCCATCCTGACTGGCGTGTAATGGTACCTCATTGTGGTTTTGATTTGCATTTCTCTGATAATGAGTGATGTTGAGCATCTTTTCATGTGTTTGTTAGCCATCTGTATGTCTTCTTTGGAGAAATGTCTGTTTAGTTCTTTGGCCCATTTTTTGATTGGGTCATTTATTTTTCTGGAATTGAGCTGCAGGAGTTGCTTGTATATTTTTGAGATTAATCCTTTGTCTGTTTCTTCATTTGCTATTATTTTCTCCCAATCTGAGGGCTGTCTTTTCACCTTACTTATAGTTTCCTTTGTGTGCAAAAGCTTTTAAGTTTCATTAGGTCCCATTTGTTTAGTTTTGCTTTTATTTCCAATATTCTGGGAGGTGGGTCATAGAGGATCTTGCTGTGATTTATGTCGGAGAGTGTTTTGCCTATGTTCTCCTCTAGGAGTTTTATAGTTTCTGGTCTGACATTTAGATCTTTAATCCATTTTGAGTTTATTTTTGTGTATGGTGTTAGAAAGTGTTCTAGTTTCATTCTTTTACAAGTGGTTGACCAGTTTTCCCAGCACCACTTGTTAAAGAGGTTGTCTTTTTTCCATTGTATATCCTTGCCTCCTTTGTCAAAGATAAGGTGTCCATAGGTTCGTGGATTTATCTCTGGGCTTTCTATTCTGTTCCATTGATCTATATTTCTGTCTTTGTGCCAGTACCATACTGTCTTGATGACTGTGGCTTTGTAGTAGAGTCTGAAGTCAGGCAGGTTGATTCCTCCTGTTCCATTCTTCTTTCTCAAGATTACTTTGGCTATTCGAGGTTTTTTGTATTTCCATACAAATTGTGAAATTATTTGTTCTAGTTCTGTGAAAAATACCGTTGGTAGCTTGATAGGGATTGCATTGAATCTATAGATTGCTTTGGGTAGAATAGCCATTTTGACAATATTGATTCTTCCAATCTATGAGCATGGTATGTTTCTCCATCTGTTTGTGTCCTCTTTGATTTCTTTCATCAGTGTTTTATAGTTTTCTATGTATAGGTCTTTTGTTTCTTTAGGTAGATATATTCCTAAGTATTTTATTCTTTTTGTTGCAATGGTGAATGGTATTGTTTCCTTAATTTCTCTTTCTGTTTTTTCATTGTTAGTATATAGGAATGCAAGGGATTTTTGTGTGTTAATTTTATATCCTGCAACTTTACTATATTCATTGATTAGCTCTAGTAATTTTCTGGAAGAGTCTTTAGGGTTTTCTATGTAGAGGATCATGTCGTCTGCAAACAGTGAGAGTTTCACTTCTTCTTTTCCTATGTGGATTCCTTTTACTTCTTTTTCTGCTCTGATTGCTGTGGCCAAAACTTCCAACACTATGTTGAATAGTAGTGGTGAGAGTGGGCACCCTTGTCTTGTTCCTGATTTCAGGGGAAATGCTTTCAATTTTTCACCATTGAGGGTGATACTTGCTGTGGGTTTGTCATATATAGCTTTTATTATGTTGAGGTATGTTCCTTCTATTCCTGCTTTCTGGAGAGTTTTAATCATGAATGGGTGTTGAATTTTGTCAAAGGCTTTCTCTGCATCTATTGAGATAATCATATGGTTTTTATCTTTCAATTTGTTAATGTGGTGTATTACATTGATTGATTTGCGGATATTAAAGAATCCTTGCATTCCTGGGATAAAGCCCACTTGGTCGTGGTGTATGATTTTTTTAATATGTTGTTGGATTCTGTTTGCTAGAATTTTGTTAAGGATTTTTGCATCTATGTTCATCAGTGATATTGGCCTGTAGTTTTCTTTTTTTGTGGCATCTTTGTCTGGTTTTGGAATTAGGGTGATGGTGGCCTCATAGAATGAGTTTGGAAGTTTACCTTCTTCTGCAATTTTCTGGAAGAGTTTGAGTAAGATAGGTGTTAGCTCTTCTCTAAATTTTTGGTAGAATTCAGCTGTGAAGCCATCTGGTCCTGGGCTTTTGTTTGCTGGAAGATTTTTGATTACAGTTTCGATTTCCTTGCTTGTGATGGGTCTGTTAAGATCTTCTATTTCTTCCTGGTTCAGTTTTGGAAGGTTATACTTTTCTAAGAATTTGTCCATTTCATCCAAGTTGTCCATTTTATTGGCATAGAGCTGCTGGTAGTAGTCTCTTATGATCCTTTGTATTTCAGTGTTGTCTGTTGTGATCTCTCCATTTTCATTTCTAATTTTGTTAATTTGGTTCTTCTCTCTTTGCTTCTTAATGAGTCTTGCTAATGGTTTGTCAATTTTGTTTATTTTTTCAAAAAACCAGCTTTTAGCTTTGTTGATTTTTGCTATGGTCTCTTTAGTTTCTTTTGCATTTATTTCTGCCCTAATTTTTAAGATTTCTTTCCTTCTGCTAACCCTGGGGTTCTTCATTTCTTCCTTCTCTAATTGCTTTAGGTGTAGAGTTAGGTTATTTATTTGGCTTTTTTCTTGTTTCTTGATGTGAGCCTGTAATGCTATGAACCTTCCCCTTAGCACTGCTTTTACAGTATCCCATAGGTTTTGGGTTGTTGTGTTTTCATTTTCATTCATTTCTATGCATATTTGATTTCTTTTTTGATTTCTTCTATGATTTGTTGGTTATTCAGAAGCGTGTTATTTAGCCTCCATATGTTTGCATTTTTAACAATTTTTTTCCTGTAATTGAGATGTAATCTTACTGCACTGTGGTCAGAAAAGATGACTGGAATGATTTCAATTTTTTTGAATTTTCCAAGACCAGATTTATGGCCCAGGATGTGGTCTATTCTGGAGAAGGTTCCGTGTGCACTTGAGAAAAAGGTGAAGTTGATTGTTTTGGGGTGAAATGTCCTATAGATATCAATCAGGTCTAGCTGGTCCATTGTGTCATTCAAGGTTTGTGTTTCCTTGTTAATTTTCTGTTTAGTTGATCTATCCATAGTTGTGAGTGGGGTATTAAAGTCTCCCACTATTATTGTGTTAGTATTAATTTCCTCTTTCATACTTGTTAGCGTTTGCCGCACATATTGTGGTGCTCCTATGTTGGGTGCATATATATTTATAATTGTTATATCTTCTTCTTGCATTAATCCTTTGATCATTATGTAGTGTCCTTCTTTGTCTCTTTTCACATCCTTTATTTGAAAGTCTATTTTATCTGATATGAGTATTGCGACTCCTGCTTTCTTTTGGTCTCCGTTTGCGTGAAATATTTTTTTCCAGCCCTTCACTTTTAGTCTGTATGTGTCTCTTGTTTTGAGGTGGGTCTCTTGTAGACAGCATATATAGGGGTCTTGTTTTTGTATCCATTCAGCCAATCTTTGTCTTTTGGTTGGGGCATTCAACCCATTTACATTTAGGGTAATTATTGATAGGTGTGGTCCCGTTGCCATTTACTTTGTTGTTTTGGGTTCACGTTTATACAACCTTTCTGCATTTCCTGTCTAGAGAAGATCCTTTAGCATTTGTTGAAGAGCTGGTTTGGTGGTGCTGAATTCTCTCAGCTTTTGCTTGTCTGTAAAGCTTTTGAATTCTCCTTCATATCTGAATGAGATCCTTGCTGGGTACAGTAATCTAGGTTGTAGGTTATTCTCTTTCATTACTTTCAGTATGTCTTGCCATTCCCTTCTGGCCTGGAGGGTTTCTATTGATAGATCAGCTGTTATCCTTATGGGGATCCCTTTGTGTGTTATTTGTTGTTTCTCCCTTGCTGCTTTTAATATTTGTTCTTTGTGTTTGATCTTTGTTAATTTGATTAATATGTGTCTTGGGGTGTTTCGCCTTGGGTTTATCCTGTTTGGGACTCTCTGGGTTTCTTGGACTTGGGTGGCTATTTCCTTCCCCATTTTAGGGAAGTTTTCAGCTATTATCTCCTCGAGTATTTTCTCATGGCCTTTCTTTTTGTCTTCTTCTTCTGGAACTCCTATGATTCGAATGTTCGGGCGTTTCACATTGTCCCAGAGGTCCCTGAGGTTGTCCTCATTTCTTTTGATCCTTTTTTCTTTTTTCCTCTCTGCTTCATTTATTTCCACCATTTTATCTTCTACCTCACTTATCCTATCTTCTGTCTCCGTTATTCTACTCTTGGTTCCCTCCAGAGTATTTTTGATCTCATTCATTGCATTATTCATTTTTAATTGACTCTTTTTTATTTCTTCTAGGTCTTTATTAAACATTTCTTGCATCTTTTCAATCTTTGTCTCCAGGCTATTTATCTGTAACTCCATTTTGTTTTCAAGATTTTGGATCATTTTTATTATCATTATTCTAAATTCTTTTTCAGGTAGATTCCCTATCTCCTCCTCTTTTGCTTGACTTGGTGGGCATTTTTCATGTTCCTTTACCTGTTGGGTATTTCTTTGCCTTTTCATCTTGTTTAGATTGCTGTGTCTGGAGTGGGCTTTCTGTATTCTGGAGGTCTGTGGTTCCTTTTTATTGTGGAGGATTTACCCAGTGGGTGGGGTTAGACGATTGGCTTGTCAAGGTTTCCTGGTTAGGAAAGTTTGCGTCGGTGTTCTGGTGCGTGGAACTTGATTTCTTCTCTCTGGAGAGCAATGGAGTGCTCAGTAATGAGTTTTGAGATGGGTCTATGTGTTAGGTGTCACCTTGGGCAGCCTGTATGTTGACGTTTCAGGGCTATGTTCCTGCGTTGCTGGAGAATTTGCGTGGTATGTCTTGCTCTAAAACTTATTGGCTCTTGGGTGGTGGTTGGTTTCAGTGTAGGTATGGAGGCTTTTGGACGGTCACTTATTACTTAAAGTTCCATGTAGTCAGGAGTTTTCTGGTGTTCTCAGGTTTTGGGCTTAAGTCTCCCGCCTCTGGATTTCAGTTTTATTCTTCCTGTAGTCTCAGGACTTCTCCAACTACACAGCACTGATAATAAAACTTCTAGGTTAATGGCAAAAAGATTCTCCCCCGTTAGGGACACCCAGAGAGGTTCACAGAGTTACATGAAGAAGAGGAGAGGGAGGAGGGAGATAGTGTTGAGCAGGAGGAGAAAAAGGGGGACTCAAGAGGAGAGAGACAGATCTACGCAGTTGTCTGTTCCCAGAATGTTCTCCGTAGCCCAGACACCCACCAGGATTCACAGAATTGGATTGGGAAGAAAAGGAGAAAGGAGGAAATAGAGGTGTTCTGAGGTAGAAAACAGAGAGTCAAGATTGGGAGAGAAAAATCAACACACTCCTGAATAAAAATGGGAACTGAATATTTGGATTCTTAAATGTTCACAATTTATATCATATATTGAAAAACAAAAATTAAAAATCTAGAGTAGAGATTAGACTCTTAAAAATACTATATTAAAAACAAAAACCAAAACACACACACAAAAAATTTTTTTAAATATATATGAAGTTCAGTTTAAAAAATAGGGCTTCTCTCTTTTTTTTTTTGGTAAGGTTATAGTGTATTGAAAATGAAAATTAAGGAGTAGTAGAGGAGTACTAGAGGACTTTAAAAGAAATAAGAGAAAAAGAAAAATAGAAAATAGAAGAGAAAAAGGAGAAAAAAAGAAAGAAAGAAAAAAAAAGAATTTTCCCTAATTAAAAAAATCGTAAAAATCTATGAAAATGAAAGTTAAGGAATGATGGGGGAGTAATAGGGAATTTTAAAGGAAAATAAAAGAGAAAAAATAAAAAAGAAAAAATTAAAAAAAAATTTTTTTTTTTTTCTTATTAAAAAAAAAAAGTAAAAATATATCTAGGAATTTCTCTGGAGCTGTTGCGGTCAGTGTCGGTTTGGCTCAGTTTCAGATATCTCCTCGTTCCAGCTTACAGATCTCGATATCTACAGGCCTCTTCCGGTATAATCGGTGTTTTCTACAGGGATTTTAATCTGTTGCACCGCTCTCTCCTGAAGCGGTTCCCTTTGTTTATTTGGCTTCTGTTTGCCGATTTCTTCAGAGCCTCATTTCCGCCCTGACACAGGCGGGCGGAGGTGGACTCTTATTCAAGTAGCTAGTTCTGTCGCGCTGCTGGGAGGGGCTGACGCTGCAGGGACGGGCTGGCGCTGCCGGGAGAGGCTGGCGCTGGTTTCTCGGTCTGCGCTGCTCAGAGTCCCGGCCGCTCCTCATGGAGCGCGCCGCGCGCAGCTCCAGCCCTCGGGTGATCCACAAAAGCGCGGAACAAAAGGCTGAGTCCGCTCTTGTGCCTTCCCCGTCAGA
The DNA here is from genome assembly GCF_019320065.1 of Cervus canadensis. Taxonomy (NCBI): domain Eukaryota; kingdom Metazoa; phylum Chordata; class Mammalia; order Artiodactyla; family Cervidae; genus Cervus; species Cervus canadensis. The sequence continues at coordinate 52,499,477 of NC_057400.1, read as the reverse complement.
GCGTTCCAGGCAGCCAGGAGCTTGACCGGCGCACTCTCTCCGGGTGCGGCGCACCCTCTCCCACGGTCCCAATCTCAGTTTCTGCCGGCGCCAGTCGGGTGTGTGCGCCTTCTGCCCTCTGCCCCCAGCCCGTCCCCGCCCGCGTCGGTCGGGTGCCTGCGCGCTGTGTCTCGCCGCGACCTGCTCCCGGCTCCGGCGGGTCCGGGCCGGCCCGCAGTCTGCGAGCCCCTCTCCGGACTCTCTCGGTCCCCCCGTTCCGCGAACGGCCGGCAGCGAGTTCGGGCCGGTCAATTTTCTCTCTCTTCCCTGCTCTCCCACAGTTCAAGTTGGCAACTCACAAAAGCTCCCTCCGATTGTCCTCAGGGCACTCAGGCCCGGACCCTACCCCAAACAATGCCGCCTGCTCCTCTCCGTGCCGCCCCCACTTGCTGGTGGCGGATGCGGGTGTCTGGGGCACTTTTCTGCTGAGAGTTGCTTTTAGGCAGGTAATCTGTGGGTTTTATTTATTGTTTCCCTCCCAGTCAGGTTGCCCTCCTAGATTCAAACGCTTCCCCCAGGCCCGCCAGTGCGAGGGTTTCCCGGTGTCTGGAAACGTCCTCTAAAGACTTTCTTCCCGGGACGGATCTCCGTCCTTAGCTCTTTTGTCTCACTTTTTATCTTTTATATTTTTTCCTACCTCCTTTCGAAGACAATGGGCTGCTTTTCTGGGCGCCTGATGACCTCAGCTAGCGATCAGAAGTTGTTTTGTGAAGTTTGCTCTGTGTTCAGATATTCTTTTGATGAATTTGTAGGAGAGAAAGAGGTCTCCCCTTCCTACTCCTCCGCCATCTTCAGGAGTTGCTTATATATTTTTGAGATTAATACTTTGTCTGTTTCTTCGTTTGCTATTATTTTCTCCCAATCTGAGGGCTGTCTTTTCACCTTGCTTATAGTTTCTCCTTTGTTAAAAATGTGGAACGCTTCACGAATTTGCGTGTCATCCTTGTGCAGTGGCCATGCTAATCTTCTCTGTATCATTCCAATTTTAGTATATGTGCTGCTGAAGCGAGCACACAAAAGGACAATTATTGAAGTATAGTTGATTTACCTTGTTGTGCTACATATATATATATATATATTTCTCGCATTATAGTTTATTACAAGATACTGAATGTAGTTGCCTGTGTAATACAGTAGGACCTTGTTTATTTCGTATATAGCAGTTGGTGACTGCTAATCCCAAACTGTTACTTTATCCCTTTGGTATCCATAAGTTTGTTTTCTGTCGGAGTCTGTTTCTGTTTTGTAAATAACTTCACTTGTGTCATCTTTTTAAATGCTGCATATAAGTGATAGCATATGATATTTGTCTTTCTCTGAGTTACTTCACTTAGTATGATAATCTCTAGGCCCACCCATGTTGCTGCAAATGATATTATTTCATTCATTTTTTATGGCTGAATAATATTGCATTGTATACATTTAAATACCATATCTTCTTTATCCATTCATCTGTCAATGGACATTTAGGTTGCTTCCATATCCTGACTAATGTACACAGTGCTGCTGTGAACACTGGGGTACATGTCAGAAATAATAGGGTTTTGATCTCCTTCCTCCCCTCTCCAAATCCCTTCCCACGCTCTTCCAGAGACGAGCTTTGCACCTGTTTGCTCCCTGGAGCAAAAACATGTAACAAGTCTTCTGCCCATTTTTTGATTGGGTTTGTGTGTGTGTGTATATATATACATATATACATATACATTACATATACATTACATATATGTATATGTATATATATATACACATGTGTATATAGCTGTATGAACTGTTTGTATATTTTGAAAATTAAGCCCTTACCAGTCACATTGTTTACAAATATTTTCTGCCAGTCTATAGGGTGTCTTTTTGTTTTATTTATGGTTTCCTTTTAGTGTGCAAAAGCATTTAAGTTTAATTAGGTCCCATTTGTTTACTACTGATTTTGTTTCCATTACGGATCCAAAAAAATATTACTGTGATTTACATCAAACAGTGTTCTGCCTATGTTTTCCTCTAGAAGTTTTAGAGTTTTCAGTCTTATATTTAGGTATTTGATCCATTTTGAGTTTTGTATGCAGTGTTAAAGAACGTGCTGTTAATAATTTCATTCTTTTATGTGTAGCTGTTCAGGTTTCCCAGCACCACTTATTGAAAGGCCTGTCTTTTCTCCATTGAGTAGTCTTGCTTCCTTTTTTGTAGATTAATTGACTTTTAAGTGTACGGAATTATTTCTGGGTTCTCTATCCTGATTCCATTAATCACTGTGTTTGTGTCTGTGTCGGTACTGTGGTTTTGATTACTGTAGTTTTGTGTATAGTATAGACTGAAGTCAGGGAGCATAATTCCTCACCTCTGTTCTTCTTTCTCAAGATTGTTTCGAGTATTCAGGGTTTTTTGTGTTTCCATACTTTGTTCTAGTTTTGTGAAAAATGCCATTGTAATTTGATAGGGATTGCATAGAATCTGGATAGAATGGTCATTTTAACAATATTGATCCTTCCAATCCAAGAATGTGGTATATCTTTCCATTTGTTTATTACTGTTGTTTTTCAGTCACTAAGTCATGTCTGACTCTCTGTGATGCCATGGACTGCAGCATGCCAGGCTTCCCTGTCCTTCACTATCTCCCCAGGTTTGCTCAACCTCATGTCCATTGAGCCGAAAATGCCATCCAATTATCTCATCCTCTGTTGCCCCCTTCTTCTCCTGCCCTCAATCTTTCCCAGCTTCAGGGTCTTTTCCAGTGAATTAGCTCTTTGCATCAGGTAGCCAAGCTCCAAAGTATTGGAGCTTCAGCATCAGTCCTTCCAATGAATATTCAAAGTTGATTTCCTTTCAGATTGACTGATTTGATCTCCTTGCTGTCCAGGGAACTCCCAAGAGACTTCTCCAGCACCACAGTTTGAAAGCATCAAATCTTTGCTGATCAACCTTCTTTATGGTCCAACTCTCATATTCATATGTGACTACTGGAAAAACCATACCTTTGACTAGACAGATCTTTGTTGGCAAAGTGATGTCTCCACTTTTTAGTATGCTGTCTAGGTTTGTCATTGGACTTCCCTAATAGCTCAGTTGTAAAGAATCCACTTGCAATGCAGGAGACCCTGGTTTGATTCCTGGGTCGGGAAGATCAACTGGAGAAGAGATAGGCTACCCACTCCAGTATTCTTGGGCTTCCCTTGTGGCTCAACTGGTAAAGAATCTGCCTGCAACACAGGAGACCTGGGTTCAATCCCTGGTTTGGGAACATCCCCTGGAGAAGGGAAAGGCTACCCACTTCAATATCCTGACCTGGAGAATTCCACGGACTTTATATAGTCCATGGGGTCACAAAGAGTCAGATATGACTGAATGACTTAAAAAAAAAGTTTTGTCATAGCTTCCCTTCCAAGGAGCAAGCATCTTTTAATTTCATAGCTTTAGTCATTGTCCACAATGATTTTGGAGCCCAGGAAAATAACATCTGTTACTGTTTTCACTTTTTCCACATCTGTTTGCCATAAAGTGATGGGACTGGATGACATGATCTTTTTTTTTTTTTAATCTAAGCCAGCTTTTTCACTCTCCTCTTTTACCCTTTTCAAGAGGCCCTTTAATTCCTCTTTGCTTTATGCCTTTAGAGTGGCATCATCTGCTTATCTGGGGTTGTTGATATTTCTACAGGCAATCTTGATTCCAGCTTGTGAGCCATCCAGCCTGACATTTCACATGATGTACTCTGTATATATGTTAAATAAGCAGAGTGACAATATACAGCCTTGATGTACTCCTTTACCAGTTTTGAACCAGTCTGTTGTTCCATGGCCGATTCTGACTGTTCCTTCTTGACCTGCATACAGGTTTTTCCTAAAATAGGTAAAATCTCTTTAAGAATTTTCCAGTTTGTTGTGATCCACACAGTCAAAGACCTTAGTGTAGTCAGCAAAGCAGAAGTAGATGTTTTTCTGGAATTCCCTCACTTTCTTTGTGATCCAACAGGTATTGGCAATTTGGTTCCTCTGCCTTTTTAAGATCCAGCTTGTATATGTGGAAGTTCTCGGTCCACATACTGCTGAAGTATAGTTTGAAGGATTTTGAGCGTTACCTTGCTAGCATGTGTCTGTATCATCTTAAATTTCTTTTATTAGAATCTTATAGTTTTCAGAGTACAGGTCTTTTTCCTCCTTAGGTAGATTTATTTCTATATATTCTTTTTGATGCAATGCTAAATGGGATTGTTTATTTAATATCTCTTTATGATTTTTCATTGTCAGCGTATAGAAATGCTAAGATTTCTATATATTTTGTATCCTGTGGTTTTACTGAAATCATTAATGAACTCTAGTATTTAGGTTTCTGGTAGCATCTTTAGGATTTTTTACATGTGATACGATGTCATTTGCAAACGGTAACAATTTTATTTCTTTTTCAATTTGGATTCCTTTTGATTTTCTTCTCTGATTGCCATGCCTAGGACTTCCAAAGCTATGTTGAATAAAAGTGGTGAGAGTGGATATCCTTTTCTTGCACCTGAGGAAATGTTTTCAGGTTTTCATCATTGAGTATGTTGTCTGCTCTAGGTTTGTCACATATGGCCTTTATTATGTTGAGATGTCTTCCTTTCTGGAGAGTTTTTATCATAAATTGGTGTGGAATTGTGTCAAAAGATTTTTATTTATTTATTTTTTGTATCTATTGCAATGGATCATGTGGCTTGATGTGATGTATCACACTGATTGATTTGTGGATACTGAAAAATCCTTGCATCCCTAGGATAAATTCCACACCATAAATTGATCATGGTGTATGATCCTTTTAACATATTGTTGGATTCAGTTTTCTGGCATTTTGTTGAAGATTTTTGCATGTATATTCATCAATGATGTTGGCATGTAATTTTCTTCCTTTTTTTTTTTTTTTTTTTTTTTGGTATCTTTGTCTGTTTTTGGTATTAGGTTGATGGTGGTTTGGGAGTGTTCCTTCCTCTATAATTTTTTTGAAATAGTTTCAGAAGGATAGGTTTTAACTTTTCTCTAGCTGTTTGATGGAATTTGCCTGTGAAGACTTCTGGTCCTGGACTTTTGTTTGTTGGGAGTTTTTAAACCTCAGTTTCAATATCAGTACTTGTGATTGGTCTGTTTATGTTTATATTTCTATTTCTTCCTGGTTCAGCCTTGGGAGATTGTACCTTTCTAAGAATTTTTCCGTTTCTTCTAGGATGTCCATTTTATTGGCATATAGATGCTTGTAGTAGTCTCTTATGATCCTTTGTATTTCTTTTGTGTCCAGTGTGACTTCTCCTTTCTTATTTCTGATTTTATTAATTTCAACCCCCTCTTTTTTTTTTCTTGATGAGTCTGACAAAAGGTTTGTCAAATTTTTTGTCTTTTCAGAAAAACCACTTTTAGTTTCATTGATTTTTTTCTGTTAAGTCTCTATTTAATTTGGTTCTTCTCTGTTTTTATGATTTCTTCTATTAACTGTGTTTTGTTTGTTCTTTTTCTAGTTGCTTTAGGTGTAAGCTTAGGTTGCTTATTTGAGCTTTTTCTTGTTGCCTGAGGTAAGATTTTATTGCTATAACTTCCCACTTAGAACTTCTTTCACTAGTTCCTATAGGTTTTGGATTGCTATGCTTTCATTTTCATTTGTCAGTAATTTTTGATTTCCTCTTTGGTTTCTTTAGTGACCCACTGGTTGTTTAGTAGAATTATTGTTTAGACTCCACGTTCTGCATTTGTTTGTTTTTTCTTACAGTTTTTACCTTGTAGTTGATTTCTAATCTTATAGCATTGTGGTCAAAAAAGATGATTGATTCAGCTTTCTTAAATTTACTGAGGTTTGTTTTGTCACACAGCATGTGATCAATTCTGAGAATGTTTCACATGCACTTGAATAATGTGTGTTCTGCTGATTTTTTGATGGAGTGCTCTATGAATATCAATTAAGTCTGTCTGGTCTAATGTGTCACTTAAGGCCTATGTTTCCTTATTCACTTTCCATCTGGATGATCCGTCCATTGATGAAAGTGGGGTATTAAAGCCTCCTACTATTACTGTGTTACTGTTGATTTCTCCATTTATGGTTGTTAGTTTTGCCTTATAATTTAGGGGCTTCTATGTTGGGTGCACACATATTTACAATGTTATATCTTCTTCTTGGATTGATCCCCTGATCGTTATATAGTGTCCTTCTTTGTTTCTTAGAACAGTCTTTATTTTAAAGTCTATTTTGTCTGATAGGAGTATTGATGCTCCAGCTTTCTTTTGATTTTCAGTTGCACAGAAATCCTTTTTCCATTTCCTCACTTTCAGTCTCTATGTGTCCCTAGATCTGAAATGGGTCTCTTGTAGACAACATTTATACAGCTCTTGTTGTATCCATTCAGCCAGTCTCTGTCTTTCAGTTGGAGCATTTAATTTGTTCATGTTTATGGTAATTATTGATTTCCCTGGGGGCTTAGTGTTAAAGAATCAGCCTACCGATGCAGGACACACAGGTTCAATCCCTGGGTTGGGAAGATCCCGTAGAGAAGGAAATGGCAATCCACTCCAGTGTTCTTGCCTGGGAAATCCCATGGATAGAGGAGTCTGCTGGTCTACAGTCCATGGGGGTGGCAAAAGAGTCAGACATGACTTAGTGACTAAACAACAACAGCAATGTTCCAGTTGTTGTCCTTTTGTTAATTGTTTTGAATTTGTTTTTGTAGGTGTTTTTTCTTCCTTTCCTCTTTGTTCATGACTTGCTGATTTAGTGTTACGTTTGATTCCTTTTTCTTTTTTGTGTGTTTCTGTTGTATTTTTCTGGCGTGTGGTTACTATGAAATTTTTATATAGTAGCCTATAAAAACAAGATTGTTCTAAGTTTCTGGTCTTTTAATTTCAAATGCATTTCCAATATCCTGCATTTTTGCTCTCCTCTCCTCACAATTGCTAGTTTTGATATCATATTTGTGTCCAGATGATTTCCTACCTTTAATGTATGTTTGCCTTTACCAATGAGCTTTTCCATTCATAATTTTCTTGTTTCTAGTTGTGGTCTTTTCTTTTTTGCCTAGAGAAGTTGCTTTAACATTTGTTGCAAAGCTGGTCTGGTGGTGTTAGTCTACCTTTTGTCTGTAAAGCTTTTGATTTCTTCATCAAACTTGAATGAGAGCCTTGCTGGATAGAGTATTCTTGTCATAGGTTATTCTCTTCCATCACTTTAAATACATGGTGTCACTCCCTTCTAGCCTGCAGTTTCTGCCTAGAAATCAAAAGCTGTAGGAATTCCTAACCTTGTAGGGATTCCCTAGTATGTTATTTGTTGCTTTCTCTTTGTTGCTTTTAATATTTATTCTTTGTTTTTAATTTTTGTCAGTTGATTACTTTGTGTCTTGATGTGTATCTCTTTGGGTTTATCTTGCCTGGGATTCTCTGCACTTCCTGAACTCGGGTGACTGTTTCATTTCTCATGTTATGGAAGTTTTCAGCTACTATCTCTTCAAATATTTCCCCAGGTCCTTTCCTTCTCTCTTCTCTCCTTCTGGAACACCTATAATGCAAATATTGATGCATTTAGTGTTGTCCTAGAGTTCTCTTACACTGTCTTCATTTCTTTTCATTCTTTTTTCTTTATTCCATGAAAGTGATTTCCACCATTCTGTCTTCCAGTTCACTTATCCAATTCTTCTGCCTCAGTTATTCTGCTATTGATTACTTCAGTGTATTTTTCATTTCAGTTATTGTACTGTTCATCTCTATTTATTCTTTAGTCCTTCTCAGTCTTTGTTACACATTTCTTGTATCTCAATCTGTGCCTCACTTCTTTTTCCAAGTTCCTGGATCATCTTTACTATCATTACTCTGAATTCTTTTTTGGGTAGATTGCCCAATCTCCAGTTCATTTAGTTGTTATTCTGGGGTTCTATTTTATCTTCTTCCTTCTTCTGGGTCATGTGTCTCTGCTGTCTCATTTTGTCTAACTTGCTATGAGTGAGGTTTCTCTTCTGCAAGCTGCAGGGTTGGTTGTAATTCTTGCTTCTACAGTCTGCTTCCTGGTGGATGAAATTGTCTAAGAGGCTTTTATATTTTATAGGCTCCCTGGTGGGAGGTACTGCTTCCTACCCAGTGGTGGGTAGAGCTGGGTCTTGTTCCTCTGGGCAGGGCCATGTCAAAGGGTATGTTTAGTGGGCAGCTGTGTCCTCAGAAAGACTTTAAGCAGCCTGTTTACTGATGGGTGGAGCTGTATTCTTGCCCTGTTGGTTGTTTGACTGTGGTGTTTCAGCGTTGGCCCCTACAGGCTATTGAGTGGGGCCAGATCTTGGCAGCCTCCAGGAGAGCTCACGCTGATGAATACTCTCCCAAACTACCACTGCTCCTGTGTTTGTTCCTGCAGTGAGCTGCTGCTACCTCCTCTCACTCCACTTCCACAGGAGACCCTCCAATACCAGCAGGTAACCTGGCCCTGAATCCTATGAAGTCACTGCTTTTTTCCCCTGGGTCCTGGTGTGCAAGAGAACTTGTGTTCACCCCCAAGAGTGGAGTTTCTGTTTCCCCCAGTCCTATGGAATTCCTGCCATCAAACCCCACTGACCCTCAAAGCCAGATTTTCTGTGGGCCTCCTCTTCCCATTGCCGGACCCCCGGGATGAGGAGTCTAACATGGGGCTCAGAACTTTCACTCCGGGGGGAGAACTTCTAGTTTGTGGATTGCCCGTCTGTAGGATTTGGGATTTAATTTTCCTGTGACTGTGTTCCTTCTATGCCTGGTTGTGGAGTCTTCTTTGTCTTTGGATGTAGGGTACCATTTCTGATAGGTTCCGGTGTTTTTTGGTTGATGGTTGTTTAGCAGTTAGCTGTGATTTTGGTGTTTTCATCTGAAGCAGTGAGGTCATATCCTTCTACTCTGCCATCTTGTTTCCACCTTTTGATGTCCTCTTTTACATCTTCGGGTTTATCCTTTTGCTGTTCATTGTACTTTTAATTGCTTTCACAATTAAAAAACTTTAGAAATTACTGGCTTATTTAAATGATTCACTTTCCTATTGTGATTTTTCTCTTTCCTATTTATTATTGCTTCTTTTCTATTTAGAGAATACCTTTCAGTAGTTTTTTTAAGGATAGGCTTAGTCTTACTATATTCTTTAATTTTTTTGCTTGTCTAAGAAGTTCCCTCTTCCTCAATTCTATTTGATAATCTTGCTAATAGTGTATCCTCATTTGGTAGTTTTTCCCTTTTAGGATTTTGAATATATCTTGCCATTGCCTCCTGGCCTGTGATGTTTCTGTAGAGAAATCAACTGATACCCTTATGGGGGTTCCCTTGTGACTAACTCTTATTTTTCTCTTGCTGCCTTTGGACTCTTTCTACCTTTAACTTTAACTAATAGTCATTTTAATTATGCTGTTCTTGGTGTGGGTCTGTTTGGGTTCATCTTGTTTGGGACTCTCTGTGCTTCCTGTACCTGGATATCTTTTTCCTTCTTTAGGTTTGGGAAATTTTCAGTCATAATTGCTTCAAATATATTTTATATTCCCCTTTTTCTTCTTATTCTGGATTCCAATTATGCATAGGTTGGCTCGCTCTAATTATCCCAGAGGTCTTGCTTATTGCTTTCTTTTTTTTTCCCCACTGGTCTTTCTGTCTGCTGTTCTGATTGGATAATTTCCATTGTTCATTCTTCTGTATTATTTAGTTTGCTACTTATTGCCTTTAGCTCAGTTTTTGTCTTGGCAAATGAGATTTTAAATTTTCGTTGGCTTCTCTTTATAGTTTCTACTTCCTTGTTACAGTGATCTGTATTTCTTTTTTTCTTTTCTTTTTTTCTTATTCTTTTTTCCCTTGCTATGCCATGAGGTGTGTGGGATATCAGTTCTCTGACCAGGGTTTGAACCTGGGCCACAGAAGTAAAGTCACAACCACTAGACCACCAGGGAACTCCCTATTTCTATTGATAGCACTTTTTTTCCTTCAGTATTTATATTACGTCCATTTTAAACTTGGTGGTTAGTGGAAAGGAGAGGTCTGTTTCATTATTTGTTCTTTCAAGGAAATTCTCTTGTTCTTTTAAGTGGGAGTAATTCCTCTGCTTTTTCATTTTACTTAACTTTCCATGTTTCTCTGAATTTAGGAGAAACAGTTATCTACTTTGATCTTAAAGGGCAATTTTTATGTGGGAGCATCCCAGTGTAGCCTGTGTGAGTGTAAGAATTTTACTGTGAGGGCTGTTTTTGGTATGGATGCCTGTCACATCTTTTCTCTGTGTGTGCTGGCCATGATCCCCTTGTTAGGGGGTGCAGTGGGTGGTGTGTTGTCTGGACACCGAGCAGGGCTTCCTCTTTGCTTTGGGGTGTCTGTTAGGGTCAGGGTCTGACCCTGTCTGTAGGAATTCCAAGTTGTTGGAATAGAAGCCCTCAGATGCATTTCTGAGCTGCAGTGTGAGGTAGATATTACTGGAGTGCTCCTATGGAGCTCCTTTTAGTTTCATGGCTGCTTGCACGCTCACAGAGGCAGAGCCAGGCCCGCTGTGAGTGTGCTGAGGGGCTGATATGGTGGGCCCCACCCCTCCCTTGATATGCAGGTTAATAATGGGGCTTTGTGCACATCTCTGGTTGTGGCCTGGACCACACTCCAGTCCTTTTGGCCTATCTCTGTGCAGCCAACCCCAGTCCTCTCCTCAGGTCTGCAAAAGGACAGCTATTGTATGGTTCCACTCAGATAAGGTAACTTCCAAATCCATAGAAGTGGAGTACAGTAAGTCCTCTACATACGAACCTTCGCGTTGATACTTGCAAAGGTATGAACATGTCCTGTATGCTAGTTGTTGTACTGTTGTTATTGTTTAGTCGCTCAGTTGTGTCTGACTATTTGCGACCCCATGGACTGCAGCACGCCAGGCTTCCCTGTCCTTCACTATCTCCTGGAGTTTGCGCAAACTCATGTCCAGTGAGTTGGTGATGCCATCCAACCATCTCACGCTCTGTCCTTTTTCTCCTGCCTTCAATCTTTCCCAGCATCAGGGTCTTTTCCAATGAGTCAGCTCTTTGCATCAGGAGCCAAAGTATTGGAGCTTTAGCTTCAGCATCCGTCCTTCCAGTGAATATTCAGGGTTGATTTCCTATAGGATTGACTGGTTTGATCTCCTTGCTGTCCAAGGGACTCTCAAGAGTCTCCAGCACTGCAGTTCAAAGGCATCATTTCTTTGGTGCTCAGCCTTTTTTATTGTCCAGCTCTCACATCTGTACCTGACTACTAGAAAAACCATAGCTTTGGCTATATGGACCTTTGTAGGAAGTAAGGTCTCTCTTTTTTAATATGCTGTTGTACTGTACTACTGTGCTTTTCAACATACTGTACTATTAGAATAAAAATATTCTCTTTATTTTTTGTCTTTTTTGTGTGTGTAATTTGTGTGAAAAGTACTATAAACCTATTGCAGTGCAGTACTATATTGTGTTAGTTGGGTGCCTAGGATAACTTTGTTGTACTTACACGAACAAATTAGAGTTATGAACGCACTGTCGGACCGAAACTTATTCACATGTATGGGACTTACTATTGTAACTTCTGGGTACTGCGGGTAGGGGGAAGTGGGGAGTTATTATATAATAGGGGTTTTCAGTTTAGATTGATGAAAAGTTTTGGAGATGGATAGTGGTGATGGTTGCACAATGTGAATGTACTTCATGCCACTGAACTGTATACTCAAAAATGGTTAGAATTGTAAATTTTATAATATCTATATTTTACCACAACAAAAAATTAAAAAGTAGCCCAGTATGGACCAAGTCAGGAGGAAGAAGGGTATATGACTCTGTATGGGTATCTGGGCCCACCACTACTCTAACATTTACCATTATGCACAATTCTCTCTGCCTTACGTTTAAGCCTGTATAATAAGTAATTAAGGAATTAGGTATGACATGTGTCATCCACAGGGAGATATCATAAAGCAATGGCCCTGGCCTATAAGAGCTGCGATTAGAAATGCAATCCCCTGCCTTGAGCACTTCAGGCTTCCTACCGCTCCGGGATAAAAGACAAAGCTCCTTAGAAAGGCCGTGCAGGGCTTTGCCCACTCAGAGCCTGTCTTAGGCTTCCAGCACACCTTGCACCTGCTCACCCTTGCTGTCCCTGCTCTTCCAGTGAGGTTTTCACCTTCTGTATGCTGCTGAGGTTGTTTCTTCCTTAGAACACATTCTCTCCTCTCTCTCTGTTGAGTTAGCATTTTCATCCTTCAGAGTTCAGATCAGCTGTTCCTCCGCAGCAAACATTTCCTCACCTCAGATCAGGTTAAGTCCTCTTACTACATGTTCCAGAAACCCTCCATGCTTCCTTGGAAGTATCTTTATATTTTCTGTTTATTTGATTACTCTTCAGTCTTCATCAGATGATAAGCTCTAGGAGAACAGAGACCCTCTAGTTTTTCCTTACGTTGAATCCTGAGTTCATTGAGGGCCTGGCACTCACTTATAAGCCCTTTAATCATTACTGGTTAATGAATGAATGAATAGAAAGATAACTGACAATATTGAACTATTAATAAGTTGAAGATTCTTCTCCAGTTTTTAAGTCATTGATGCTGTACTCTGATCATCTAATACACACAGTCTTCTCTATGTAAGACAAGTGGAGGAAATGAAGATTATTCCACAGTAAGAGAGGCAGTACATTTTAGATTAACAGGTAAAGGAAAACTATTTGAGGTGGGGGTTCATTTTTACAACACTGCATTTTCTGTGCTGATTTTTCAAAAAAAATTATAAGCCCAATATGAAACCAGAATGACACTTCTTTTAATTTCCCCACACTGATAGTCATTGATTTGCATTCATATTTCAGAGGAAATGCCACTGAATTCAGGAGAAATCTAACCTGTGTGGCATTCGAAAATTGCTGGAAAAGCTTAGTTGCCATACACTGTGCTAAGCAGGTCTGTTAAACACTTAAATGTATAATTTTCTACAGGCGCTTTTGGTAAAAACGTTCTTTCTTCTTTCTCACATCTTCTAGCAAACCTCATTATCCTTCTTGTGACCCTGTAGGCATCTCATTTTCCCTTGGCTTGTTTGCAAGTTTTAAAGTATTAACTGCATCTCCTGCTTCAGGAAGGGTTGCTTGGCTACTACTCTGTTTTTGCTGGGTGAATTCTTTTACTTCACCATCGCTACCTTGAATAATGGCATTTAATACATTTTCAAAGGAGCCAGACATAATTAAAAATCCCTTATCTTTATTAAGTATAGCAATAGTTATTCTCATTTGGAAGACCAAGGGGAATATAATGGGAGAGTATGTATTAATTTTGAATAATGTGGAATCCAAATTAAAATAAGGCCAAAAGAGGTCAGTCACCATGGAATTGGGAGAAAGGAAGGATGTCATGTAGGATACCAGCTTTTAAGTAAGACAGGAGTAAGGAAGAGTAAACAAGAGCAAAGATGCCCAAGGGATAGGCTATCAGCTTCGTTTTGTCAGCTTTTAAAATTATCTTGGAAAGGAAAACTATATAATGGTGGAAAAGCATTACACTATATAAGGGAAACTTTGTAGCTGATACTAAGGTCTATGAGATGGTAAAATGCTGAAGAATAATAACTTCAATAAAATTTATTTGGTGACTTTTTAAATTCTCTGGTAAATTCTAGGTTTTCAGCTCGACTCTGGATAGAAGGCATAATGTTGCATAAAACATTACCCCTGTACCTGGGGACCTTGAACTATTACATAAATGAACACAGAAAGGCATTTGGCTGCTGTGGCATCTCCCAAAGAGGCCTTTGACTGTGAATGTTAAAAGGGATTACAGCAGGACTTCTCAGAGCCTTGAATATGTTAATGAACCCTGGGAATCATTTCTAAGAAGGGTGTGTATTATGGTTCCCCAATTTTTTGAAGATGTCATCTTGGTTTTGTGTCTCATTCTGCAATTGTGTGTGTTTTGGAAGGAACAGTTTGTGAACTTGTGAGATTATAGCCTGAAATACACTCTGGAAAATGCTGACATTAAAAAACAGACATGGGTTGGGGAATTAAATTGTTTTGGAAATTTTTTCATCAAGTAGTATACCAATTGCTTAAATCACTAAAAAGTGGTGTAGGACCCATAACAGCTCTAAAATCGGTGCCTCTTCAAAGCAGCAGTATTCCTAATAGCTAAAAAGTGGCAACAACCGAATGTCCATTAATTGATAAGTAAGCAAACAACATGTGACATATCCATATCATGGAATACTATACAGCCATAAAAAGGAATGGAGTACTGATACCGGCTACAATGTGGATGAATCCTGAAACATTATACTAAGTGAAAGAAACCAGACACAAAAGACTCTGTATTATATGATTCTATTTATACAAAATGTCTAGAATAGGTAAATTCATAGACAAAGCAGATTCAGTAAGTCCCCTGTATATGAATCTCTAAGTTGAGAACTTTCAAAGATGTGAACATGTGTTTCATCAGCAGCAGGCGTGAGTGAAACTGTAGCTTGCCCTCAGTCTCCTCTTGCTGACCGTCGTTCATCTGGACCATGGCCCACCCTCCTTCCCGCCTCTGGTCAGTAACTCTTCTTGCCTGTTCATCTGATGCCAGCCCCTGAATGCCAGTTCTACTGTCCTACTCCTGTACTTTTCAAGGTGCTGTACTGTAAGATTAAAAATGTTGTCTTTATTTTTTGTGCTTGTCTTGTATATTATTTGTGTGAAAAACATTATAAACCTATTACAGGACAGTAGTATGTAGTTGATTGTTAGTTGGGTACCTAGGCTAATTTTGTTGGGCTTACAAAAAATTAGACTTATAAATGCACTCTCAGACCAGAACTCATTTGTATATAGAGGGCTGACTGTAGTGGTTTCCAGGGACTGGTGAGAGAGGAAAGTGAGAAGCAGCTGCTAGTGGGTATGGGGTTTATTTAAGGGATAAGGAGAATGTTCTTGAATTATATAGTGATGATGTTGAACAACCTTATGAATATACTAAAAACCAATGAATTGTATACTATTAAAAGGTGACTTTTAGAGTATGTGAATTTTATTTCAATTAAAAAAAAAAATACAGGACCCCACCATACCAAGTGGTTATCTCTCCTATATTATAGGAACTGAGAACAACACATCTTTTCTTGTCACAATTATATTTAATGAAGGTACTAGTTGTTATTTACAGAAGATATACATACATACAATTCCTGCACATTAAATGTAGCCTAATTGTGGAAACAGGAAAAAATGTACTCCAAAATTACATACTAAATAAAATAAATAAAAAGTAATTATTTGGCACAATATCTGTATGTAGCAAATAAATAACTCTATACCATTGATTGAATGAACTATTTACAATCTATCTGAAAGTGCAAAACAATTGCTGAAAATTAAGGTATCTGTAATAACATTTAAGTCCAGAAAATATGTGGGTTTTTTAAATCAGTAACAATAATTAGCCAATAGTAAAGGTTTCTTAATGCCCAGGAAAATAATTTTGAAAAATTTTTTGTGCATATTGTGCTATTCTGAAATGTCTTTTTTTTTTTTTTAATCTTAACGCTGGCAATTTTAAGAACCTTGGAGTTTCTCAGTGGAATTCTTATATATGCAATCCTGATTTGTAAATTTTAAAAAGTCATATTGTAAACATAAATATTATTCTATAAGTCATTCAGAAATTACAGACCAGTCTTCCCTAAAATTACATAAATAGCCAGAATGTTTTATAGTAATGTGGTCAGGTACAATTCCTTCAGAGGTAAGACTATGAAGATGGAAGAATACAGCCTCTAGTTTGGATTTACATGGATTCCTCAACACCTCCCAAAAACCCCATGCTCAAGTCAAGATGTTGAGTTAGAAATTATGAAACTATACCACCACTGATGTAGCCAAATAAATACCATTTGTAGCACATCTCATCCTGCAAATACTCCTAGAAAAAATATCAGGAGCTTGATACTTCTCTTGACAGTGATATTTCTACCATACTCTTCACGTTGCTCTTATTTTATGTTTCAGCAAAGAAGATGGCACAACTGGAAATAAAATCAAGTGACTATGAACAGGGGATTTCTAAGTTAGAGTGTGCAAGCTGATGCAAGTCAAAGAATTTCTTCTCTTGTCATGATGCTGGTAAGCTGAATGCAGCCCTGAGATGTCTCAGGAGGGGTTTTTGCTTGTTTTATAGAATTCTCTAGTGACAATACGGTCAGTAGTAGCATAAATGGCATTTCTGAAAGATTGTGGATGGAGGCAAACGTTGTTCTGGGCACTTGAAATGTCTATGGTCGACGAGGCTCTAGTCTGTGTGACATCTGTGATAAAGTTCTCTGGTTGTCAATCACATTTAATTGCCGTACATAACTCCGGACATCCTGATGGTTCTTATTAGCTTGAGCTGCATCAGGATCTATCGAAAGAGAAAAGAGTAGGATTGGCATTGCATAATATATGCATATAAGATACAGCTTTATTTTCTCTAATTTATTACATTTATCATGGATTCCTGGTTTCCATCAAGACCTTTCAACACACTATATTCCCTCCCACCCTTTTCTTCCCTGGAATCATGTATTTCGATCATTTTCCTTTGCATCAGATATTGTTTAAAAAAAAACACCAAATAAAAATGAAAGCATCACCTGACAATCCTGGTTATATATTAAAATTGTTTCCCCTTGCCATCCCTCAGAGTGTACCACTGTGATCTCTGCTCCCTTTGACCCAGACGAGGACTAATGGCAAAAAGACATAGTTTTCATTAGCTTCTAACAAAAGCACTTAACACCTGAGCTGAACTGAAGCAAGCTAGTGAGACTCTAAGTCTGACTGCCCTTAATACTTGCAGACAACATACAGCATTACTGCATAGATTGTATGACTGTCCATACTCAGAAAAAAAATCAACTCAGGCTAAAGTCATGACTTCTACTAGACCTTCAATTCTCTGATGCTATTTGTTCTGAAATCCCAGTTACCATTCTAGTTTCATCCACTCCCCAAAGCATTTGAGCACCAGAGCAATCTGAAGTCAACTGATTTCCCTAAAACCAGGCTGAAAGAAGAATCAAATACCCAATCAGATGCCTATACGGGGAATAGATGTGAATGAGGAAGGTTGTTTGACCTCTGGTGAAATGGGAAAGATAGTTCCCTTTAGAAGTGACTATCCAGCTCCTGCATCCTGAGTTGGCGGATCTTCCTATTTTTCTAGAGAAATGAGAAATCTGGATTTCTTCCCTGGGAATTCTTCCATTTTTGAATGATTACATTATTTCAGAATAAAAGGGGGAAAAAAGCTCCATTTAGATCCAACACCTCAGCCATGGTCCATGGGTGGCCTCTGCCCCATGGATGCCAATGTGGGACAGTAGGAGTGGCTGAGCCAGCCTGGACTCTGGACCAGCATTCTTTCTGCCATAGCACATTGCCTTCTGCAATCCATCTGTTCTCCTTAGATCCACACACCACTCCCAAAGACAATTAGAATGCCATCTGCATGGGGGGCGAAGGGGAGTGTTGCAGGTCTGAACAGAGAAAAGCAGAGAGAAGATACAAAGGCCCCACTTGCTCTAAGAAGAAACTCATCAGTATAATTATCACATATAAATAATACCACAGTGCTTAATTTCCTTGCTTGTCACTGGCAGTGTACTCTACATGTACAATATACTATAATTACATTGTACATATTCCCACAATGTTTATGAATCTATTCCTATAGCTTTATCTATAGATTGTTGACTTCAGAGCTGAGCAGCTGTTGTTTACTAGCAGTTACTGATAACTTCAACAAATGCAGTGGATATATATATATATATTTCCCCCACCCCATGTCTCTAGGAGATGTAGGAGAATGTAGGATTATACTTGCAAAGAAGCTTATAGAACAAAATATATTCTGTCTTGGTTCTTGGACCTCATGGAGAACCTTCTCAAGGCTTTGAACCCTCTTAGGCATTTTGTGTTTAATTTCAGGAATTTCCTAGACCCCTCTGAAGGGCAGTGGATTCTAGGTTATGAACCCTTGTTGTAGTCATCACCTATATATTTTCATACTTGCTTGTATAACTGCTTTATGACCATGTATTTATACATATAGTACATTTCTAGATGAAGAAATATGAGACACTTTAATTTTGGCAGAATCCACATAAGAACAAGTGATGATGTGCAAGCTGTTCTCATTTTGGAAGAAAGTGGAGACATAATCATTTGAATAAAATTTTTTTTAAGGATCTTGCACCCTAAGACAAGACTATTTTTCCTAGACCCCCCACCCCCCACCCCCAGGTATTAAAAAATAAATGTTTAGCAATTCTGGTATCCTGTGTTAGCAAACCCTTGTTTTGGGCCAGTCCTGTGCTAAGAAGAGCAAAGATAGCTCTGATGAATAAAATGAGAAACTTTAGTCTCTGTGCACTAGATTTATTGGAGGGGATGGTACTGGTAGCCTCGCAGTCATGTCCATGTCAGATTACCGTGTTAAATTAATGACCCCAATGGCTTCAAGTGACTCATACAATGAAGTTAGCACAAAACTTTACAGGGGCCACCTTCTCACTCCCAGACCAGCTGGAGGGAGCCAAAGTTCCAAGCCCCACCCAAGGTCCCAGCCCTGAGGAAACAGTAGCACTGGCCCAGCACGATGATCTGGTGCGATGATGCCACTTAACTCCCAACAGTTTAAACTTGCTATTTATTATTAGTGACAGTTTCATATTAAAGCATTTATTATACCAGCTATTGTGCTAAATGTGCAGATTTAAGAAAAGCACCTTAATTCACCTAGAAATACTAGAAATATAATATGAATTCCTGCTAAGGGACCTTTTACAAGTGTGCTTATACACATTCAGGCAGTCTCTCAATACCCCAAGAGACAATAAATATTATCCTTCCCAGTTTATAAATGACGGAATGAGTCATCATGATTTGATGTGAGTTTCTTAACATGAAGCAGTGAGTCATAAAGAGAGTTGGTTAGAGGCAGGATTTGTTGGCATTCATGCCTTAGTTGTCTCTATCCATTCTGAAAAGAGCAAATGAACTTTCTGAGTTCATTCATAAAATAATATTCTTATGGTTATTTTCTAGTTTTACAGCTAGAAAATCTTTAAACACAAGGCCCTTGTCCGATGGGATTCACGATTCAAAGCGTCTCTGACACAATCAAATATTGTCCCGGCTTCAAGAATGTCTCTGTAGCCCCATTAAAAAGGACTTAATCACTAAGATCCATTTTGCGGCAGCATTTAACTTACTGAAGGGTTGGCTCCTGCAGTATCTCACTGTTCTGGCAGTATTTGCAATCATTCGCTAAAAAAAAAAAAGAAAAAGAAAAACTGAAATTCAGGTGAGCTTAGTGTAGAATCCAAAAAACAAAAACAAACCACACCGTTACTTACTTTAGTGATACCTGGGACCGTGAAAAATAGCAGGTTCTAATCTGTTGATTATCTGGAGGCAACTGGTTGATATATAAGCTGTTTAATTACTTGACAGAGGCACCCCCTACCACCCACATACACATACAAGGTATTTGTCAGGTGAGGAATACTACTGGCGTAACTCTAGTCTAATTGCTTATTCCTTAGAATGTAAAAAGCAGGCTGTTGTTCCTGGGTCTGAACCTTATTCTTCAGGACCAGTTCTTACCATCCTCTCTTGAGGTCACTGTGAATTTGCAAGAGAATTTGTAGCTATTCTAGGTTTGGAGAGGGTTTAGCTTGTCAAGTTCCTCACTGTAAACAGTAATGAGATATTGGATGATGACAGAATGGTCATAGATATTCTATTGCCACAGTTTTCCATACACTAAGCATTATTAGCCTTTTTCATCTTCCAGCAAAAGTGTGTGTTTTAACATTAACCTTAATTATGTGATTCCCTCCTTTTCCCCTCCTTCATCCTTTCTGATTATAACAGGAACACATGCACATTTTAGAAAAATCACAAAATCTAGAAAATGTTGAGAACTAAGTAAAAAATCACACAGAACATTGCTTCAAAGAGTAACTCCAGCTACATTTTGGTACATTCCCTTCTAATATTTTAAAAATAAATATATATAAGCATTTTTTTTCAAAAAATGGAAGTCATATATATTTTTGTTTTGATTTGAATTATTTCACATGGCATTATGACTTTTCCATGCCATCTGCACTTTAAAATCTTTTTTTAAAATAACCAGGTATTCAGTCATGTGGATGGATCATAATTTATTTAACCTTTGTTAATTTTGTCATTAAGTAATCTTCATTCCTAAATTTTGGCTACCATAAAAACTTATAAGGAAACCTTTTGAACTGCACTTAAATGAGTTAAAAGACAAAGGAGGAAAGAAATGGACAGAAACATGAGGAAAAACATGAGGCGGAAGCACTGTTTCTGAGCCACTATTTCTTGCCCCTGCCATTTTGAGGGTAACTGGGACCCCCAGTCTCTGTGAAACATCTCAGGATACTTGTTCTCAAGGTTGTCCCTCAGAGATGGTGGTTAACTCTAACACGAGCAGAAAATTGATAAGGTTCTGGCCAGGCAAAGAGACTTCCTAATCTCTGAGTGGCTATTTAACTCCAGTCCTTGCTTGCTTCTCTCACTGACCGTCGGCTTGCCAAAATTAGGAGATGACTCTGGGAAAGCTGACACAGTGTTAAAAAAATAAACTTATTTGGGAGGGAATTTTTCTCATAGAAGAGTTGAAGCTTTACAAGTACACACAGGTGAACATTCATAATGCCTCGCTGAATATTACTGCTTTGAGGACTCTGGCAAGCATGAAGGGACATGTGTCTGCAGTGGGTAATTTCTCATACACAAAGAAGCAATCGGAAAAGTTTGAACTTCACTTTCATAAAGGATCCTGAAAACCAGCACATCCATTGATCAGCATGAGAAATATATTACAAATACCTCCAAGAAAATGTAACATACAGTGTATAATTAGCCTCTGATATATGGAGCCCTGAAATAAACAGTTAACTATGATAATTTTCCTGCTAATTTACTTTAAGTTGTTTTTTCACTTCTCCAAAGGCTTTGCATCCGAAGGGCACAAGTATACTCCATGTAGAATTATTGTAATTCTTCAGATATTGAATGGAATGTAATTACTGAGAACCCTGGGAAATGCTGCCAGTATGCCCCTCTGAAGAATAATAAAACAATTAGCAGGGGTCAGAAACCTCTTCCTATACCATTTTGTAGGGAGTAATTGTTCTGCTTTTTAGTTTTGAAAGCTAAAACATTTCATTCTGACTTTGGTTTTAAGACTCCTCTTTACAGCTATACTCTGAGGCTTCATAATTTTTAGCTCATTATGTAGTTTAAAATGTGAGAACAATTGTTTAAATCAGTAATTTCCAGCTCTGGAGTTCATTCTAACCTTTCTAAATCTTTGATTAATTTTAACAATGGTTTTAATTTTGACGTATCCCTTTTAATTGTACTCAAAGATAACTTCAGCTTAACTTTGCAGTCCAAATCTGGCTTTGCAACGGGGCCCATTCTTTCTCTTTGAGATGGCTGCACAATAATGTTAGAAAATGTAACATTAGCAGTGCGGGGACTCCACTACCACTGCTGGTCAGCGCAGTTACAGGATGCTTTCTCAAGGCCAAAGAAGAGTTAACTGGATATTTTTAACCCGACCCTCCTTTGCACCCACTGACCCATGCAATGCAATATTTAATATGCTACAGGTGCTTTCCTGGGTTTGCAGGAGAGTTCAGAAGTTCCCTTGTTTAACTGTCTCCAGGGGCATAATGCCATCAAAGCTTGCCTGCAGATACTGGCTCCTCACTGTTTGAATGCATCCAGCATCAAGGCACTCAATTACCTCCAAGGACAACCCCTTGCATTTTTCAACATTTATGACTACTAGACATTTCTTTATCATTTTGAGTCCAAGTGTTTGCACCTTTGTTTTTCACCCCATTTATCCTAGCATCCTATCTCTGAGCTCTTAAGCCACAACAAACATGTTTAGTTCCATTAGGACAGTTCTTCAAATACTTGAAGATAGCTATCATGGACATCTCTTCACCCCCACATCTATTCTGGTTCAGCCTAAATATCCCCATTTGCTTCAACAATTCCTCATAAGTTTCAGGTCTCTTCTAGACAGTCCTCTAGATTGAAGTCCACAATTTTAAAAAAGCTACATTGCTGATATTTGAACTTCTAGTGAATTAAACCTCTCAGCCCTCTTCACTGAACTTCCTTCTCTGTAGATGTGCAGGTGGTTTCATGGACCAACGTGGAGAATTTTGCATTTATCACCACTAAAAGCCATCCAGTTAGTTTTTCTATCTTTCTGCAGACTTACGTCCTGTGTGTGATTTTTGACAGCAGGTGACTGTTTATTCATTGCTACTCTCAGTGAAAGTTGGCAAAAACTAAGGTTAAAAGATATAGGCTTTATTATCCAACTGCCACAGCAGGGATGAAGCCAAAAATTATACCCTAGGCTTTGGGGCCCTGCTGGAGCAGGTTGGCCTGCCTGGAGCAGGCCAGGCAACTTTCCTCCAATGCCAGCCAGTGGGAAAATACCTGATCACTCCAAAGCAGAGCTTCTCATCTTTTTTTGTTTTTCCCATCCCAGCAAACCCGGGGTTATGATACATTCCTATTAGCAACTGGATTGTTAAAACAGTGATTTGTAATTCAGGGACAAAATGAGGAGAACGTGCTCCTTTAGAAGGGACCTGTATCAGAGCGGGTGGGCAGAGCAAGCCCTTCTCTACACCTGCCCTGACTCTGATACAGCCCCACCCCCTGCTGGGAAGGTCCCACCTTAAGGTTCCCTCATCAGCCTACCCTGGTGGATGCAAACCAAGAATGCCCGGCTTCCCCTTGGGAATCCACATTCCAAATTTCCCAGGACCACCATTTTCCTTGCGACTAATTCTCAGTATGGGTCTTCAGAGCTTATCTGCAAGAATTGTGTTCACACAATTCCTCACCTACAGGATGAGAGAAGGACCCAACCGAAAGCTGATGAATCTCCCTCAGGATGTGAACTCACATGGGGAAGCTCAGGAAGGAAAAATGAGGTAGCAAGCCAAGGTTTCTGTAACTACCCTCAGGTTTTTTTCTTTTTTTTCTTCTTCTTCTCAGTGTTTATTTTGAAGTAATTTCAAATTTTAAGAAAATTTGCAAGAGTAGTCCAAAGAACTCACATATAACCTGATGAATGTGTCTTAATAAGACCAACCCTTTTAAGGGCACCTCCCAGGCTTTGGGCCTGTCCTATTGAGCAGGTCAGTGGGAGTCTGGTCTGGATAAAGGCGTAGACAGTGCATAGCCAGTGACCCTGCATCAGGTATTTATTGATTATATTGAATATATCACTTATATAAATTATATAATATGTATGAAATATAATAACATTAGTATTATTTCTGTATCAAGCTGTAAACAGAGTGACCCAGAAGCACATGTCCTCCCTAGGGTCTGAGTTGCAGCGTGACCAGCACAACGATGCCATCTAGCAAGGGAGTGACCAGTTGTGGGCAATCAAGCCTGGCCCATGTGAGAGGCCCCGAGGCTGTGCAAATCTCCCTCAAGCTAGGAGGCAAGTCATTCCTTCCCGTTGAACCCAAGGAGAGGTCAGAGAGGGCTCTTCTCAGATGGGTCCTTGGGGTCTGGGCTTCCCCGTTTACCTTCTGTGGGACCCTCCCCTCAGGGATGGGCTGGCGGCCACCTTACACCTTCATGCCTCTCCAGATGGCCAGCAGCCCACCAGGTCTCCCCAGCCATCTCCGGCTCTTCTGGCCAGCTCTGTACTGACTCCTGTGCCGGGTCTGAGCTCTCCCTTCACGCTCCTGTCCCTGGAGGGGAGCAGACTCCTGTGTCTGTTTTTCAGGCTCCGGCCAGCACGCCCTGCAGGCAGTAGCAGCTGGCACTGTTCCTCTCCCGACCTCCTCCCCTTCATAGCTGTTGCCAGAATGCTCAGCCAAGCTCCCTCCCTGCTCCCTTGATTAGGCGCTCCTGCCCTCAGCAGTTTTTGTCTTTGCTTTTATTGCCCCTTGAGACCTCTGCCCTCCTTGTTCTAAAAGGTTTGCCAGACTGCTCTCTCCTTTCTTCTTTCTGCCCCTTCTGATTTGACTCTGCCCCTGTCCTGTCACATACAGGACCTCAGTCAGTTACTCCTAGCTTACCATGTGTAAAACCACACTCACACCATTCTGATTATTTCACTCAGATCCTCATATATTGGGACAATAATTTTTTTTCCACATGTATATGTAGAAGTATATCTGTCTCTCACCTGCCAAGATTGTGCCCGTGACAGCAACCAAGTGGAATAAATGCATGGGGAGGACCAGAGAGAAAAGATAAAATGGCCCAGGAGCTGACCCAGTCTTCACCGTATATATCCCTGAGGAAGAATCCTGGCTCCTGTCTCATCCTACAGATCTTTAATATCTAAGAGGTGAGTGGCATACAGATACAAGCAGGTAATAAGCATGATGCTCATGGTATACTGTACATGCGATGGCCATGGACATGGCAGCTCAGGGGTCTCTGTGGGCATTTGCAGAGAATTGTGCATCTCTGTATGCAGGGCAGGGCCCTACAGGACTGACATAGCACCACAGGGAGGAGGTGGACAGAACAGGGTCCACCCAGGAGCGGAAAGCTAAGGAGTTCATCTTGCATAATATATTGGTGATATAAAATGCTTGGGACATTCTGCTTGACCAGGTTTTCTAATAAAACAGAAAATGCGTTTGGATTAAATCGTTACATAAATTCCTTTATAAATGCTTTAGTGTATTGTCCTATCTCACTAAGTCTAACACCAGAATAGGGTTATTCTTTTATGCAACAAATATTTCTTTCATATTTATGACATGCCAGACACCTTTCTTGGTACTAGAGAAATACCAGTGAACTGAATAGATCAGATACCTGGTCTAGGACATGTACTTTCTAGTGGAGAAGATAAGCAATGAAGAGACAATAAAAAAAAGATCATCTTAAAATGTGATACCAGTGAACTGAATAGATCAGATACCTGGTCTAGGACATTTACATTCTAGTGGAGAAGATAAGCAATGAAGAGACAATAAAAAAAAGATCATCTTAAAACGTGAAATCAATTGTTGAAGCAAGGTTATCTGTTGAGAATCAGCTGTCTGGCAAGGTGTGGAGGGTAGAAGAACATTTGAAGAGTGGTCTACTCTTCAAGGGAGTAGAAGGGAGGACTACTTGGAGGGAGGGACACGTGAACTGAGACCTGAATGATGTGAAAGAGTCAGACTGGTGAAGGCTGGAGGAAGACGATCTCAGGCAAAGGTAACAGCTAGTGCAGAAGCCCTGAGGCAGAAAGAAAGGAAAGCAGGTTGGTCTCACTAACTTGGACTGAGTACAGAGAAGATGAAGTGTGAGATGAGGCTGAATGGGTGCTCAGAGTAACAAGTCTGGATTTGATTATACTGTATTTAACAAGGTTTTATTTTTCTCTGATATAAGAAGTTACCTCTCTGCATTTTGCTTGTTCACACCATTTTTAAAATAGAAGTAAAAATAAATAAATAAATAAATAAAATAGAAGTATAGTTGATTTATAATATTAGTTTCAGGTGTATCATGAGATGATTCAGTTATGCATATACATGTATAAACCTATATTTTTTTCTTTTCCATTATAGTCTGTTACCAAGATACTGAATATAGTTCCCTGTGCTATACAGTAAATCATTGTTATCTATTTTATATATATTAGTGTGCATCTGTTAATCCCAAACTCCCAGTTTATCCCCTCAACCCTGGTTCCCCATTGGTAACCATGTTTATTTTCTATGTCTTTGAGTCTGTTTCTGTTTTGCAAATAAGTTCATTTGTATCACTTTTTTAGATTCCACATGTAAGTGATATCATATGATATTTGTCTTTATCTGACTTACTTCATGTAGTATGATCTCTAGGTCCATCTATGTTGCTGCAAATGGTATTCTTTTTTATGCCTGAGTAATATTCTGTTCTTAACACACACATACATATATATCATATCTGCTTTATCCATTCATCTGTCAATGGACATTTAGATTGTTTCCATGTCTTGGCTATTGTAAATAGTGCTGCTATGAACACTGGGGTGTGTGTTATCTTTTCTAATTAGAGCTTTCATCTTTTCTGGATATATGCCCAGAAGTGGGATTGCTAGACCATATGGTAGTTCTATTTTTAGTTTTTGAAGGAACCTCTATACTGTTTTCCATAGTGACTGTACCAATTTACATTCCCATCAACAGTGTGTGAGGGTTCCCTTTCTCCCATACCCTCTCTAGCATTTGTTATTTGCAGACTTTTGGATGATGACCATTCTGATTGGTAGGAGGTGGTACCTCATTGTAGCTTTGGTTTGCATTTCTCAAATAATTAGCAATGCTAAACATTTTTTCATGTGTCTGTTGACCATCTGTATGTCTTCTTTGGAGAAATGTCTATTTAGGTCTTCTGCCCATTTTTTGATCAGGTTGGTTGGTTGTTTTCGAGTTGTTTGAGCAGTTTGTATATTTTGGAAATTAAGCCCTTGTTAGTCACATCATTTGCAAGTATCTTCTATTCCTTAGGTTTCATTTTGTTTATAGTTTCTTTTGCTATGCAAAAGCTTATAAGTTTGATTATGTCCTATTTGTTTATTTTAGCTTTTTCTATTGCCTTGGGAGGCTGACCTAAGAAAACATTGCTACAATTTATGTCAGAGAATGCTTTCCCTATGTTCTCTTCTAGGAATTTTATGGTGTCATATCTTATATTTAAGTCTTTAAGCCATTCTGAATTTTTGTATATAGTATGAGGGAGTGTTCTAAGTTCATTGACTTATATGTGGATGCCCAGACTTTCCAATACAACTTGCTGAAGAGACTGTCTTTTCTCCATTCTGACTTCTCTTTTATTACTGTTTTGAACTAGTTTTACATCTTTTATTGATTTTTATGTGTTATGTTTTATTTTCAACTGCATATAATCTTAAAAGCCAAGGACTACTTTTTGGATTTCTTTATATTTCCTAGCAAAATTTTTTGCTTAGACACTCTACACATATTTAACTGCTTTGAAACATACCCTTCGGAAAATCTACATTTAGCCCAGATCATGTATTCTATATAAAGAAGTAAACTTTCAAAGTCCTTTGAAAGATTTCTATTGTGTTGAAAAGGACTGGGAAATGGGTAGATTTGAACATTTAGAGTTTTACTTGGAGATTCTTTTTTCCATAGATTGAGGTAAGTCCAGTGCTCTCACCATGAGTCTTGTAATAATGTTATTGATGATAGAAAACAAATTGTTGCTAATAATGTAATGGCATGATTAGTGATACCCAAATATAATGATTCAAAACATTTTTCTTCCTTTATGAATTAGCTTCTGTTAATGTTTCCAGAAGAACAGAGGTTTGCCTCAGGCTTCTCATTCCAAATAAAATGACTATCTTAAAATAATATTAATAAATTCACCTAAATATGGGTATGTCTGAAATAGAACCAACCTCCTAATACAGCAGCAACTGTGGCTATCAGCATGCTTCACACAGCCTGGGGTAGTGGCAGCCGGCCAGCATATTATCCTCTGATCCATTGCTAGTCTACCTCCTAAATGTTATAAATATTCATGTATGCCATAGAAAGCTACAAAGGGCTTTATTCAAACATTTTTTTGAATACTCCTTTATGTTTCCCCCAAATGAAAGAATGTCTGTTTTTTTTTTTTTCTTTTTGCATAGGATCAGAGTGTGAATTCTCTTTTGTTCATACTCATAAATCCTGAAAACCAATATGCAACAAATTCTCTAATCCTCATTTCATACCCCAAGGGTGAAGAGGTTCAAAATAAAAATACTTAGGATTGGCATGGCAGCTCACTGTGACTGTGCAATGCTGCCACCAAAAAAAGCATCTGTGTTCCCAACTACCCAGGTGACTTCTGCCCCTGGCAGGGACTCCCTCAAGGGAGACAGCCTCCCAGCCCCATGAAGGCTGCCAGCTTTGCTCACCACCATGGCTTTGCTGATGAATGAGGGGGAAGCTGCGCAGATATCAACCTGGAAAGGGAAACAGACAAGTCCTTTCCCAGGAACACACTAGTAACAGCAATCACTAGCGAGTTGTTAACTGGTAGTGGTGGTGGAATGGGAGCAGGGTGGGCTAGTTTATGGGGAGAAAAGGTTAGAAAAGTTGGCACCAACGCCAGGCTGGTCAAAGCCAGGTTTCAAAAACATAAATCCTTTTTTAAAAATTCCAGTTCATTTTTCAGTAACACCTAACTCATGGAAGGGCAATTATAAAATTCAGCTTTCTCTCAGTGTGATTTATCAAATGAAATAAAATTTATCACCGCTGGAGCAGAGAACTGTTATAATGGTACTCTTGCAGTATTCTTTCTCCCCTTTTCTTTCATAGTAATTACAACCCCTTAATTTTGAGTGGGGCATTGGATACCCAAAATAAGGGCTACACATTCTTTCTTTTCATGTGACTATGTTTCTTCTGTCTGATAAAAGGTGAGCCAAGTGGTAAGTGCAATTCTGGGTCACATCCCTACAGGGAAGCAGCAGGTCTTCACCTTTTTCCTTTCCCCTTCCCTCTAGCTGGCATGGGGGTGGTGGTGGTCCACCGTCTTGGACCACATGGCTGGTGAAATGGCACAAGAGAAGAAGGCTGGAATTTTGACTGCTTCCTGGAGCAGAGCTTCCAGACTTAGACATTTAAGTGAGAAAGGAATAGACTTATCTTGCGTAACCCATCATTAATTCAGGCTTCTATTATTGCAGCTGAACCGCTATCTTAGCTCTTCAGCTGCTTTCAAGCAAAAGTGGACTCTGTCAGAGCAGGCTGTGAAGGACCTCTCTCCTCACTGCCAGGCACGTAAGAACATACTGCTGTGGGCATGAAGCACAGAGATGGGGAAGGGGAACTCCCTTAATGTCCATTAAATACGGTCTTGACTTTTCCTTCCCAGATGCGACACCAAGATCTAAAAATCCAGATGAAACAAATTTCATCCTCCTTGACAGGTATTTTTGCTTTTCTTGTTTGTTCTGTTCAGTTAATGTTAATGATCAAAAGTTCTAACGCTCAATCAACTCTTTAGGAGACGGACTTCTACGCCTCTGTGCACACGTATACTTTACAGTCAAATGGTTAGCTTAACTACCCTTTGGTCTGTATTTCTGCCTAAGTGATCTGGAAGGTTCTTTGCCTATTTGCCATATCTTTCATTTCTGGAAAACAAGTTTTCTCTTGAGAAATTAGGGAACTATGTTTAATTCTCCATACTAATAAGTGAACAAATAATGTTTTTACTTTGATCATAGAATTACTAAACTGACACAACAAGAGAGATATTCATACCCTACCCTTGGTATGGGTGGAGGCGGGGGGACTGCTAAGAAATATTTGCCCTCTAGCACAGAGTTTAAAGAATCTGCACCAGAGGGCAAATTCAGTTGGTAAGAATCTGTCTGCAATGCAGGAGACCTGAGTTCAATCCCTGGGTCAGAAAGATTCCCCTGGAGAAGGAAATGGCAACCCACTCCAGTATTCTTGCCTGGAGAATCCCATGAACAAAGGAGCTGGTGGGCTACAGTCCATGGGGTCACAAGACTCAGACATGACTTAGTGACTAAACCACCCCACAGAGTGTCTTTGAGGAGTGCGGACTCAGGTGCCAATTCCTAAGAAGCTTAAGACGCAGGACCTAGTGCCCAGCACTTGCTGCTGTTCTCTACCGGGCTGAACTTTGCAATAAGCTCATTCTCAAAGCTGAGTAGTATGATCTTTACAGGATGACTGTGGGATGTTTTGAATTCTCCCAGAGTCACACATATTAGCTGGATTTCAGGAAACAATTAGAACAATTTTTCTGGTAAGAATGCTTATAATACTCTATGACTTACAGGAATAGTTAAATACCCTGGCCCCACCAATGATTCCCCAGGGATAGTCGGGGGTGGGGGGGCCACCATCCCCATTTTCTGTTGGGAAAACTGACCCATGGAGAACTTAAGGGACAGCTACAAAGTGAGGAAGCTGACCCTCATGTCTCCTGAACTCTCAGCCCTAGGCTTTTCCTGTGGTGCCACGTTCACCGCTGCAAAGCGTACCCCGGGCACATGCTCATCCACACAGATATAATATCGCACGTCCCCATCCCTGCCGGCTGCAGCCAAAGGATTTAGAAGACAATGGGGCATTCCATGAACATGCACTGTGTCACTAAAGAAAGGCTTTGGCAAGACCCGCCTTATTGCTTCACAGAAGATGAGAAAATTAACTGCAAAGTAACAAATGGTTTTTTTGGGAGGGGTGGGGTGGGAGGGGCTGGAAAACTGAATATGCACCACTTCCACACAACTGTTCCTTCTAAAAAAATTTTTGCTTTCGGTTAAGGAGGATTTTCAAGTTCCCGCCCTGAACTTGGGTAAACTTTACTGGACTAAGCAAAACACAGTCAGGTGACTACTCTATAACAAAGATCTTCTGTGGAGTTGCCTTTTACCTACATGCACTCAAGTCAGCCTCAGCGTATCAACATTTCAAAGGCATCCTGGGGCGGTCTAGCTCCACAAACAACATGGAAGTCACTCTGGAACATTCGTGCATTTTAGCAACAGGCAGCCAAGGATGAGGCACATAGTGAAAAAGCTAGCTGCCACTGGGGCCGCAGCACAAACGCTATTCAGTTTCACAAAGGAGAACTGACAGATTAAACAGGGTAGCCAATTTGAACTGAGTGTTTCAAAACTCCTTTATGTGTAACTAGCTTTTCAAGGTGGCAGCATATATGGAAATTATTTCCTTTATTAGTACCAATGCAAATTTTTATTTTAAAAAAACATCGTGGTTAAGGTTAACAATACTGTACACGTACCATTTTTTCAAAGTTTACTAGATTGTCAATGAACGTCTTGTTCCCCTCATGAGTAAATGTCATATCTGCAAAGAAATAAAAGTCACATTCTAATCACTAACAGAAATATGTCATACAAAGAAACCACAATAGCACCATTAGATTATGCTGAAGATTTGCATAACACTGCAGCTGAAAAAAGCCGATAATAGTTCCTTTTATGTTAGGTGTTTAACTTTCTAAAAGCATTTTACCTGAGCTTAGTTAAAATTTCCAAACTAACCCTGTTTCACTCTCAAGGCTTCCAAACCACACACAGATTCTCTGCTCCTGCAATAATCTTGCCAGCCCTTTCAGAAAAGTCAGGGCAGAGGGGGGATGCCGAGGAAGGTGGAAAGCTCGGATCATTCTTCCCAAGGAGGTCAATCTGATTAGGCACCTGTTCCTTTCTTCCCCATACACTCGTCACTGGCTCGTCCTGTGCATTTCCTTGGAATTACCTTTAATGAGCAAAGGCATGAAGGGGATGAGAGGAGGGTCCAATTTGGCTACTGTCAGCCTGTAGGCCCTGTGGTTTCTTGAAGGATCCTTTAGAGAAACAGAGATGTTGGTTAAGGACTAGTGAAATGTACACCACCCTCTTCTACCTCCTAACCCAACCCAGCCCTGTCATCTCCCAATCAGGTAGTTCTGAATCAAGTGTAGCTACAAAAGAAAGGTAAATTTAGTTAAACAGATGGATTTTTGTTTTAAAACAACTTCCCATATGACAGGAAAATAAATAGATTTTTTGTTTCCTTTCTTCATTGAAAGGAAGATACGCCTCCAGGGATCAAGGGAAGAGATCCCCTTTGAGAGCCAACACAAAATGTTAAACAACCCCCAACCACAAGAGTCCCCTTCTCCTGGGAGGACGGCCTCCTTCCGGGGAGCCCAGCTCACCCTCCTGGCTGCCTTGCACTGCCAGTCTCGACTTGCCTTCTCTGAAACTCTCCTATGACTCCTGCCAAGTCCCAGTCACTCCTTTTCTGTCTGTGAACACCTCCCTGCCAATGGGGAAAAATAATTTGGCAAGCCAAGGAAAACGCAGCTTGCAGACCCTAGCCAACCTGTGCTGGATGGAAAGGATCCCATTACACTGCTTTTCTTAGTTACACAAATTGACCTTATGTGGGACATAAGTCCTCTTTAAGTTAGTACCTGAGAGTGCCATTCATTAGTCAGACATGCTTGTTTTAGCAGCACTAAAATGGGATCATAAACTTCTTAAAGTCATACAAGGACAGATAAAATTTCTGAAATGAGAACTTCAGCTAATCAGAAATTGGATTAATGCAGACAGTGAGTGGAATAAAGGAGCCACTGTCACTTACCATTAAACTTTCAAACTCTGCATAGAACTTCTTGAACTTGCTTGGCAGTTTCTGTTAATGAAATGAAAATGCCACACTCATATGTCAGATTCAATATCTAGATATGTATCATGTGTTACCATTTCTAGGGGAAATGTACTTCTTTTGGCTCTTAATCAAACATCTCTAAGACAGGCTAGACTGTAATCTGTCTTGTCATTTGAGGATAATCTTAGAGATCTCATCTTTTAAAAGTCTTAACCTAGTTGAACCTAAATTAACTATGGATGCTTTTGGTCTTATTGCCTTCTATAATGTTTTCTGAAATGGATTATTCATAAAGAGGGCTGTATTCCCAGACTACAAGTGGTTTGGCATTAACCCCCACCACACACTGTTTTAAACTCTCAAATTCCCACAATGAAGAATTTAGACCAGCGATTATTATGATTAAAAGTTTTAGAAACTACCTAGTTCAACCCTCCTCTTCCTTTACCTTGTAACCTACAAGAAAGAGAACAGGGATTTTTATCAGTTTTTTTTTTTTTTTTTACGGCTGTATTCTCAGGGCCTAAAAGAGTAGCAGCATGATGTCAGGTACATAGTAAATGCTCAATACATATTTATTTGGCTAGATTAAACCTTTTCTTTATAGACAGAAGAAATTAACCATCAGTTTAAATGACATGCCAAAGTCACACAGCTGGTGATGGTCAGAGCCTCTGTAAGTCATGTCTCCTGCCTCCTTTTTTCTTGTTTCTCTTCTATGCGAGACGCTTTCCTACACAAGCATTTCTCCCACAGGATTTCTCTGCCCTGCTCTAATACAAAAATTGATAGTTCTATCAATTTAGTAATTTCTCATGGTTGTATCTTGGCAGATGATTTGAAACCACTGACTGTACCCGTACATTTATGCCAGTAGGTCAGTGATGAATCATTTTTCAATCTGTTGGTTCTCACTTTGCTAGGTCCTGAGCCCATAGGAAAGCTGAACTTTTCTGACAGGGCCACACAAAGAGCAGTGTGATGTTCCCCATTCCGAGACCGTGAAAGTGCTGACCAAGTCTGGAGCCTTGAATGCCCACTCAGTTCTGCTTCACACCGTGACATCCATGGGCAACAACTGACTCACCTGTCAGGCCTCTGCAATCCCCTCAAAGCTCCTCTCTCTTTTTTCTCTCTTCTGTGAATGGGTTTGACCTATTTCCATTTAAACACTGTTCTTGTTTAGCTGCTGAGTCATGTCTGACTCTCTGCAACCCCATGGACTGTAGCCCGCCAGGCTCCTCTGTCCATGGGATTTCCCAAGCAAGAATACTAGAGTGGGTTGCCATTTCCTTCTCCAGGGGATCTTCCTGATCCAGGGGCCAAACCCACTTCTCCTGCTGGGCAGGCAGATTCTTTGCTGATGAGCCACTGGGGAAGTCCTTAAACACTGTAGAACATCTTATTTTGTTTCTAGGAACTAGTATCCTCATAATCTCTAAACTCATTGTGCTAGTGCCTCTTTTCAAGCTGGGTTTCAGGGAAACCTGATATTGTTGTTTAGTGGGGAAGTTCAAAGGGATGAAGGCTGGCACGGACATCAAGGGATACAAGAGTCTCATGCCCCATGGAGCATTCAAATCACCATGCTCAGTGATAACTTTCCGTGAACACAGACAACTTATAAAATGAGGAGTTGATGGAATTTTTGGTTACGCCTGTCACTCTAGTTCTTTCTTTACTTAGCTGGCTTTTGGGTCAAAGGCAGGAGTGCATATGGGAATAAAACTTGTGTCTCTATACTATTATCTATGCACACCCTATGGACTTACTTCCCTGGTGACTCAGTGGTAAAGAGTCTGCCTGCCAATGCAGGAGACATAGGTTCAATCCCTAGGTTGGGAAGATCCCTGGAGAAGGAAATGGCTACCCACTCCGTATTCTTGCCTGGAGGATTCCATGGACAGAGAAGCCTGGTGGGCTACAGTCCACAGGATCGCAGAGTTGGACACGACTTCGTGACTGAACAACAGCAACGACAACAAAATCCACACCCCCACGCTTCCAGAGCAGGGGTTCTCAAGTGGAGCCAACTTTTACTCACTCTCTACACCTGGGGATATTTGGTAATGTCTGCAGACCTTTCCTGATGTCAACACTGGGGTGGGTGGAGTGAGAGGTGCTACTGGTTATATAGTAAGTTGAGGCCGTGCGTGCTGCGTAGCCTCCTCCATGGCACAGGACAGGCCCCTCCACCCTCACGCATGCAACAAAGAACGATCCTGCCCCAAGTCATCACCACTGGGGCCGAGAAACGCGGCTCTGGGTCCTCACTCCCACTGGCTTTATCTCAGATGAGTCTTTTCCCCTCCATGTGGAAGCATCCCCTGGGCCACGTGGTTTCACTCTATTCTCCGCTTTGTTTCACTGACTGCCTCACACCTGCCCCCTAGTTCCTGGAGGGCAGCCTCTGTCCCTCAGGCTGCTCCTGCTGCTCACTGCTGTGGTGTGGGAAGCATGTGGGAGGGGGTTGCCAAATCCAGGAAGATGAACCCAAGTCAGAGATGCTTGAGAATGAAGCTCTCCCTACAGAATGACCCAATTCCATTTCACCTTAACAGATAAGTGTTTATACACGATGAGAGGGGGGCTCTCCTCTTTGCAGTAGCATGCAAGGATGGAAACACAAGCTCACAGACTGATGTGTTTCTGCCTCTCCCTGTGGAATGAAGGACTAGATGATGAAACTCCCTTTCTTGGCTGCCTACACCCAGTCTCTGCGCACTGCCCCCCACCCCAAGCGGCCTCCTGTTTTTCTCTTTAGACCACAGGAAAGGGAACTCTGAGAGTGTTCCTCCATGCTACAGCCTTAAGGTCTAGCTCCTATTATGTGTACCTAGACCTGGCCTTCCCTGACCCCCATGAGCCTTCATACCTGATGATTTTCTCAACAAAATGTTTGGTTTGATTTTCCCAAACCATACATGATTTTCCCAACCAAATCATTTGGACTCTGCAAGAGGATTAAATGCTGGAAACAGGTAAGGGAAAGCAGACTCTCTGAGAGGTTACCCTAGATTTCCAAAGATTCCGAGAGCCGTGGGCTACAAGAAGGAGAGGCTTGCACCCTGGCTTCACGGCTCAGATTTCTTGGCAGCGCTAACTTTCACTACCCGGAAGATGCCCGAGATGTGTGGCACACGGGCCTCACCAATTCCCTCATTCCTATATTCGGGGGATGAGCTGCTGTGTGCTGCATCTGCCTGGAATTTTCAGAGAAACCCAAGACAGAAGGACCTGTAAGGACCTGTTCTATAAACAGTGGAAACACAGAGGAGGGACAGAGGGGGAAAAAACAATTTCAAGAGGGAAGTGGGCAGGAAAATGTTTCAAAGAAAACATTTAGAGATGCAAACAGCTGACTTCGGTACCTTTTTAAAGCATCCTTGCGAATTAAGTCTCTCTCATCTACTCCTTGCCCTCTTTTTGTGTTCCACTTACACATACTTTTTCTATTTTTAGTAAGAGCCTATTTTTGTGTCTATGTTCTATGAGAGATTAGTATTTCTTTGACTATATACCACATGTAAGGGGTCAGGCATATTTTGAGTACTTAGCTAATGAAAAACGAAGCTGTTCTCTAGCATAAATAACCAACTGTCAACAAAACATTCATTGTATTTGCCGTAGAAATTCACCACACACCTGCTTAACTTTTGCACCAAACTGAATTCTGGCCAACTGTTGTTCCTTCCTACCCACAGAGGTCTGCCAGGTAGTTAGGAGATACTTGGTCCTCAGCTGGGCCAAACAGTTGGCCTTCTGGCTAATTCTCCCAGGAGCAAGATGACTACTTGGATAAAAATGGATCTTCTGTCCTCTCTTAATTACAGATACAGCCTATTTCAAAAGCAAGAGGCAGACACCAGAGCAGAACAGGATCTATGAGCAAGACCTCTGAAGTTAAGCAAGCAATGCTGTTGATTCTGGTTATACCTAGGAACTAGACTTATTATTTATATTGTATAGAGCAAGAAGCTCATACTCATTTCTTTCCCTCCCCCACTGCATTGGACAATGCCTTTTAAAATTCACTCTCTGAGGCAAAAGGAGACAGGTCACCTTCCTCAAAGTGTCCCACCTTTTCCACTGTTATATAAGTGTGAGAAATACTTCTATTAAAAAGGGCTCACTGATGAGTTTGTGTTTTTGTTCTTAAGGCAAAAGTCACAGCTGGGTCTCTGCTTACCTCCCATGTTAGTGCCAGGCGGCTCACAGCTACGTTACTTAGTCCCATGACGATGGCAAAAAAGGAATTCAGATTTTTGTACTCCTTACAGCTGAAACACAAGAGGCACATGTTGTAGTAAAATGCCACTTTTGAGTGAGATAAACAAATTAGAGTTCTATTTTCTGATGGTCATTAATAGTCATCAGGACTCCTTCACGAGAACAGGCATTGATAGATTTAATGCTTTAAGTTCCACTTGGGTGACCGTGTTCTGCTGTTTGATTTCTTATTGTAATATTAGAAAGGTGATGGTTTTAGCCATCTAGGTTCAGGTTTTGAGAAGGAATTTCAAGACACCTACACTAAGCATTGCTATTATAATCCCGAAGCTTGCTAAAAGCCCTGTGGACCTGGAGGAGAACATATCATGGGCTAGGAAAAGACACAGCAAAATGTCCTTGGAGAATTCCAGGTCAATGCTGGACACCTTACGCTCTGGTAGCGAGAGAGGGAAATAAGGAAATGCTGCCGCTGCAGCCGCCAGGGCTTCCAGCTGCCATGTAATGCTTCTAACTTGTTGAAAAATATCAATTTACAAATCATGATCCCTCCAGTGCAGGAGACCTGGGTTCAATCCCTGGGTCAGGACAATACCCTGGAGAAGGAAATGGCAACCCACTCCAGTATTCTTGCCTGGAAAATTCCATGAACAGAGGAGCCTGAAAGCCTGGGATTGCAAAGAGTTGCACATGACTGAACACATGCACACACAGCTAATAACCTAAACAACTGACCAAAAAATAACTTATTTTTTCTGTAATTTTTCAATGTCGATGAAGCTGATCATTTTGAACCTATACTTATGCCATTATTAGCTTTTATGAATATATATCTGGGAATAAGAATATTTTGGAACAAGACCAAAGGTTCTTATCAAAATACAACATTTAGTCTAGGTACTTGGTTTAACTTAAGAAGAAGGAAAAAAAAAAAGGAATCTTCAACTTCTTCATACCCACTCCTTGCAAAGGGAAAAGAATTCACTTTGCAATGAGCACAAATCCTTTACCACAAGTCAATATGGTTATCTAAGTTGACTACATCATAATTAAATCTTGTTTGGATTAGCATTTTTGCAAGAGGCTAATTAAATTGCTGCGTTTGCTCCCTGTGTTCTCCTTGCAGAGTGCTTCGTAAATGGTCTGTGTGGAAATGGGAAAACAGATTGAGAGAAGCTATGGCATGTCTCTCGCAGTGCTGGGGAAGCGGTAGGGCTTTATCTGTGCAGGGGTGGTCAGGGGCTGAGAGCAACTTCAGACACCGCAGGCTGAAGGTGGCGAGGAGGGTCATGGAAACGCCCCTTGCCTTTGTCCTAGCTGTGTGCTCATGAAAGGACGTGCAGGCCTGCTTCTCTGCTCACGGCTCTGGTCACTTGATCACCCTAGGTAAGTCACGAAATTTCTCTCTGCCTCAGTCTCTCCCACCTGGAAAAGGCAAGGATAACATTTGGACCCCCAACTTCACAAAGTTCTGGGCAGGTCGAAGAGCTTCAATAGAATATATGGAAGTTCTCAAAAAATACCACGCAAAACGTACTTCCTGCCACTAGGTTTACATCTCATGCATGAGGATCCTGGTTTCTGAGTCTACAGTCTTCTCCAGCTGGATTGGGTGAAGAGTTCTACTGTGTGGGATGTATGTGAAGTTGCTCAGTTGTGTCCGACTCTTTGCGACCCCATGGACTGTAGCCCACCAGGCTCCTCCGTCCATGGGATTTTCCAGGCAAGAATACTGGAGTGGGCTGACATTTCCTTCTCCAACTGTGTGGGACAGTGCAGCTTAAATAATGTTTAAATAACATAAGCCAATTTATCCTGAAGGCTAAATTCACCCATAATCAGAAGGAAGAGAGAGATAAGAAAGACAAAAACATTAAAAAAAAAAAAAAATCCCGAGTTCCTGCAAGGCTCTCCTCTGCTGCTCTGTAAAATAGCAGCGGCAGGCCCCTACAGGTTTTCCATCTCCATGGCTGTGTGCAGACTTCCTCTGCCCTCCCTCGGTGCACGCGGCCCTGCCAGGCTAAGGGGAGGAGAGGAGGTGCCTTAGGGAACAGGGAAGCACATACTGTCACATCTTCCTAGTCATCTCCTTCCAAATAGAGACATCTGGACCCCGCAATCAGCCGATTCATGGCTTCTGGGAAAGTGGTTGCACTCCGAACCAGAAATTCATAAGCAACATTTTACCAAATCTTTCTTTCAAAAGGCATGTTTTTCCCCCCAAATTAAGAGATACCAGCATTTGAATCCAAGGGCTTTGGATATCCCGCTGAACTCCCAAATTTTTGGCAAAATAATTCAAGGCATTTGGCAAGCTGGCATGTGTGAAATGTCAAGCAGCGGTTGCTTCTTTGTTTAGCTCTGGAAATTAGACTCTGTACGGGATCTAAACTTTTTGGCTCAAGCAAACTGCCCAGCTGGGGTCACTTGGGCTCCCCACCTTCCTAGGCTAGAGCTCCCTGCTTTTAGAAAGGAAAGACGTCTCGCAGCCACAAGCTGCATTTAGTGTTTTATTTTTAGCACTGTGGTGATACCAGAAACATGGAAGTAAACAGGAGGTTGTCAGGCATATCTAAATAGCAGGAGAAGATTAAATTCATGTCAGGGAGAAATCTAACTGGCCCCTGCAGTAAATAAATTGTTTCCCACGAAGTGCTGTTAAATAGAATATTTATAAGACGCTTGCTTTTTCTGATGTTTATGGAGATGATTTTCATGGGCCAGGTTAGCTCGTTTTTATGCATTTTATGGATTTTATCCCAGCTGAGTTGGAAGCACAGTTTTACACGTATGTTTCCACTGCCCTCTACTGGCAAGAACGTGTCCAGTTAGACCTCGACTCGCCTAGCTTTTAAAACAGAACTTTTGCAACAGAACTTTGCTGACAGAGCCCTTAAACTGAAGGAGGTACAGTCTCAGTAGTTCAGAGCAAAAAGAGGTCATGATTTTAACTTGAGCCTCAGTGCTGTAGGATGTTAATTTATATATTAGTGTCAATATTACAAAAGCTAGACAAAGCACAACTTTCACAAGAGTTCAGGTACTCTTAAGCCCCTGTGGTTGGTATGTTAGTTGCTCAGTCGTCCCCAGACTCTTTGTGACCCCATGGACTGTAGCCCACCAGACTCCTCTGTTCATGGAATTCTCTAGGCGAGAATACTAGAGTGGGTTGTCATTTCCTTCTCCAGGGGATCTTCCTGACCCAGGGATTGAACCTGGCTCTCCTGCATTGCAGACATATTCTTTACCATCTGAGTCACCTGGTGCATAAACAGATTTAATATCTCATTTTGCTTTTTAAGGTGTAATCTAAGGGGACAAAATGAAACCACAGCTCAAATGTTTTTCTCTCCCCGAG
The DNA here is from genome assembly GCF_019320065.1 of Cervus canadensis. NCBI lineage: Eukaryota > Metazoa > Chordata > Mammalia > Artiodactyla > Cervidae > Cervus > Cervus canadensis. The sequence goes on along the minus strand of NC_057400.1, from coordinate 52,459,653 downwards.
TGAATACTTACTGGGCTGCGATCTTAATAAATTTTTTTAAGAGCTGAACACGCTTGCTAGGCTGGGAACAAAGGCAAATCTCAGTGACAACCCAAAACTGAATTTCATTAAACCTCCTCAGGAACAAATCCAAGTTTGCTGTGGTCTTTTTAAAATGATGCCTTCCAAATGTGTGATAGATTAGCTCCAGCTAGAAGAAAGGAAAACAGTATCACATCTTTGTTTTTAAATCAAAACACCAGCTTGCTCCTCCATTTGACATGCCAAATTGACACTGGTCAGCAAGCATGAATATAATCACTGACTGGAATTCAACTTGAACTTCAGCTTGAAGACCTCAGGGCTCAATGAGGCTTGTTGAATACTGTAATTATAAACTAGGTGCTACTGGCTTAACATTCTCAGGAAGACAGAGCTTATTGCAAATCATAAAGATTTTTCTTTACTCTCAAAGGCTTCATAACAGGCTTTATTAATATACTCAATATTTGGCAAAAAAAAAAAACCAACAAAAAACGTCTCACGTGACTTTAACATTGCAGCATGTATATTCACATTTGCAGGCAACATCCAGAACTGCCATGAAACTTATGAATGCATGCTCTCAATGGAGCACCTTACCTCATGCACACAGTTGAAGAGCTCCCAATCATAAATTGTCATCTGGTAGGCCAAATCTTTGGAGCTCATCAGTTCAAAAGTTCCCATTGTTCCAACAGTTGGGCCCTCCTGTTCTGGCAAGGGAGTCTATGAATAATAATATGAACATATATCAGTATCTCAAAACAGACAAGCTGAATGCTGTTAGGACTTGGAGGGGAGAGGATTTTGAAGATGCTTTAAGGAATACCTTGAAGCTTTGATTTTACCCAGAGGAGAAAAAAGCCTTTGCTCTTAATGCTCACTTGCCTCCATGTATTTTTATAGTAACCATTATCACTCTAATCAATTCCACTGACTGAAAAACATGGACCATGGCAAATACGATTCAGTGACAACTGACCTATGGAGGTTCTCTTCTGCAAGGGTTTGGGAGCTCCCTGGAACCAATTCCTTTTCCCTGGCAAACATGTAAGAAGTTCTGTTTCCCATTGAGGCTGTTCCAGAGCAGGTACTGGCATCATGGTTTGGGTATTTAGCTACTTATTACGGCAGGGGCTGGTGACACTGGTAAAGTTGCTGCATCTACATCTCTCATAATAGACTGCCTGGGACTGCTAGGTGAAAGAAGGGTCTGTGATTACATGGGGTTATCGGTGATGTTCATTTCCTCCACTTTCTGAGAGATGTAGAGCTAGGAATGATAGTCACATAGTCATGGTGTTTGGAGCTAGGCATCAGAAAACTAAATTCTGCTACTTTCTGGAAGACCCTTGGTCAAAATTTTCCATCCAATTTACGTACTTCATTTTCACTTTATGAGAAATGAATTAGGGTGCTTTTCCTTAATAAGATGAATGATTTGTATATACTAGAAACTTTACTTATATTCATACCCATTGATCTGCAATAATAGTTTAAAGTTATAAAAGTCACATGAATTAAAAGATAGTTTCCCCAGCATGATATAAAACATATTTGGATATCCAATATTTAGGTTGGAAGTACTAATATTGTTCACACTCATCATCATTCATCATTGTCATCATCACCCATAACCTTGATATTCTCTAATGCCTGCTGCTTTCTGGGCATTTGAAAGTTTGCAGTTTAACAGAGGAATCAGCTCTGACTTGTGAATATAGCACTGCATGTCAATAAAGAATCAGCTGTTGGCATTTATTTGCATGTATGTATAAAGGGACAGACAGAAGCATCAATAAACACCAGACTCCCAGATATGTGAAAAACAGGTGAGGAAACATGAATGGGCTTTTGAGAGGTAGTGGGCATTTGGAATGAATATGTAGCCTTAAGAGGTTCTTGGAAAAAAAAGCTGGGCTTTAAAAGATGAAACAGATGAAACTGGGCAGGTTTGGAAGGGCAAAGTTTCCTCTGAGTATCCAGAACGGTGGGTCATAGGTTGGAGGATGGCAGCCAAGGCATGAAGGTGCAGATGTGTTATCAGACTTGCTTGACAGGAACAGAGAGTTCAGGGGAACAGAGTGGACCATGTTAGAAAGTCTTGGAGTGCCCAATGGGAATTAGGGTTTTGTAATAGACCAGGTTAGTGCCTGTTTCAGAAAGCAGCAGACCCTGAATGTAAACCGCACTCTAATTACATAGACTTGGATGATCCCCTAATCTGTTGACTATCTTTAGCTCTTATGAGTTGGGGACCCACTACCTAGTACCTAGATACCACTCTAATGGCAGAAAGTGAAGAGGAACTAAAGAGCCTCTTGATGAGGATCAAAGAGGAGAGTGAAAAAGCTGGCTTAAAACTCAACATTCAAAAAACTAGATCATGGCATCCGGTCCCATCACTGCATGGCAAACAGATGGGGAAAGAGTAGAAACAGTGACAGATTTTATTTTCTTGGGCTCCAAAATCACTGTGGATGGTCAGTGACTGCAGTCATAAAACTAAAAGACGCTTACGATTTGGAAGAAAAGCTATGACAAACCTAGACAAAAGCAGAGACATCACTTTTCTAACAAAGGTCCATTTAATTAAGGCTATGGCTTTCCAGTAGTCATGTATGGATGTGACAGCTGGACCAGAAAGAAGGCTGAGCGCCAAAGAGTTGGTGCTGGAGCCTTTAAACTGTGGTGCTGGAGAAGACTCCTGAGAGCCCCCTGGGTAGCAAGGAAATCAACCCTGAATATCCATTGTAAGGATTAATGCTGAAGCTAAAGCGTCAATACTTTGGCCACCTAATGCTAAGAGCTAACTCACTGGAAAAGACCCTGATCTGGGAAAGATTGAGGGCAGGAGGAGAAAGGGGACCATGGAAGATGAGATGGTTGAATGTATCACCGACTAAATGGACATGAGTTTGAGTAAACTCCAGATGATAGTGAAGGATAGGGAGGCCTGGCGTGCTGAGGTCCATGGGGTCGTTAAGAGTCAGACATGACCTAGTGACTTAACAGCAACAACCACCTGGTACCTAGGCTTGTTAAGAGAACAGGATGGGAATAATTTAAGTGTGAGCAAGTGCCCCGCACAGAGGGGGCCCCCACCTTCCCAGCTGTGCTGCACCGATGCAGAGGTCCAGGAAGAGTGAGGAGTACAGCACCTGTATGGACGGGCCAAACACTGTTGTTGCCGATTCACTCTAGGCCAGGAAGAGCAGGGCACAGAGACCATGGAAGAAAAATCATTATTCCAAAGTTTTAAAACTTGGGGAACTGACTTGAAGCTAACGGGCAAGTAGTTTATGGAAACAAGCAGTATGGTTTCAAGCATGGTAGCTCTCAGGTAGGAATGTCAGGAAGCTCTTAAATGCTCAGCAGGTGGACTCTGTCTAAGGCTCCGGCTGACTGGCCACATCCTACCTTCCCTCTTGCCTGTTTGCTCTGCTGTGGACCTGCCCTCCATTCCTTGGGTTTGTTCTTTCCTCAGTCTGAGTCCTCATCTCTTTCCCTTGAGGTCTTATGGCTTTCACAGAGGGGATAAATTAGCCCAACGACAGGAAAGATGGCTGAGTGCCAAAGAATTGATGCCTTCAAACTGTGGTACTGGAGAAGACTCCTGAGAGTCCCTTGGACTGCAAGGAGATCAAACCAGTCCATCCTAAAGGAAATCAACCCCGAATATTCATTGGAAGGACTGATGCTGAAGCTCCAATACTTTGGCCACCTGATGCGAAGAACTGACTTATTGGAAAAGACCCTAATGCTGGGAAAGATTGAAGGCAGGAGGAGAAGGGGGCAACAGAGAATGAGATGGTTGGATGGCATCACCAACTCAATGGACATGAATTTGAGCAAACTCTGGGAGATGGTGAAGGATAGGGAAGCCTGGAGTACTGCAGTCCATGGGGTTGCAAAGATTCGGACACAACTGAGTGACTGAACAACAACAGGGAAGATGCCATAGAATACTTTTCGACATGGATACTAGTATATCATCCTGAATCCCTTTTGACAGAAACAGAAACCCCTGTTGAATCTCTACTTTTTATGAGTGAACAGGGCTCACCAAGCAAAGGGCAGGCCGACTGCTTCCCTCCATGAACGACCAGGGAGGCAATCTGAGTGGTACAGAAGGCTCCTCCATCTGAAGGGGGAATTACATGCTGGTCCCTTAGGAAGCAGATTCCCGGACCATTTTCTCCTAGATATCCCTGTGGAAATTTCCTACAGATGAAGCACAGAAGAACCTATGTAGGGTCTGCATTACATAGACAGATCTGAGAAGTGCTCACACCAAGGCAAAGAACTCCTGTAGACTTGACTTGGCTCTTTTTGAGAGCTGATTTATCTGTTAAGCTTGGATGGGGTGATTAGGAGAATAGCACTCTCATGCTCCCATTGTCCTGACGAGGAAACGAAGACATTAAAAGGATGTGCTGATTGTCAGTGACAAAGAGATGGCTAAAGCAAGCTGTCACCCCAGTGTCCTCTTTCCTCGGGCTTACACACTCTGTACCCAGCTCTGCAATGGCATTTGTCACACTGGATGCCATCACACTGGTGTCCCACACTATACTATGAGCTCCCTGAGGTGCAAGGACCATGATGGATCGATTTTCAAGACCATGCTAGAGCCAGAATCATCCACAACACCTGGAATGATATAGGTTAGGCCCCAAAGAAAAACCTAAGAAGCTAGTGAATGGATAAAAGTAGAAGCAAATTACAGTACAATGGGGTTTTATTGCAAGTTGCTCTGTACTAACATTTATGCTTAAAATGTCAAGAAAGTAAAGCTCTAGAATCTGAGCCCTTAAGTGACTAGGACAAACTGCTGACACTACTAATTCTAGACAGCACTTCAGCACCACGATTTGTTCTGTTCCAGGCTGTTTGTGTTAGTTTCATCTCCCAATTTGACCATGATTATTGTAAGGACAGAGGCTCTGGGACACTGTTCCAGTGTCACGCAGATGCCGGCACTTCATATAAGTATGTGTTGATGGATCAAAGGTCTGGCCAACATTCTGTACTGCAGAGTCATTCTGTGTTGGACTCTTCCTGGATGGACTGTCCTCAAATCTTTAGAAAGTCGGAAAAAGAGCTTCATGCCTACAGTTTTGTGACCACCCCTTAGAAATGATGGCATAACTGGCAGGCCAGTGAATGGCAGAGCACCAGGGAAGAAGTTAAGCATGTTCATGTCCAGATACTTGCCACAAAGTAAGCTCCTTGCAATTACGCATGGCTTAAAATGGAAGACTAGGAAGGACTGAGAACTTGTAAGGCAGGAGGATTGTGTGCAAATAAACAGAGGCTTAAAAAGTTAGTATCTTCCCCACAGAGAGCTGGAGATGGTCCACATTCTGCATCTATACACCATGTCATCAGACACTGAGGCCAAGAACCAGCTGGCAAGAGAGGCCCAAGCCCCGAGTGGCAAATGCATCACAGAGCAGCTTCAGCAGGTCTGCAACTAAACTGGCTTTTGCTGGGTTTTGCTGCCAGGAGAGGGTAGTCTGACTCATTCATGCCATTTCTCTCCCCAATCTCTCAAAACTGGGAAGTATTTATTTTCAGAAAGCAGTGGATGTAGATAAGGAAAAAGCCATGAAAAGGACAGTGAACAGATTCATATCATACAGTGCTGGTGGGTGAGGGAGGTCAAGAGAACTCATGCCCCTTTTGCAAAGTTCCTCTCCAGGTGAATTCAAGAAATCACAAAATCTGCTTAACCTGTGCGGCTGCACAAACTAGCTCTCCCCGGGTCAGAAGGTCAGAATCACAATGAGGCTAAGCAAGCTCTAGAAAGTCCAAGAAGGGGAATCTTGATTTACCTACAACATCTGATCTGATTAAACTGAACGTATTCCTGCTTCACTCATGTAGTTAAATTCTCCCCACTAAAATGCAATCCAGCTTCCTTGGTGGCTCAGAATCCATCTGCCGGTGCAGGAGTTGCAGGTTCAATCCCTGGGTTGGGAAGACCAATCCCAGAGAAGGAAATGGCAACCCACTCCAATATCCTTGCCTGGGAAATCCCATGGACAGAGGGTCGGCAGGTCCATAGGGTCAAAAGAGAGTCAGACATGACTTGGCAACTAAACAACAACAACAAAATTCAACACACTGTAGTGCTTGTGTTGCACTTTTCTTAGTAAAGAAGCCCTGTGTGTCTAACAGATGGGAAAAAACTAGTCCTCTGAACTGGCCCCACAGGCTCTCGAAGATACTCTAATAGCAATTCATTTCCATGCCTAACTATTGAAGGAGAAACAGAAATGAACCCCACCAGAGCATAAAGGAGAGAGGGCCAGTCACTTGTTAACACGGTTGATTATGCCTTTACTCAGAGAGCTGTGTGGGGCTGTGAACAGTGTTTTGGAGACTTAGGGAAGACAGCTGGCCTCTGATATTTCCCGCAGAAGATGGAGAGAGCCCTTTCAGGGAACAGCATTTTCCCTGGACCATAGAGTGGCTCTGTCATAATGCATTTCTACATCCCCCTAAGGAGCAGGATAAATCGCAATGTCTGGCCTTAAAAAAATTATTTCTATCCTGGTCTCAAAGTGTTCATGTTTTTTAATATCAGTATTTAAATCGGGGACATTTCAAGGAGGTGAATTACTATAAAGAGTTCTGAAAGCTGAATTATGCCCCAATCATAGTGCAACTTGGTGAATTTCCACAAAGGAAAATCTAAAGCTCAGAGCGTCTCAAATGAACACCTGAGGCTTACCTAATAGACCGGAGAAAAGAAAAAGACAAGTAGCATTCAAGATTTTTTTAGCAACTGAGTTCAATGTGACTGCAAAATTAAGCTCCAGACAAGTTTTTCTGATTGCAGACGCTGCTCCAAGGCGGCCATCCACACCTACCAGTGAATCGAATTGCTCTCGCGGGCAAGCAAACAGACGTCCATTAATGGTGAGCGTTGTAAATACTGAAACATCATTAGGTTTGAGCACCACCTTTTCTGTGAACATAAAAAGCATGAGATTGCCTATTAAATGCATCTGAGATTTGCTGTACTGCCCTAATCACACCAACAAATTGCCAGCTTGGTGAATTACTGGAACATGCAGAGTGACTGCACAAAATACTGTACTGAAGGGATCCACTGAATAAAAAAGACACAGCAATCACGCAGGCACACAACACTCAGGATGCCATCAGAAATGACCCCAAAACAGGGATGGAAATACCTGAGGGTCAATTTACCCAGTTCTGCACACAAAAACCGCACCTGCCATTTAAAAAACAAGTTATGCTTCTAGATGGTAATTAATGCCCAGCCTTTTGGAGATGACAGTATCACTTTTAGAAAACTTAGGGGTTTTCTGAGTCCCACATGACTTTTGATGTAAAATTTATCACTATTTTTTCACTCATTCCCTAATTTGGAGGGCAACTGCATTATTAGATGAAGTCTCTTATATTTAAAATAGTTCATACAAAAGATATTTGTTTAGCATTTACTATATGCTGGACACTGCTCTGGACATTGAGGATACAGAAGGGAATGATACAAAAAAAAAAAAAATAGTCCCCAAAGAGCTTACATCATAGCGAGGGATGCAGACACTGACGATGCATCAGAGAGTAAGCAGTGAGGAGGAGACGACAATAGAGCAGGGAGGGAGGCTGGGAAGGATGGATAAGGGGGAATCAGAAAGGAAGGAGGGGGGCCTCCATGTGACAAGGACAGGAAAGCCTGAAGGCAGTGAAGGAGGCACCTGGGAGAACTATGGCGAGAGTGTGCCAGAGGGCTCATGGTGGACAGACAGACGTCCTGGGTCATGTGCACCAGGAACAGAAATGGAGGGGGATATTTTGGGAAGCCAAGATATATTTAAAAATTCTGCCTCAGTGGAATAATTTGTCTTTAAATGCGGCAGAAATGGCCTCCCTCGGATCCTGAAGGATCCTCCAGTGAGTATCAAATCATTGCTGGATAAGCGAGCCTCATGGCTCCCTCCCGCAGCCTCTCGCTGCAACCCGTGCAGACCCTCCCAAAGCTCTGGTCACCTGTACGGTGACTATTTATTGTCTCCCTCCTCGCCAGCCTCTGAGCCACTTGGAGGCACAGGCTCTGCATACACCTCCCCTCCTGTCACAGCCACACTGAGTGGCCAATAAATACATGAAGGATGAAAGTAGGCAGTAGTCAAGTAATCCTGTGGGGGAAAATACTCCTCACTTTGTCAATGAGCTGAGTTCCTGCCCTTTCTACTGGGAAAGGAGGGAGACATCATCAGTCAAAAAGAACCAGCCTGTGACCACCTCTAACTTCAGACTCATGAAAACCTATAGCCTTTAGCCAGAAAAGCCAGGTGTCCTCTTAGGGCCCACATGTCTCAGAGCTCCAAGGCTTTAAACTTCTTTTTTTTTTTGGTCTTAATTGAAGTATATTTGATTTACAGTGTTGTGTTATTTTGGGGCTTCCTTGGTAGCTCAGATAGTAAAGAATCTGCCTGCAATGCAGGAGACCAGGGTTCGATCCCTGGGTCGGGAAGATCCCCTGGAGAAGGGAATGGCAACTCACTCCAGTACTTTTACCTGGGAAATCCCATGGACAGAGGAGCCTGGTGGGCTACAGCCCATGAGGTTTCAAAGAGTCAGATACAAATGAACAACTAAGCACATTGTGTTATTTCAGGTATATAGCAAAGTAATTCAGTTATACATATGTATGTATTTATACATACACACACGTATATTTTTTCAATTCTTTCCTATTATAGGTTATTATAGCATTAAGCTTTTCTGTTTAGGGTTTACAGGAAAACTCCAGGCTGACATCCACACCAGAGACCTCATTCCAGCTGCCTCTTCATCTCTTTCTGCTTCAGAGTGGGCACCTACTGGATAGGGGATATTAAGACACTAGCCCAGCCCACTTCTAACCACCTTCATTTCTGTTATTTGTGGGTGCACACACAGCACCCACTTGTCCCTTTGGATCAGCTTGAAAGAGCCCCACTAACTTCCTGCCAGGGTTCTGTTTGATGGCATATTCCCCTCTACAGAAGACTCCTACCTCCTCCGGAACTCATCTTGACGATGATCAGGCCTTCCCCGGAGCCCAGTTTGTCGGCAACTGCACTGAGGACTTCCTTCACCGAGGCGGCCACTGGTACCCGGATGGTTGTGTAGGTGTGGTCCATGCAATAGACTTTAAATAGAACTGTTGGGAAGTCAGCAACAATAAGATAAATTGGTCTCAGAGTTCTTAAACAAAACCATAAGCTGTGCAAAATGTTTGGATGCATCCTCCAAAATTTGCATTGCTTTGCCATTCTTATGACTTGTATTTATTTGTGCTCATGGCTGCCTGCACTTGTCCTCTTCTAAAACTTACCTTAGCATTGGTCTAAGAACAGTCCATGATTGCCAATCCCAGTTACAAAAATCACAACAGATAGTTGTGAAAAACCCACACACAGGTCATGGGAAAAGAATGAGAGGTATGTTTAGGTAAGTTTTCAGGGTCTGCCCTTGTCTATGTTTCTTTTTCACAACACAGGAGTGTTGTGTGGTAGGCAGATCACTAGATTCCCACTGCCTGGTTCAGTGGTGGGGAGTCGGCATTAACACTCTTGCAAACAGGAGTGCTTCTGCCTGGGGTCATGAACATTTGCTAAGATTCCTGCTCACTTGTCCACTGGTGTGTGTACTCTGAGGCCTGGCCACATGGCTTGGGTGGTGTTCAGTTCAGTAGATCTGCATGTGGTATCCACACATTCAGCTCTGAACACACAAGTCCTGGAAGTAATTCTACCTCCTGTAATTCTTGAGTTTGGGGCACCCCTAAATTACAACATTCGTCTGTGGCTGAAGATGGAGATTTCATCATGATCATTTTATTTTGGCTGTGACTCTTCAAAGAAAAACCAAGAAAACAATAACAGCCGCATCTGGGCCTCCCCGATGGGTGCTAATGAGGTAGTGCTCAGGGCCTGGGGCACTCTTCCTGGGCGGGAGCCCTGCTCGGCAGTTGAGCAGGTGACCCTGGTGCTCCACCTCTGAGAGGCATCTGCAAAACACCAACCACCTTCCAGCCACCTTGACAACTGGCCCCTGAGATAATCTTTCTCTCCTTCAAGGAAAGGTGGCAGTGGGGTAGAGGCAGAATCAGAGAAATGTGAACAAGCACCTTGGCTCCAGGTCCCACGTTCAAGGACAAAAATAACTGGAATGCCAAAGGGCACCTCCACGCAAACCATCTGGAGTGCACAGAGAGCCAAGAAAAGCTATTCTGTGGGCCCAAGGGGTGATGCCCAGAGGGAAGATTTCATTCCGACTTTAAATATTCTACACACGATTGAAAAGAAATCTCACCTTCATCAGAGCCACGGATAGGCTGGCGCTTCTGGGCTCTCTCATCGCCTGTGTTGAACTGTTGCAAAAGAACTTTGTGCTGTAAAAATAATAACAATAGTAGCTGCCATAAGGGGAGGATGACAGATGAATATCTGCAGCTCAGAGGACACATGCCTGAGAAGCAGAGTCAGGAAATAAAACATATTTTGTATTTACAAGACATCACTGTCACATATTGCGATGTTATATTTCTGGAGAACTGTCAGTCTAGAGGGCACAATTAGAGAATCCTGATCTATTGCCACTGACCTTCTTTTGTGGAGCCTTTGCATCTTCTGAACTACGAGAAACAGAGAAAGCACATTATTTAACACTGTTGGTACTATTAAATTGCTTCACTTGTATATAACTTTAATCTTGTGTTAGAAATGAAATCGCAGCATCCCTTCAGGAGGCAATATGAGCCTTCTTATTTTAATACCAAGAGGCCAATGCACAGAGGGAACAGCTAAGAGATCAGCTCTTGTCCCAGGCAGATCCCTGGTCTAACTGAGGCTAAAAGCCAGGATTGCTCACTCTCAAAGTCTATCTAGTAGCCAGTATTTAATCAGTGGCTCAAAGGACAGCATGTGCAAACCCGTGTTTCCACTTAGAGGACACAAGTATTCACCATTAACAGCTTTGGCAGCAGAAAGTGAATTTCCCACATAAATAATTCTCTTCAAACTTTCCTTAAATGCCACTAACCACTGTGGTGTTGGGTTCCTTGCCTTGAACCAAAGGGACCCAGGTTTACTGAGTCAGAAGTCCAAGTAGGATCTCTGGCTCCCCAGACTTTCTCTGAGCAGCTGCCCAGTGCAGAAGGCAGCTGAGCAGACTCTCCGCCCTTTTGTTCATCTGGCCTGACTGCACCCCCTCACCTGAGGCCCACACCACTCAAATCAGCTTTCGCCCTTTGTGAGGACAAAGGACTTTTTGGATGATGATGTGATTGAGAGGCAGCAGGCACTTACTTGGTGAAAGCTCACCCCAAAGCCAAGCCCTTCCTTACATTTGCTTGACAATCTTCTCCAGCTCAGGCAGTTGCTCCTTGAGGGCGGCAAGCATCCGGGCATCATCTGATACAGATACATAAAACTCCTGTAATTGGCAAAGGTCACAGGCTTTTAACAAGAACTGCAAAAGATACGTAATTCTGCAAAGAGCAACAAAGACATGTCCCCATGTCATCTGCCTCACTAGCATCTCCAGACCATGGTTTCATGGACTAGGGACAAATAAGAAAATGTTACAGCATGTCTAAATTCAACATGGCAAGTGAGAAAAAAATTTTGGAAACTGATGGTAGTGATGCTTGTGTTCCATTGTGAGTATAATTAATGCTACTGAATTGTACACTTAAAGAATGATTAAAATAGCAAGTTTTATGATTGCTATGTTCTACCACAATAAACAAATTTAAAAAATTTAAATCGCAAATGAAGTGTTTATATGATATTTATACAGAAGGGAAAGCAACGCAGTGTTCTGGAATGGGGTATTTTACAGTCTTTCCTTTAAGAGCGCTGCTTTCACCTCCATATTTTTTTCAGGGGAATTTTAATATTTATTTTGAATATTATTTTAGTATTTGTTGTTTGTTTGATATTTACTACTAGTCTTGTAACTGTTGGTGGTAAAAGTACAGCCATGGTATTCAGCACTGCACTGAAGTTTTGCGGAGTTTATGTCACTAACTCAGGACTCTTCACTGATGTCCTGGGATGGTTCCACCCACAGAGCAGCACTAGCCGTGCCCGGCTTTGTACACGGGCAGTGGGCTCCCCAGCAGAAGCCGAAAGCCATGGCAGCAGCAGCATCACCATCATTCTGACTCATCTGCAAAATGGTCCTTTACTCGAAGCAATGGGTAGAAGCCACAACCCAGTGACCCAAGTGACTATTATTCCTCTACATCTTTCAAATCTTTCATTCCATAGTCTTGAGGGACTCTCATCATCCACCTTTCCTCCCAGCCTCACTTCTCTGCCTGCCAAATGATATGACTAAAAAGGAGTGAGTGGGGATGTTTCTTTTGGATAACTCATTCTTAAACAAACAGACTGATAAAGTTTGAAACAGAAGTCATGTTGCCTTTCGCCTGCACAGAAATAAGGTCCTCATCTCAGTTTCGGAGGACAGAGTGAGTCATTAAGGATTAAATGCTCAGGTCACTGTTGTAATGTGGGGCTGGAGCCATGGGAAGGAAAAGGAAGTTCAGCTTCAATCAGTGTTTACAAAGTAAATCATGGCCCTTCAGAACCACTTCATGGGCCTAAGAATTCTTTAATAAAGTTATCTGTTCCACTGTATTCAAAAACATCACCACTTGATCTAGGAATCCCACTTCTAGGAATAGAACCAAAAATAGACCTATTTGTACAAAAGTGTTCATTACGCTGCTCTTTGAGGAAGGTAAAAATGGAAATGATATCTTCAACAATGTGGGAAGAAATAAATATATCTGTGGCATAGCTACTCAAAGGTCATTAGAAAATTTTATTAGAAAGACTCTACTGGCATAGAAAAATCCTTACATAAAGTGGAAAAGGCATCCTGTGAAATGATGGGTACTATGTTGATTATGGACTTCCCTGGTGGCTCAGATGGTAAAGCATCTGCCTACAATGAGGGAGACCTGGGTTCAGTCCCTGGGTTGGGAATATCTCCTGGAGAAGGAAATGGCAACCCACTCCAGTATCCTTGCCTGGAAAATCCCATAGACAGAAGAGCCTGGTAGGTTTCAGTCCATGCGGTCGCAAAGAGTCGGACATGACTGAGCGACTTCACTCACTATGTTGATTATAACTACAGAAAATATAACAAAGAAAGCAACTAAATGAAAATGCACCAGAATGCTATTACCAGTTATTGAATTAGATTGGCAGGATAATGGATGATGCTTTTCTTTACTTTTCTGGTAGTACCTTTCTGATGAATGAACATGTTAACAAAGTCTAGAATTTGCACTTACACTCCCTCCAGAAAAGCTGCCATGCTTGTGGGTGGTCCCTTTATTGTAGGACAAAGACACACTCTTGGAAGGGATGATCTCCACATACCTCCAGGAAAGCCATCGCCACGTCATCCTCTTGTAGGACGTCTCCATACATGGCAGCCCACTGCAAAACCAGGCGGATGACTCGCCTCTTATTGTTGAGGGCATAATCCATTTTCTCTTGTTCTGTACCTTGTGAAGGCTGCGCATGGTAAGTGCCAAGGAGTCAAGGAAGAATATTTAGCCATTTCACTGTGCTATGAGCAAAGGTAGAATGACAGATCCCAGCTCCAGGAAGGCCTTTTGGACTGATAGAATTTCTTCCTTAGGCCCTCAAGAAAACCCCCACCTGCATAAAAGTTCTGGACCAAATGCATACAAACCCAGCAGACTTTGCCTTGATAGTAGCCCAAAGAATTAGACTTGCATGGCTCTACCTGGACTTGTGTGTTGATAAGGATTCTTGTTGCGCCTGGCTTTGGCTCTCATCATATTCCGTGCCTGCCCTTTGCACTGCTTTCACCTCTATGGGTGGTAATGCTTCCTGCTGTCGGGCCTAACCAACTCTCTTTGGCTCCCACGATTCTGGACACATCTCTATAATCCCTCATTATATGCACTTCAGTTAAGCCCTTACAAGTGGGTGTCTGGTTCTTCTGGAACTGTGACTGATATAAAACGTACATGGGAAGGAAGTGAAGCTGAAGATGGATAAACTCACTGAGGGTAGAGATGAGGAAACCTTCCTGCTGTCTCCGTCTTCCGGTGAGGGACTCAGACACACTTTTCATGCATCCTTTCTTCTCTTGTTCAGAACTATAATTTAATTCACATTGGCTTTTTGTGCATTAATGGCTAGTCATCCTAACTATAAACTCTTTGAGGCTAGGCTAATACATTATTCTTCTTATATTCTGAACCATGCCTAGCACACTGATTTTTTATCCATTAATACAACATAGGAATTTTATCCATTAATACAACAGATACTTGATAGAGTGTCTACTCCATGTGTCTGGTGAAGGTCCCTGCTCTCAGTTTACATTCTTCTGTGGATTACAGTAGGGAGAACAGAATATGTGATCAGGAAAGATTTTAGATTAGACATACTATTCCCTTTTCAGTGATTTATAGTAGTTCATATTATAGACAACTCATTCATAAAACAATTTCCTCTTTATAACTGACACTTGCGCACACAGTACCTCAGTTAAGCCCTACTTTATAGTCTTGTGATGAAAGACATTGTTCTTTTTCTACAAGTTAGCAAACGGACAGTAAAGGAGTGTAAATGACCAAGATTACATTGTGAGTTTTAAATCCAAGACTCCTAATTCCAACTAGTTTAGTCCCCATTACACAATATCCTCATGCCTCATACCTGGCTACAAGACCGAGCATGTCCTAGCTTACGACCATGACTTAAAAGACACCGTAGAAAATTGTCCCATGGCAGTGCTATACTTGGGAGCTAAACCAGTCAAGGGCCTTTTCTAAAGGGACTATAAATAATGATCAAGGTAAATGACAGAATCTTAAAGCAAAGGTTTACTGCATGTAAATGGGTTGCAAAATGGCTTTCATAAATTGAGCACGGGATTCATAAAAAAAGAAAATTGCTCAACCTGTATTGCTACAATTCTCTTTGAACTTACAATAAAACAGGGAAGAAAGATCACTTTATGTGAAAATTATTTCTTTTCTGATTAACCCTTTGATCTCTTGCTTGTAGGCACACATAACTCAGTTTTTCTTTCCGAAGAATTGTAATGCTGGCCATTACATTTTAAGACTTTATAGAGTACCTGCAGTATAACCAGGCACGTGGTGGGTACCAAATGGGTAATTCTTGGCTGATTGAAAACCATGTATTCGTTCATCTACAAGTCAGTAAGAGAGAGAGAGACTCTTTTCTACCTGTATGAGGCTGAAATGTTTGAAATATCAATATGACAGCAAGATGATGTAATTCTAACTTTCCAGGTTACCTTGACTTGGACTCAAGGAAGCAACACAAACACTTGTTTATTGGATCCAGAAACATCAGCTGCACACCTCTGGCTAACCTAGAGGGATTTAGTGTAGAATGACTAAATTGTCATTGTCTCTGTGAGTCAGGTAAAGATTCTTCTTGTCTTCTCTCCTGCTGCGGAAATCTGTCTTTTGTCTACAGTAAAAGATAGAAGACACAGCTAGAAGGATTAACATGTTTAATACTTCAAATGTGTGTAGAGCATTATACTTTATAAGAAATATGTTTAATGTGCTTACATGATCATGTAATGCTTTCCACTAACCTGAAAGCTAAGTATTTACAGATGAGGAGACTGAGGGTCAGAGAGGACTTCTGCTCAAGATTGTTCAGTGAGTAAACGGCAGGGCTTACAAATCCAGACAGGGCTCTTTCCATTATCGCCACCCCCATGGCCCAAACAGTGGCTATAGTGACTACACACTGGTGCTCGGGTTCATGAAATTATTATGAGTAATTGCATCTGGGAAGCAAAAATCCTAATAGGAGAGATTTCTCCTTCTCTCTCTCTTTTCCTTCTCTCTTCCTTCCTTAATTTTTTGAAGTTCCTAGCATTCTAGAGATGACTCAGCCGGTCCAATCCTGAAACCAAGGGCTGACTGCCTGCCACTCTTCACGTATACTCCATAGCCTCCTGGAGCTAGAATTGACTGAATCCAGTGGGATCAGGAAGAGGCTTCCCTTTTTTCTTGTGAAAGTTACATATGTTTGCCTCTGGAAATAAACAAAAGGAAGCACTTATTTGTTTCACAAAGTCTTACCTTTCCTCTTTCAGGTATTTATTTACTAAGATGGAATGGGAGTTAATAGCACTTTTATACCTGAATCCAGGTATGTGCTCAAGGATTTGGCCCCTCCACAGACAAAATATCATTCTATTCTTCAACAGTCTGCTGAACCAGATTCTCAGGGCACACAGACAGGACTTGACATGTAATGGATCAGATGGATACAGGTGAGGCACTGGGGCTTCTGTTTATCCCCATAACAATCTATCCAGGTGTCTAGAACATTTATGTGATTTTTAGATTTTATTTAACTCCTACAAAAAACAAGTGGAGAGAGAAAAACTATATTCTCTTCAGATAGTAATCAAAGAATAAAGAACATCTCACCAGGCCCCTTGTCTCAATATGATGTCAAAAATGCACCCTAACAAGAGTAACATTTCAAATATAGAATGTTCATAAATTCACATACATCAGAAAGGCTGCACAAACCATTACTTTTTGTGGCTAAAGCTGGAGTAATAATGTGTTAACCATTTGATGGAGAAAGTCCAATGTGGAATAAAAATCTGAGTCTTCTCCAGCACAAATAACAGTTTAAAAGGATTATTAATGCATACCACACACATTTTTAACATATGAAGGACACTATTGAAAATACATACTTAGCTAATGTCTATTTCAAGAGTAGATTAGTAAAGAATATAAAATACATGATAATCTAATGATTTATTATCAAGAAATACATGTATAGAATAAGAATAAGGTCATGACTCATAATATCATGACAGCTGGGTTCTGGTAAGAAGCAATATGGCTACTCGAATTCATGGGGAAAAGAGTCACAGAAAGATAATATGGTTCTGGTATCTGATTCTTGTACCTCATAAAGTGCTAGATTAAAGTCTGTAAGAGATTCTGGAATTATTCCCTGAATTGTTACTTTCAACACAATTAAGAAAAGGCCAGAATAGTCAAAGTGGCCAAATGCATCACTCATATACTAAGGTGATTTCAGATGATTCACAGAATCATAGAATCTGAGTTGTAAAAGTCCTTTGATTGTTGTCTCCTTCAACTCCACCATTTTAGAGGCAAAGAAACATGTAGAGTGAGGTGAAGTGATTTTTCTGAAACTTATCAATGGAATTCTTAGAACTAGAACTCAGTTCTCTTACCTCCCTTCCCAGTATGCTGTTGACTTCTCTCTGTTATTGTGTGTATAATATTATTATTTCTTTATCCAAACATACATTATGCAGCAGAATTAGGTGACTTAGCATTTTGTTAGACAATGGAAAAATCCATCTGAGATACAGAACCTATCCCCCAAAGCCCTCAAAGAAGACAAAGCACATATAGAAGGTCAAGATTTAATGGTTGCAAGCCTTCCCGATCTGAGAGCCAGGAAGGCAGGATCCGTAGGGTCTGAACTAGACCCCCTCTGCCATAGTTTTAACCACTTCTCTTGTCCAATGCCTGTTGCTTTAGAAAGCAGTGTTAAAATTACTGATGATTCAGATCCTAACTTGAGGTTTCTCATTATGGTAATGAGACCTTTCACATCCAAGAGCATTAAATCAGAATCCTTCAGCAACATGGATGGACCTACAGATTATTATATTAAGTGAAGTAAGTCAGACAGAGAAAGACAAATGTATCACTTACATATGGAATCTAAAAAAAAAAATATACAAATGATTTACATATAAAATTGAAATAGACTCACAGACATAGCAAACAATCTTATGGTTACCAAAGGGGATAGAGGAATGGGAAGAGCTAAATTAGGAGTTTGGGATTAATATGTGTGTGTGTGTGTGTGTATAGTGTGTGTTTTGGTTGCTAAGTCGTGTCCAACTCTTTGTGACCCCATGGACTGTAGTTCACCAGGCTCCTCTGTCCATGGAATTCTCCAGGCAAGAATACTGGAGTGGGTTGCCATTCCTTCTCCAGGGGACCTTCCTGACCCAGGGATCAAACCTGGGTCTCCCACAATGCAGACAGATTCTTTACCATCTGAGCCACCAGGGAAGCCCAACATATATATATATATATATATATATATATATGTATATATATATATATATAAAATAAGTCCTGCTTTTTTAGCACAGGGAAGTATATTCAACATCTATTAATAACCTATAATGGAAAAGTATCTGAGAAAGAATATATATATATATATAAACATGCTGTGCTTAGTCACTTCAGTTGTGTCTGACTCTTTGGAATCCTATGGACTGTAGCCCATCAGGCTCCTCTGCCCATGGAGTTCTGCCATGCCACATTGAAGCCGTATTCTTTACCGTCTGAGCCACCAGGGAAGCCCAAGAATAATTGAGTGGGTAGCCTATCCCTTCTCCAGGGGATCTTCCTGACCCAGGAATTGAGCAGCAGTCTCTTGCACTGCAGGCAGATTCATTACCAGCTGAACTACCAGGGAAGCCTATATATATATATAGGAATCACTTTGCTCTACACTTGAAACTAAAACAATATTTAAATTAACTATACTTCAAAAAGAAAAAAATGAAAACAAATACAAAAAACGGAATCCTTAAGGGCAGGAACCATGTCTTAAACTCATTGTGAATCTGCATTTCCTAATAAAGGACTGGGCACATGAAACACAAAAAGCGTGGAATGTTTACCTTAAACTATTCAATGACACTGTTTGGAGTGCTACATATAATAGTATTTTCTTTATATTTCTCCCCCCTCCCCACCCCAATCCACAGCTCTTTAAAGTGAAAGTTGCTCAGTTGTGTCTGATTCTTTGTGACTCCATGGACTATACAGTCCATGGAATTCTCCAGGCCAGAATACTGGAGTGGGTAGCCTTTGCCTTCTCTGGGGGATCTTCCCAACCCAGGGACTGAACCCAGGTCTCCCACATTGCAGGTGGATTCTTTACCAGTTGAGCTACAAGGGCTAGGTAGTCTATACCCTTCTCCAGCGGATCTTCCAGACCCAGGAATTGAACCAAGGTCTCTTGCATTGGAGGAAGATTCTTTACCAACTGAGCAATGAGGGAAGCCCAAGTGAAAATCACTCAGTCGTGTCTGACTCTTTGCGGCCCCATGGACTATACAGTTCATGGAATTCTCCAGGCCAGAATACTGGAGTGGGTAGCCTTTTGCTCCTCCAGGGGATCTTCCCAACCCAGGAATTGAACCCAGGTATCCTGCACAGGAGGCAGATTCTTTACCAGCTGAGCCACAAGGGAAGCTCTTTAAAACTATCTAAATTACCTTTAATTCCATTTTGTTGAGATATTAAATATAAATCATAGATATATTCTAAATAACTTCATATTCAATGTCACCAGGTTAAGTCTACAACAAATACCAACTTCTGGTATATTTTTTAAATAGAATATTTCAGTTATTGGGTACTTAGTCCATAGGACCACAGGCTTTTAGAATGACTGAATCTTCATTGAATCAGACCAACTCCTTTGACATCACAAAATCAAATGAATGAGGACAATCTGGATCTGTTTTCAACGAGGTATTTGGACTGGGACTCAGAAGAGGTTAAGGCCACAGAGCCTTTCTACCCCGCCAACAGCAGGTTTAATATTCCATTGAGTCATTTTCCTCATGCCGGCTCTGCTGTTCAAACACTATAATTATTTCATATATTTTTACCTAGTTATTATCTTACTCACCACAGGCACCTGTAATTTTTCTGTATTTTTTTTTTTTACTGCTCATTTACTTATTCTTAATTCAGCTAATAATGGTTCCACGTATTAAAATTATCATGGGGAAAGTAAGTGAAAACCTCCTAGGATGTAGAGGCAGCAGATTCATTACAGCCTACAACAGGGAATAAAATATTATGTATACTTTTTGCAGTAAGTACATGCTAATTATGCAGCTATTTATAAAACACTTATCAACATTCAAACTGATACTCTTCAATGTTGTTGTTTTTTAAAACCCTGCTTTGCATGCAAGATCTCTGCTTGAAGCTGAAAACAAACTTTGGGGGTCATCTGCCCACTGACTCAACAAAGCTTTTCTATATTCTTTACCTTATGCTATATTCGTCTCATGGTGTACAATCATTTGTTTATAGAGGGGCAATATTTATAAGGGACGTTAAGGTTTATAATGTACTTTCACACACACAGCCTTATTTGATCTTCACAACAACCTGGTGAGGAGGGTAGGGCAGGTATAATTACCCCTATTATACAGGCAGGGTTCAGAGAGGTTAAAGATAATTGCGAGCTTATAGGATGTAAGTTTTAAACACGGGTCTCCTGACTTCAGAGCTCTTGTTCTTCCCACTGTATTATGGGCCTCTTTACTACCCAGCTTGTCTTTTGAAGCACCTCCTCTCCCCCATCCTGGGCACTAAGTCTATTCCTTCCTTGATGCAACATGTGCTTGGGAACTCAAGTTCTGGAATTTGACTACCTGGGTTCATCTTGCGGCTTCCCCACTTTTCCGTGAGACCAGTCTCCATCAGTAAATTTCCTAGGATAGCTGTTGAGGAGGAGATGAGGCAATACTGGTGAACCATGTAGAACATATCTCAGACATACTAGGTGCTCAGTTAAAGGTTAGCGATCATCAATATTATTACTGCCCTACGTCTGGAAATAATTCAGAATCTTTAAATGGATGGTTTTGGAATTCTTCACAAGACCTGGCATTCCTGGGTTGATCTCTGTGATGAACACAGCTGCTCCTCTGTTTGTGTGTACCTATTAACTTGGAGCTCACAGAAGCTCTTCTTACTTATTTTCTTACTCAGAATTTTTTTTCTCACTGATTTTCAGAATTCTCTGTTTTTAGAAGTCTTTAGCTCTTGGCTATTTTTAGTTTTAGTCAGGGGCTTGTACTCATAGCAGAGCAGTTAGGACTTGGTCTAACGCAGCACATTGCTTAGGTTCAAATATTGTCCCAACCCTTGTTTTTGTTGTTGTTCAGTCACCCAGTCGTATCCTACTCTTTGCAACCCCATGGACTGCAGCATGCCAGGCCTCCCTGTCCCTCACCATCTCCTGGAGTTTGTTCATGTTCATTGCATCGGTGATGCCATCCAGCCCTCTCATCCTCTGACACCCTCTTCTCCTTCTGCCCTCGATCTTTCCCAGCATCAGGGACTTTTCCACTGAGTCATTTGTTCACAGCAGATGACCAAAATACTGGAGTTTCAACTTCAGCATCAGTCCTTACAGTGAGTATTCAGGGTTGATTTCCCTTAAGATTGACTGGTTTGATCTCCTTGCTGTCTTAAGGGACTTTCAGGAGTCTTCTCTAGCACCACAGTCCAAAGGCATAAATTCTTTAGTGTTCTGCCTTCTTTAAGGTCCCGCTCTCATAATCATATATGACCACTGGGAAGACCATAGCCTTGACTATATGGACCTTTGTCGGCAGAGTAATGTCTCTGCCTTTCAACACACTGTCTAGATTTGTCATTGCTTCTCTGCCAAGAAGCAACTGTCTTCCGATTTCATGGTTGCAGTCACCATTCGCAGTGATTTTGGAGCCTGAGAAGAGGATATCTATCACTGCTTCCACCTTACCCCTTCTATCTGCCATGCAGTAATAGGGCTGGATGCTATGATCTTAGTTTTTTTTTTTTTTTTTTAATATTTAGTCTTAAGTCAGCTCTTTCACTCTCTTCCTTCACCCTCATCAAGAGGTTCTTTAGTTCCTCCTCACTTTCTGTCATGAGAGTGGTGTCATCCACATATCTGAGGTTGTTGATGTTTCTCCTGCCTACCTTGATTCTGGCTTATACCTCGTCCAGCCCAGCGTTTCTCATGATGTGCTCAGCATACACATTAAAGCAACAGGGTGACAGCAGAAAGCCCTGTGTACTTCTTTCCTGACCATGAACCAATCAGTTGTTCCGTACAGGGTTCTAACTGTTGCTTCTTGACCCACACACAGGTTTCTCAGGAGACAGGTAAGATGGTCTGGTGTTCCCATCTCTCTGAGAGTTTTGCAGTTTGTCATGATCTACAACACTTACTAGTAGGTAACTTGGAGCACATTATTTATCTGCTCAGTCTCACTTCCTTAATGCAAAAGGAGTACACATCTCCCAGTGTTAATATGAGGCTGAGAAAGATACATATAAAATATTTTGTAGAACATCTGATAATATAGTCATTTTCTTTGAAAGAGGATAGTATGTTCATAGCATCATCAAACTAAGGCTTCTTATTTGAAATAAACTCTCAAATTGCCCATCTGCAGGAGTAAATTGCTCTCATAGTGACACATAGATCAAAACTTTTTTCAGAAACCAAGTAAGGGACTATTGGCTTCAACAGAATTTAAGCTGACAATCTTCCTTAGAAATGCAAAGAATATTCCTAAAAACATGGCTTTAAGAATCTGATGCCCTTTTGTAAATCTTGATTTACGAATTTTGGTTAGTGTTCCTCTTAGAGAATCCAAGTAGGCTTATAAAGAGAACATCCCCAGATCATATTCACAAAGAAATAAGAGATGGATACCCTGCCTTTTCAATAAAGAAACCTATTATATTTACCCTGTATAAGGCAGTTTTAGCTAAGAGTTAGTGTTCAGTAAGTATTTGTGGAATTATCTGAACAAAATGATGGAGTTTTATTTGCATATATTGATTTCAAAAGATCTATACATATACTGGTAGGTGAAAGAAAACATATTTTTAAAAAGCATGTATAACATGATCTCACATACATAAAATTATACATGTATATAATTTCTTAAATATTTTTTCATAATTCAATGGTGAGATACCAGGTGAACTTTGTTCTCTTTTTCTGTAAATTGAATTTTTCACAGTGAGAATGTTCTATTTTTAATGATGACCAAGTCATCTATATTTAGAGAAATGATATGAAAAAATTAATGGCAGAAAAATGGCTCTGTTTGTTTAGTAACAAAAATACATAATTATTTAGAGTATGACCCGTCCTTATATTTCAAAGCATATATCTAAATGTATAGGAAAAAGACTGAAAGGCTACATATCAAAATGTTAACCACAGTAATACCTGGTAAGGTTATGGGGGGGTTAATTTTCTTTTTAAAGACTAACAGAAAATTGAACTGTATTTTAAGTGCAGATTTTAAAGAAACTAGAGATGAAAAGTACAGAAATTGAACAAATATAATTTAAGAAACTCATTATAAAGCACTTGTATTCATCAGGCCAAATCATGTCCCAAGCATATCTAATGAATAGAGTCTCTCTCATTAGCACATAAAAGGCCTGAAATATTAATGTTAAACAGAGTTCTACCATCGTCTCCTATGCTAAAGGCAAAATTGGAGGAGACGCACAATGTGGATTAAGGACAGAAACAGACGCCAGTGGCTCAGGGCTCAAGTCTTTTCTGTACTAGTAATTACCTTTCTCTGAGCAAATCATAATTTTTCATTATCCTAGTTTATTGATTTGGAAAAAGAGCAGTGAAAATACTGACTTCTTCACAGGGCTACTATGAAAAGTCACACATATTAATAAGTACTTTAAAAACACACAGCCAAATCAATGCACTTAATTTAAGTGCTCTAATGGAACGCAGTTAGGTATTTTACTATCCCTAAATCCCATAACAACATGGGTATTAGCCCACTTGTTCAGTTTTACATTCTAGCTCCCTGTCACATGAGGACATGGTGCTAAATAGTTTATAAGTGTTGTTTTTTTTCCCTGACTGTTCATCTTCTATTTCTCCACTTTCTCTATTTTTCTTTATAGGCAGTCTCTGAAAAACTAGTCAGTGAAGTGCTTTGCCTTCCTTTGACCAAGACATCACCAGTCACCCAAGTTACTCCCAGGGATGTGGGAATGAGGCAAGGGCCCAGGAAGCTCAGCTGGTCAAGAATCCACCTGCGGTGCAGGAGACCCCCGTTTGATTCCTGGGTCGGGAAGATCCCCTAGAGAAGGGATAGGCTACCCACTCCAATATTCCTGGGCTCCCCTGGTAGCTCAGCTGGTAAAGCATCTGCCTGCAATGTGTGAGACCTGGGTTCATTCCCTGTGTTGGGAAGATCCCCCAGAGGAGAGAACAGATACCCACTTCAGTATTCTTGCCTGGAGAATTCCATGGACTTTAGCCCACCAGATTCCTTTGTCTGTGGGGTCGCAAAGAGCTGGACATGACTGAGCAACCTTCACTTCCACTTTACGCTAGCAGCTGTTCCTTTGTCACTGCCCCCAAGGTTCCTTTCTAAGGCCTGGGCTCTAAGGATTCCTTCCATTCTCTGAGTTACCCCATCCTTTTGATGAATTCCCTTATTGTTTAAGTCAGTTACAGTTTGTTTATGTTACTTATGATTGAAAAAGAAGCTTATGTAAGGAAGCTATAGAACATCTCTCTGGAGCCAAACGGACTAGAAATTGAGTCCTTAGCATGGTATAAGCACACTTACACACACATGACCTTCAAGGATACAGCCCTTTCCATTTGCCTGCCAGCAGCAGGATGCCTTCCTGGCCTCCCAGGCATTACAGGACAGTAATTCTTGTTTTATTCCCAGTATCTAAGGATGGGACTTGAGCTGTCCTATATGGCAGCCACTAGAAATGGTATGGACCTAACAGAAGCAGAAGATATTAAGAAGAGGTGGCAAGAAAACACAGAAGAAGAACTGTACAAAAAAGATCTTCCTGACCCAGATAATCATGATGGTGTGATCACTCACCTAGAGCCAGACATCCTGGAATGTGAAGTCAGGTGGGCCTTAGAAAGCATCACTATGAACAAAGCTAGTGGAGGTGATGGAATTCCAGTTGAGCTATTTCAAATCCTGAAAGATGATGCTGTGCAAGTGCTGCACTCAATATGCCAGCAAATTTGGAAAACTCAGCAGTGGCCATAGGACTGGAAAAGCTCAGTTTTCATTCCAATCCCAAAGAATGCTCAAACTACTGCACAATTGCATTCATCTCACACGCTAGTAAAGTAATGCTCAAAATTCTCCAAGCCAGGCTTCAGCAATACGTGAACCGAGAACTTCCAGATGTTCAAGCTGGTTTTAGAAAAGGCAGAGGAACCAGAGATCAAATCGCCAACATCCACTGGATCATCAAAAAAGAAAGAGAGTTCCAGAAAAACATATATTTCTGTTTTATTGACTATGCCAAAGCCTTTGACTGTGTGGATCACAATAAACTGTGGAAAATTCTGAAAGAGATGGGAATACCTGACCCACCTCTTGAGAAACCTATATTCAGGTCGGGAAGCAACAGTTAGAACTAGACATGGAAAAACAGACTGGTTCCAAATAGGAAAAGGAGTACGTCAAGGCTGTATATTGTCACCCTGCTTATTTAACTTATATGCAGAGTACATCATGAGAAACGCTGGGCTGGAAGAAGCACAAGCTGGAATCAAGATTGCCAGAAGAAATATCAATAACCTCAGATATGCAGATGACAACACCCTTATGGCAGAAAGTGAAGAGGAACTAAAAAGCCTCTTGATGAAAGTGAAAGAGGAGAGTCAAAAAGTTGGCTTAAAGCTCAATATTCAAAAAACGAAAATCATGGCATCTGGTTCCATCACTTCATGGGAAATAGATGGGGAAACAGTGTAAGCAGTGTCAGACTTTATTTTTGGGGGCTCCAAAATCACTGCAGAGGGTGATTGCAGCCATGAAATTAAAAGACACTTACTCCTTAGAAGGAAAGTTATGACCAACCTAGAGAGCATATTAAAAAACAGAGACATTACTTTGCCAATAAAGGTCCGTCTAGTCAAGGCTATGGTTTTTCCAGTGATCATGTATGGATGTGAGAGTTGGACTGTGAAGAAAGCTGAGCACTGAAAAATTGATGCTTTTGAACTGTGGTGTTGGGAGAAGACTCTTGAGAGTCCCTTGGACTGCAAGGAGATCCAACCAGTCCATCCTAAAGGAGATCAGTCCTGGGTGTTCACTGGAAGGACTGATGCTGAAGCTGAAACTCCAGTACTTTGGCCACCTCATGTGAAGAGTTGACTCATTGGAAAAGACGCTGATGCTGGGAGGGATTGGGGGCAGGAGGAAAAGGGGACGACAGAGGATGAGATGGTTGGATGGCATCACCAACTCGATGGACATGAGTTTGAGTAAGCTCTGGGAGTTGGTGATGGACAGGGAGGCCTGGCGTGCTGCGATTCATGGGGTCACAAAGAGTCGGACATGACTGAGCGACTGAACTGAACTGAGTTACATGTGGCCATTTACATTTAAATTAATAAAAATTAAATAAAATTAACAATTCAGTTCCTCAGTCATAGACCCCAATTTCAAGGCTAGTGGCTACTGGGCTGCACAGATACAGAACATATCATCACTATAAAAAGAAAAAGTTCTATCAGATACTTTATTTGGTTTCAACAAATTAGGCCCACTTTGATTTTAGCCAACTGAAGCACAAATAAATATGTATCATGCAATAAATTTCCAAGAAATGTTGTTTTTAAACTCTAAAGGATAAGCTTTTAAAAGCGTTAAGTTGTGAAGGAAAAAAATGCCACACCCCAGGCTTGGAATCCTAACACCTGCATAAATCCTAGTTCTGCCACTTGCCTTGGACATGTTTGTTTTTGAGGCTCAGAATTCTCACTTTTAAATAAAATTGACACTAACCCAATAAACTCCTATAAGGATAAAGAGGTATAATATGGGTCACTGGTGCCTGGCACATAAAGAGTTGTTTCAAAATAGGACAGTTAAGAGAATCTAAGTTCTCACAGGGCAGGGTGTGAAGGAGGTGGTCTGAGGACACTAGGTAGTATGGATGGTACCCAACCATCCTGACTCCCTCCATCTCTGAGAAAAGTTAGGATTGGACATCACAGGCCTCCCTTGACTCTACTGTCCACTTTTCCTGCCTTCACCACCCCTCAACATCATTACCCCCCACCTCCACACCTAGGCATGGTGCAGACTTTCCCTCTAGGATCTTCTACTTTTAACACAGAGGTCAATGCTGTGAATGATTGAATGCTTCAATCAATTCTGAAGGAGAACGAACTAGCAAGTGAAGAAATACAAATCTGCAAAAATACTATAAGCTCAGTATTTGGGGCTCTGAGCTGTCAAGATGATATAACTTGGTCCATTACCTTCTCTCATCCTTCTTTTGGTTTTGTTTGCCTTAAGCTTATCAACATGTTAACTGTTGGGGGAAAAAAAGTCTACACTCAATGGTGGTTTTCATTTTTCCTTCCAAAAATCTCAAAGGTCTAATAATGATTACCATGTATGGAGCTAAAAGAGCACAGAGAGATCCTGAATGTGTTAATTTTACTTGAGAAAAACTGAATATGAGCCAGAAAGAATATATAATATATTTAAGTCTCATTAAACTGTCATTACTTGGAAAGATAGTTTCCAGGCAAATAAACACCCAAATCTCACTCTTGCAGCATCCTCTGAATAGCATATTCAACTCCAATCTCCTATTCTCACACATTCTGTTGACTTCAAAGAGAATTATGAACAAGGAAATGAGAATCAGGTAGGGCAATTATAATTCTGAAAAAGGGAAACATGCCAACATTGATTGGATTGCTTAGAAAAAAAGAAAGTTATTCTCCTTCCATATATTTAGCTGCTCAAAAAGGCCAAAGTGTTTGGGGGCCTACATTTTTGCTGCTTTAAAAATAAAGCAGAATTGGAAAATATACTTTCACATTCCCCCAAAGTTGAGGGTTCCACTTATTAGGATTTCAAGTTTTATATCCTTGACAAAAGTCAATAGGATAATAATAAAAACAGCCACAAAGGGATAAATATCAATGTCTAGAGGATAGGGTTGACTAGGATGAATGTGAAAGAAAAGTGGCCCCACAATGACAACTTGTCTATATTTCAGCAGGTTAGTGGTCTGACTGATACTACAGCTTAGAGGGACACAAACAGATCATGGTCCATCCTGCCAGGTGTCCTGACAGAGGTACACAGTCTCCAAGCTTAGGAAGTGATCCCTAATAATACTCCCTAGTAATATTCTTCACCATCACCTTCTCTAGTCTACCTCCAGGATATGTATATTTCTCATCAGCGTCACCTTCCTTAGATAAATTGGCTCATGTTTCTCTACACAGGTAATAAGGAGAAAATCCTTAAACATGGCACATGCCAAGGAGAGATCAGAAATCTGTGGGGGGCTAGGTGGGGAAACTACTGATGTTTCAGAAACTACCTTGTCAGAGTTTGACAAGGGCAGAAAGCCTAATTCTGCCTCGGTCATAACTTACCTTGAGAGTATGGGATGAGATAGTGGCCTTATATACATGGGAGGTGTCATCAAGGGAACAGACTTTTCACAACAAAAGGATATTGGGCCACCAGAGCTGGGCAAAGCTGGGTATTTGGCATAAAAACACAGTGCATCATAACAAAGTCATTTAAAACAGAATCTGCAGGGGAGAAAAACAAAGCAGAAAAAGAAATTACATTCTTGTAGAAATGTTGAGGAAAGCAAGAGTATGTATTCATTTGTTCTTGGCCAATGGTTCTTATATGTTGGCTTGGGGTATTGTGCTTTTACTATATAAAGAAGCATTGCATATGAAAATAAAAAGATTAACAGAGCTTGAGATCAAAACTCAATTTCCTTAGGACAGTGGACAAAAAGTACAGTAAGTTTAAAAAGAGACAGACTTGTAATAATGGCGCTGGTCACCTTAGCTACAATAAATGAAAAAAAAATATATATATATAATTAAAAAACCACACATGGGCAGTACCATGTATGCAGAATTAAGATATTGCCATTTCTTTGTCTATTTTACACCATCTGTCTTTTGTCAATGTCTATTTTCCTTATTTATTTTCTACCTTCAATTTCTAGAAGGAGCAATAAAAGATGAAAGGGTGATAGAATTATGGAAAAAGGACATGGTAAGAGCAGAGAACTGGTGAGGGAAACAAAAGCAGACAAAAAGAAAAGGAAAAGAAAAGAAAAACTGTGAGCAATAACTGAAGCAAAACAAAAGCTCTCTGGTAGATTAAAGTGGTATATGTCTTATATTTGAAGCTGTTTTGTAGATAGGTAAGCAGGGAGATGGCAAAAGAAATAAGGCAAGTCCCCCCAAGTATGCTTCATTTTGAATCTGATGCTGGTTCTTCATTGCGAAGACAATATTATCCAAGCAGCCTTAAGGGGAAAGCACATAAAGACAGATCTAAAAGCCTTAAGAATATACGTGTTAAAGCTTTGGAATCCAAGATGCTATGGGGGTTTTCAATTAGAAAATGAACCACCATGGCTGAGATCTGTGAAACTCACATAATTTTTCAAATAGAAAATGGTGAGAAATGCAAAATTTTTAACTATATATACTGAATTTCCAATGTCTGTGTTTTAAATTAACAAATATTATCAAAGTTGGAATCAGTGACTAAAGGTTTAATCATTACACTCACTAAAAAAAACTGATAATTGTCATACAACATTATGTAAGTTTAAAGTACCCAATGTATTGATTTGATACATGTATATATTGCAATCTGATTACCACCTTAGCTTTAGTTAATATCTCTGTCATGCCACACAATACCATTATACTTATTTAAATATAGGTGATGACTGTAACCCAAAGTTGTCATTACTAGGTGTTATGAGTCATTTCAGTCTCATTATACTGAGCCAGAGAACATGCTAAGGTGTCAGATAGAAGCTGTATGGAGCTTTTTTTCTTAAGTATGAAAGGATGTTCACTGGCATGTCTGAGTTTAACATCTAGGGTCACCAGTATATGTTTTAGATATAAAGGATTTCTCTGAGAAGAGAAAATGTTTGCTTATAAGGTTCCTAGAGGCCTGTGCTAGAAAGCAATTTAAATGCTGTTAAAGCAGAAATTTGAGTAGGGTGCTTCAAGGCTGGAGAGCCGGTCAGTCAGCGTGGTAATCACCCAGCCTCCACATCTCAGTGTGACTTTGTTCTCTACTCGTTCTTTCTCATACTTGAGAGCTGATTCAAAAGATCCTCATACCAGAAAACGACTTCCCAAGTCACTTAAGGACTAATGCTGGTCATAGAAGTGTAAGTCTAGGAAACCAATGGTTCTTAGGCAGAAAATACATGTTTTGGGGTATATTAAGAGAATGTCCTATCAAACCCAACAATGTTATTTTTATGATGTAAACTAGTTACACTATCAACTCTGACATCTCTCACTGTATTGGAAATCTATAAATGCCAAGGGTCTCCCACCCCACTGCATCCATGAGTTTCATGGGTCTCTACTAAGATAATTTTTAGTGTCCAGGATGACCATGTAACAATTCATATTTTGATTGTGAGGAAGATACTGATTTATTCCTTCCATCTAATCCATGAGTATTACTTGCAAAAATAACAAAATGAGGAAAAAACTACAGGAAATAAAGTTCAGTATTAAAATATAATGAGAACTTAGTTCTAATATCAAAAATGGAACAGTCAGGAGTCACAGCGTATGCAACAGCCATGCCGTGCACTGACCTCTGGGCTTCCGGTTCTTAAGAAGCAATCATCTAGTCCCCTCCTCTTTCAGAAGTGACTTTAAAAGGAAGAGTATGTTTGTTCCTCACGGGTAGTAAAAGTCTTACAGATCTTTTCTTAGATACCATCATCTCTAATGCACTAGAATGTTCCTTTTTGGTCAAAATCACTTTAGAGAAGATGCTGGTTTTTTCTATTATGCAATCACACATTCTGGGCAACAGTTAATCAGAGGGGAAAAATCTGCTGTATTTTTCCTGACCTCGGGTCCTAGAAATATGATTTATTTGAGGTTATGTTTGCTTCTTGGAAGCAAGTTATCCCCTTGTAACTGATCCCTCAAGGATTTCCTTTTTCAAGAAAAGATCTTATCACATTCTCCTTGCTCAGACATCTTCAACCACTTCCTCATGCTTAGCTTCACATCTAACATACTTGAAGATCTGGACCCTAATTCCTAGACCCTATCTTCTTTCTGACAGTTTGGTGTATATGATAGTCTAGCAAAGCCAGACCATCTGGTCCTTCTTGTCTCTTTCTCGGTCAGCACTCATGTTGCCCCTCAGGATGGAAGGCTTCCATCTCCAGTCTGTAGTCACTGATTACCAGCCTTCCTTCAGGGACATTTCAAAGCTATTTCCTCTGTGACTCTCTGCCTGGTCCTCTCAGACTTTTGATCAAGTAGTTTGCATATTCCTTTTTGTCCTCCAGGAGGTTATAAGCTTTCTGAGGACAGGAGCATGGTTTCTTATTCACACTGCTTTGTCCATAGCGTCCAGCTTAGCGCCAGCCCAAGAAGTTCCTCAACAAATACTGAAAATAAGTGCTCTGGAAACAGAGATCCTGGCTTTTCTATCTATTACTCCCCAATTAATTCACTACATTAAAAACCTCAGATAGTCTATTTATTTATTTATTTAATTTTTCATTTATTTTTATTAGTTGGAGGCTAATTACTTTACAATATTGTAGTGGTTTTTGTCATACATTGAAAGCAGTAGTATTCTTTTTTTTTTTTTATCAGATAGTCTATTTACACAAAATAAGAAACTAGAATGAGAAGATAAAATAAGAAGTTAGTACAGTAAAATACTTTTAGAAGGAATAATAACAACAACAACAATAATGCTAACTTTACCTTGAATATAGTGCAAAGATGACAGAAACAGATTTTGAACCACCACCAAGATTTTTGGACAAATATTTGAACTTCTTTTAGTGAGAAATCTTCTATGGAGCTCAATGCACTTAAAATATTAGCCTATTATTCTGATAGACAGGACAGTAGCAAATTATTTTTTTTTAAAAAGAGCTGAATGTGGGCTGTTCCAAAGTCACACATAAGATGGTAACCAAAGTAGAGAAGGATATCAAGCTCTAATAGTAACAGTTCACTGGTGAGATTCATCTCATTCACCATCAAATCTCTGTGTAATAGATAACATGGCTAGTTATCTATTGAACAGTGGTATTATTAGTTGATTTTTTTCCTCACCATAAGACATGCTGAAGTCCAAATCCCCAGGACCTCAGAATGTGACCTTATTTGTAATTGGTTAAGATAATGAATATGGAACCTAATCCAATATGATTGGTGTCCTTATAAAAAGAGGGAATTTGGACAGAGAGACAAATGCATGGAGAGAAGATGATGTGAACTGACACAGGGAAAATAGTGTGTGAAGATGAAGATGAGTGATGCCTCTACAAGCCCAGGGATGCCAAAGAATGCCATCAACCCACCCCTCAGCCAGAAGTCAGGCGAGAGATCTCAGACTCTTCCCCACAGCCCTTGGAAGGAGCCAATGCTGCTGGCACCTGGATCTTAGACTTCTAGCCTCTTGGACTGAGAGGCATTCAAGCCACCCCAGATAGTGTCACTTTGTCACAGCGGTCCTAGGAAACTAATATGTGTACAGTTCCGCTCTGTAGCAGTCCAAGAATCTCAGAAAAAACCACTTTACTCCCAGTTGGAGCAAGGTTGTGCCTTTTATGGAGGCAGCTTCTAATCCCTTACGGGAATAGACAGGATTTAAATTATAACCAAATAGTTACCTTTGGAAGATGGGATTTAAATGATAACTTAAGAAATGCCTTTGGAAGGCTACTCCTAACATGTATGAATGAGACTGGGACATCTACAAAGCATAGCCATGATGAGCAGGCAAAGTAGGGTTTGCAGGATGCTCTTCTAAAGATCTCACACATGACCCATTTCTAAAACTGCTGTTGATACACATACTGAGAATGAATTCAGAAGTTGTTTTTGTTTTTTTTTACGGTGCTCTGCCCAGATTTAATGGACACAGTTCTTCTAGGTGTTTACCTGTTGCTTCATTTAAAGCTGGCTCAAGGCGTATCGTTTCTAGAAAATGCTCTAAAATTTTTTCAGGTGTTCCTGACATCACAGTATACCTGGACGAGAAATAAAACCATCATTAATTTTTCAAAAGTGGGCAAATAATTGATATATAATTTTTTACATATCTAAAGATTTTTTGAGATCCCAGAGAACCATACTGACTCAACTCATGACCCATATGGTAAAAAAAAAAGTTCATGTACCTCATCAAAATCACACAGGAAGGCAACAGAAAAATCACAAATTGAAGTAGTTACTAAAACCTTCTTTTTTCCATACATGAGACTAAACTTTTTGGAGAGTGGCTCCGGCAGGCTGGGAACTTCAGCCTTGCTCCACGGGGAATGAAAGGGAACATGTAAATCCCAGGGCAGCTCAGGGCAAGGGGAAGTGACAATAAACTAGGTTATCCATATATGGGTTACTCGTTGCACAATTTCAGGCCGGTACTGGATTCCCCTGCCTATTTCTGGAATGCGGCATATCTCCCAACTGTACACTGGAATGTACTTTGGAAATGCAGCTAAAAATAAGAGAAAACAAACCCCTAAAATACCGACAAGCAAACAACCTCCCATAACATCTGAACACGAAATAAATCAGCAATAGAATGTCCATATAATTTCCATGTCAAGGATAAATTATTTGGCAGGGTGGGGGATATTAGGCATTATATCAGGAGATCCAGCCATGAAGCCCTTTAATCAACAAGGGAGGATGTATTTTTCTAAACTGAGTGTGGGTTATTTCAAAGTAATATTCAAGATGGTAGAAAACAGAGGGAAAACTCTAGGCAAAATACTTTGAAGAGATCTGGGTGGTCCTGTTCCAAAGTTCAGATTTTGCTTCTCTGCTCGGCATTTACACTTAACAGCAAAATGACAAGAAAGGACAACAGTGAAAATAAAATTCTCTCGTGTTTAAAGCAGTGGTAGGATTCAGGTCCAGGGGAACTCCATTTTCTTCTGCTCACCAATATCCCTTCTCTGCCTGTTTGAGACCCTGGAGGAAGGGTGTTGAGATCCCAAGAATACCTGTAATGTATGAAATCTCAGGGTCTTCATTGCTTGCCTGAGGAAGGGAAGAAGAGGCAATCCAACATACGACCCTGTGCATATGAGCATGCGGTGAGTGAAACCCTGGTTTTGAATGAGGTAGCAAACTCAGTCTGTCTGGGAGGTAACTGTCACTAATTGAGTATGTGCATGCACATGTGTTGTGTGTGCCCACATGTATGTGTGCCTGCCCTCAGGACCAAAAGGAAGCTGAAGAGTTCAATCTTTGAAAAGAATCTGGCTTTGCAGCCTATGGGAGGAGCCGGGAATAAAAAAGTCTGCTTCAATCTCGAACGGAGGACCCTTTTCTCAACGTAAACAGGGTAGAAGACAAACGTGTTTTCCTCTTATAGGCAATGACTATTTGAGGGCTTCCCTGGTGGCTCAGACTGTAAAGAATCTGCATGCAATGCAGGAGACCCGGGTTCAATCCCTGGGTCAGGAAGATCCCCTGGAGAAGGGAATGGCTATCCACTCCAGTATTCTTGCCTAGAGAAGTCCATGGACAGAGGAGCCTGGTGGGCTGTAGTCCATGGGGTTGCAAAGAGTGGGACATGACTAAGCAACTAACACCTTCACTTTCATTTGAGGGAAGGAGAGGGCATATCTATAAATGACTTTCAATACGTCAAGGGATACATTACATAAACCAGTTACTTTCTCTTCCACATGGCTTTGGGCAGCTGTTGCTACTAAGCTTCCAGCTCTAGCTGGCCATGTGACTCACAGATCAGTTTGAAATTGGTTCCCTTGTCAAAAGTTTAACTCTGATAGAATGTTGGCTTCCCATCCTGGTATTCTTGGTTAGGACTTCCCTTAGCTAGGGTATGTTGTCTGGTCAAAAAGAATAAAAGTTTACCTGGGTGGCAATCCTTTATGCTATCATCCCACTAGTGAGAGAAAATGGTCTCTCTAATCAGAGACATTAGGGCATCCGTCTGTTTCTGCCAGAGGCTCTCTCTAGTGGTACAGCTGCCTGACCTTATCTTCCCTCTTCGCAGCTCCACAGAAGGGGCTGACGTTCTCTCAGGGCAGGGGACTCTGAAGTTGGGAAGGGGGCAGGGAGCCTCTGGCTTGTGATCTGGCAGGTCCGGGCTTGGCTGAAACACGTTACTGCTTTGTTTCAGGATGGATGCTGCCAGGTGCCTATTGCTTGACCTTTGTTTAAATGGGGGACTTGAAGACCAGATGGTACAGCTCTTCTCAGCTTACTGCATGAAGAAGGTACCCTAGTACAAGTTAAAGAGAACCTGGCTGGTGAGGCTATCCAGGCTGTGAGGTTTTAAACCTGTGACAGAAAATCTTCTGACACCAAGTCTGGAAATGAGGACACTTCTACAGAACTGCACCTAAAACAAAAAACAGAGGTGGAGGAGGGTGCCTGAAAGAGACCATCTTTCTGCAAAGAGGATGGAGCTGAATGACTGGGTGGTTGATAGTCTAAGGAAAATGTAACACATTAACTGAAACAGGAGTAGTCATTTCAAATTCCCTCTTATTACAACCACATAACCACAGAGTGGAAGGTATCCTAAATGGTAATGTTTGAGGGCTTCATATAGTTTATCCATCATGAGAAGTACTGTCTCGCTATTGACATTTTAATATCACACTCAGAGTTGAGTGGTTTGAGGGGAATCAGGCAGCTTTCAAAGTTTAAAACGCAAGGAGTGGGTTCCAGGGCCTCCACAGATACCAAAATCCATGGATGCTCAAGTTCCCTATATAAAATGGTGTAGTATTTGCATATAATCTATACATATTCTCGTATACTTTAAATCATCTCTATATTGCTTTTAGACCTAATACAATGTAAATGCTATGTAAATAGTAGTAGATACAATATAAGTGCTATTTAAACAGTTGCCAGCATATGACAAATTCAAGTCTTGCTTTTGGGAACTTTTAGGAAATTTTTTCCCCCGATATTTTCCATCTGTGGTTGGCTGAGTCTGTGGATGTGGAAACCAAAGATACAGAGGGTCAACTGTATGCATAAACTGCTCTGGATTTCTCAGGGTAAAAGTGAATCAGAAAAATAATGTTATCAGCACCAATATGGTGACCCTCTTTGAGCTGAAAAAGGTTGATTTCTGAGGATACAGAGGTCCTAACGGATCCTAAACTTTAAGTCCACCTATAGACATGGTTGCTCCCATGTTTTCCAAGTTGTCCAGAACATCAGTCAAAATTCACTTACATGGCCCCTACTTTTCAACTCTGGTTTGGCTTGGGAAAATTCAACCTGGAAAATGACCCCTTGAAAGAGAGGCTTTTTACTCTTCTGGATTTGGCATGGTGCACTGTTTTGTATGCCTGATATTTCCAAAACAGTGTACTGTGAATATGCACGTGTCTTTGAATTATATAAGAAATGTATTCAAATTGGTCTACTGGACACAAATAAGGGGGTGTTCGATTGACCAAAAAGTTCATTTGGGTTTAAAATCCGAATGAAATTTTGGGCCAATCCAATTATAATAGAAATCAAATCCAGGCCTAAAATAAATTTAATACATGTGGGCTCTCTTTTTCCTTTTAGTTTGAGTTAATAAAAAAATCTATATTTGGAGAGCATTCTGAACACAGTGCTGCTGTAACTTGCAAACCCTTTTGATCACTGCCCCCACCACACCATGAAGAGGTGAGGGAAGGGGACCTTCCGAGGACATCTTTGAGGTTACAGGGAATTTTCAAGGCTTACTTTTTCAGGTAACAAAATTTTCTTGAGCCATCTGAGGCATTATCAAAGAATGTAGATGATCACATAAAACTGTCTAGTTATACTTAAAGGCAATAAAGAAAATCACTGGGGGTAGCCCCAGCCTTCACATAAAAAAAAAAAAAATGTTTTCATTCTTATCCTCCTTTGTCAGCTGGAAGGACAACTCTTGAAAAACATTTGTGCAAGAACATTTTTCAAGAATGCATAGTTGGTGAAAAGTAGAAAAATAAAGAATTCTGGACGGTAATTTTATAGGTTTGTAAGTGAAAAGTTTGTAATACAGTCTATTTTATGTCAGCCCTTTTGAAATATACTGCTTTGCAACATTTACTAGATAGTGTCAAAGATATATTTATATATTAATAGTATATTTTGTTAGAGTAATTTGTGAGGCTAAAGGAAAACAGACTCAGAAGTTGGTCAAGCTGGACTTGAATGCAAGCTCTACCATTACCAGTGTTGTAATCCTGGGCAAGTAACTTACTTCTCTGAACCTAAAATTTTCCACCATTCATTAAAAGGGGTTGTAATAAGGATTAGATAAAATAGGCAAGAGACACTATGGCTCTTCAATAACATTCTGTTTCTTCCTCTCTTCTTTGCAGATATGTTGACTCATCCAGATGAAATGTCTGAGCCTTAGGCTTTCAGTCTAAACAAAAAAATCTCATCATTTATGGTGAGTGGGCTGATTAATGGGAACAGCCCATTTACTTGGCAAACAAAGAAAAATACTTGGGATGCATTCTTTTCCAACAGTCTTTGGCCACATGTCTTTAGCTACAGAATTGGTGTTTTTATTACTCTAAGATTAAAAATTAATCTTTATTTTAAAAATGAGATTCTGTAATTTTCTTCCGTTTCTTAGAGCCACATTTCTTAATTCCTCT